>NC_091472.1:319303815-319613815 GCF_036971445.1 Narcine bancroftii
CAACCACTATGTTTCACCCATCACTTTCCCCGCCTCTATTTTTCCGCCTATGTTTACCCGCCTCTGTTTACCCACCTGTTTCACCGCCTCTGATTCCCCGCCTCTGATTCCCCACCTCTGTCTTGACGCCTCTCTTTCGACTCCACTCTTTCCACTCCACTCTTTCCGTGCCTGTCTTTCCCTCCCTCAATTTCAACAACACTGTTTGATCTGTTTTGTGTACCTGATTTTAAACACACAAGTTCCAACCACTATGTTTTGCCCGCCTCTTTCCCCGCCGCTATTTATCCACCTATGTTTACATGCCTCTGTTTACCCGCCTGTTCCCCACCTCTGATTCCCCACCTTTCATTCCCCGCCTCTCTTTCCCTGCCTCTATTTCCGCGCCTCTTTCTCTGCCTCTCTTTCCCCACAACGCTTTCCATCCCGCTGATTCCCCGCCTCTGATTCCCCGCCTCTGATTCCCTGCCTCTGATTCCCCGCCTCTGATTCCCTGCCTCAGATTCCCTGCCTCAGATTCCCTGCCTCAGATTCCCCGCCTCTGATTCCCCGCCTCTGATTCCCCGTGTCTGATTCCCTGCCTCAGATTCCCCGGCTCTGATTCCCTGCATCAGATTCCCTGCCTCAGATTCCCTGCCTCGGATTCCCCGCCTCTGATTCCCTGCCTCTGATTCCCCGCCTCTGATTCCTGCCTCAGATTTCCTGCTTCTGATTCCCCGCATCTGATTCCCCGCCTCTGATTCCCTGCCTCTGATTCCCTGCCTCTGATTCCCTGCCTCTGATTCCCTGCCTCTTATTCCCTGCCTCTGATTCCCCGCCTCTGATTCCCTGCCTGAGATTCCATGCCTCAGATTCCCCGCCTCAGATTCCCTGCCTCAGATTCCCCGCCTCAGATTCTCCGCCTCAGATTCCCCGCCTCAGATTCCCCGCCTCAGATTCCCCTCCTCAGTTTCTCCGCCTCAGATTCCCCGCCTCAGATTCCCTGCCTCAGATTCCCTGCCTCAGATTCCCTGCCTCAGCTTCCCTTCATCTGATTCCCTTCCTCTGATTCCCTGCCTCTGATTCCCCGCCTCTGATTCCCCGCCTCAGATTCCCTGCCTCAGATTTCCTGCCTCAGATTCCCTGCCTCAGATTTCCTGCCTCAGATTCCCTGCCTCTGATTGCCTGCCTCTGATTCCCTGCCTCTTATTCCCTGCCTCTGATACCCTGCCTCTCTTTGCCTGCCTCTATTTCCGTGACTCATTCTCTGCATCTAGTTTCCCACATCTCATTTGCCCTCTCTGATAACCCGCCTCTGATTCCATGCCTCTGATTCACTGCCTCAGATTCCGTGCCTCAGATTCTCCGACTCAGATTTACCGCCTCAGATTCCCCGCCTCAGATTCCGTGCCTCAGATTCACTGCCTCAGATTCCCTGCCTCAGATTCCCTGCCTCAGATTCCCTGTCTCCGATACCCTGCCTCTGATTCCCCGCCTCTGAATCCCCGCCTCTGATTCCCCGCCTCTGTTTCCCCGCCTCTGATTCCCCGCCTCTGATTCCCCGCCTCTGATTCCACACCTCTGTCTCGACGCCTCTCTTTCGCCTCCACTCTTTCCACTCCACTCTTTCCGTTCCTGTCTTTCCCTCCCTCAATTTCAACAACACTGTTTGATCTGTTTTGTGTACCTGATTTTAAACACACAAGTTCCAACCACTATGTTTTGCCCGCCTCTTTCCCCGCCGCTATTTATCCACCTATGTTTACAAGCCTCTGTTTACCCGCCTGTTTCCCCACCTCCGATTCCACACCAATGTTTCACCGCCTCAGTTTCTCTGCCTCTTATTTCCCGGCTCAGATTCGCCGGCTCTGATTCCGCGCCTCTGATTCCACGCTTCTCTTTCCGTGTCTCTGATAGCCCGCCTCTGATTCCCCGCCTCTGATTCCCCACCTTCCATTCCCCGCCTCTCTTTCCCTGCCTCTATTTCCGCGCCTCTTTCTCTGCCTCTCTTTCTCCACATCTCTTTTCCTCCCACTGATTCCCCGCCTCTGATTCCCTGCCTCTGATTCCCTGCCTCTGATTCCCCGCCTCTGATTCCCTGCCTCAGATTCCCTGCCTCAGATTCCCTGCCTCAGATTCCCGGCCTCTGATTCCCCGCCTCTGATTCCCCGCCACTTATTCCCCGCCTCTGATTCCCCGCCTCTGATTCCCTGCCTCTGATTCCCTGCCTCAGATTCCCCGGCTCTGATTCCCTGCATCAGATTCCCTGCCTCAGATTCCCTGCCTCTGATTCCCCGCCTCTGATTCCCTGCCTCTGACTCCCCGCCTCTGATTCCCTGCCTCAGATTCCCTGCCTCAGATTCACTGCCTCAGATTCCCTGCCTCTGATTCCCCGCCTTTGATTCCCCGCCTCTTATTCCCCACCTCTGATTCCCCGACTCTGATTCCCCGCCTCTGATTCCCTGCCTCTGCTTCCCCGCCTCTGAATCCCCGCCTCTGATTCCCCGCCTCAGATTCCCCGGCTCTGATTCCCTGCCTGAGATTCCCTGCCTCAGATACCCCACCTCAGATTCCGCGCCTCAGATTCCCCACCTCAGATACCCCGCCTAAGAATCCCCGCCTCAGATTCCCCGCCTCAGATTCCCCGTCTCAGATTCCCCGCCTCAGATTCCCCGCCTCAGATTCCCCGCCTCAGATTCCCCGCCTTAGATTCCCCGCCTCAGATTCCCCGCCTTAGATTCCCCGCCTCAGATTCCCCGCCTCAGATTCCCCGCCTCAGATTCCCCGCCTCAGATTCGCCGCCTCAGATTCCCTGCCTCAGATTCCCTGCCTCTGATTGCCTGCCTCTGATTCCCTGCCTCTGATTCCCTGCCCCTGATTCCCTGCCTTTGATTCCCTGCCTCTGATTCCCTGCCTCTGATTCCCTGCCTCTGATTCCCTGCCTCTAAATCCCTGCCTCTGATTCCCTGCCTCTGATTTCCTGCCTCTGATTCCGCGCCTCTGATTCCCCGCCTCTCTTTCCGTGTCTCTGATTCCCCGCCTCAGATTCCCTGCCTAAGATACCCTGCCTCTCTTTGCCTGCCTCTATTTCCGTGCCTCTTTCTCTGCATCTAGTTTCCCACATCTCATTTGCCCCCTCTGATTACCCGCCTCTGATTCCATGCCTCTGATTCCCCGCCTCTGATTCCCCGCCTCTGATTCCCCGCCTCTGATTCCCTGCCTCAGATTCCCTGCCTCAGATTCCTTTCCTCAGATTCCCTGCCTCTGTTTCCCTGCCTCTGATTCCCCACATCTGATTCCCCACCTCAGATTCCCCGGCTCTGATTCCCTGCCTGAGATTCCATGCCTCAGATTCCCCGCCTCAGATTCCCTGCCTCAGATTCCCCGCCTCAGATTCCCCGCCTCAGATGCCCCGCCTCAGATTCCCCGCCTCAGATTCCCCGCCTCAGATTCCCCGCCTCAGTTTCTCCGCCTCAGATTCCCCGCCTCAGATTCCCTGCCTCAGCTTCCCTTCATCTGATTCCCTTCATCTGATTCCCTGCCTCTGATTCCCTGCCTCTGATTCCCTGCCTCTGATTCCCCGCCTCTGATTCGCCGCCTCAGATTCCCTGCCTCAGATTCCCTGCCTCAGATTCCCTGCCTCAGATTCCCTGCCTCAGATTCCCTACCTCTGATTCCCTGCCTCAGATTCCCTGCCTCAGATTCCCTGCCTCAGATCCCCTGCCTCTGATTGCCTGCCTCTGATTCCCTGCCTCTGATTCCCTGCCTCTGATTCCCTGCCTCTGATTCCCTGCCTCTGATTCCCTGCCTCTGATTCCCTGCCTCTGATTCCCCGCCTCAGATTCCCTGCCTCAGATTTCCTGCCTCAGATTCCCTGCCTCAGATTTCCTGCCTCAGATTCCCTGCCTCTGATTGCCTGCCTCTGATTCCCTGCCTCTGTTTCCCTGCCTCTGATTCCTTGCCTCTGATTCCCTGCCTCTGATTCCCTGCCTCTGATTCCCTGCCTCTGATTCCGCACCTCTAATTCCATGCCTCTCTTTCATTGTCTCTGATTCCACGCCTCTTATTCCCTGCCTCTGATACCCTGCCTCTCTTTGCCTGCCTCTATTTCCGTGACTCATTCTCTGCATCTAGTTTCCCACATCTCATTTGCCCTCTCTGATAACCCGCCTCTGATTCCATGCCTCTGATTCACTGCCTCAGATTCCGTGCCTCAGATTCTCCGACTCAGATTTACCGCCTCAGATTCCCCGCCTCAGATTCCGTGCCTCAGATTCACTGCCTCAGATTCCCTGCCTCAGATTCCCTGCCTCAGATTCCCTGTCTCCGATACCCTGCCTCTGATTCCCCGCCTCTGAATCCCCGCCTCTGATTCCCCGCCTCTGTTTCCCCGCCTCTGATTCCCCGCCTCTGATTCCCCGCCTCTGATTCCACACCTCTGTCTCGACGCCTCTCTTTCGCCTCCACTCTTTCCACTCCACTCTTTCCGTTCCTGTCTTTCCCTCCCTCAATTTCAACAACACTGTTTGATCTGTTTTGTGTACCTGATTTTAAACACACAAGTTCCAACCACTATGTTTTGCCCGCCTCTTTCCCCGCCGCTATTTATCCACCTATGTTTACAAGCCTCTGTTTACCCGCCTGTTTCCCCACCTCCGATTCCACACCAATGTTTCACCGCCTCAGTTTCTCTGCCTCTTATTTCCCGGCTCAGATTCGCCGGCTCTGATTCCGCGCCTCTGATTCCACGCTTCTCTTTCCGTGTCTCTGATAGCCCGCCTCTGATTCCCCGCCTCTGATTCCCCACCTTCCATTCCCCGCCTCTCTTTCCCTGCCTCTATTTCCGCGCCTCTTTCTCTGCCTCTCTTTCTCCACATCTCTTTTCCTCCCACTGATTCCCCGCCTCTGATTCCCTGCCTCTGATTCCCTGCCTCTGATTCCCCGCCTCTGATTCCCTGCCTCAGATTCCCTGCCTCAGATTCCCTGCCTCAGATTCCCGGCCTCTGATTCCCCGCCTCTGATTCCCCGCCACTTATTCCCCGCCTCTGATTCCCCGCCTCTGATTCCCTGCCTCTGATTCCCTGCCTCAGATTCCCCGGCTCTGATTCCCTGCATCAGATTCCCTGCCTCAGATTCCCTGCCTCTGATTCCCCGCCTCTGATTCCCTGCCTCTGACTCCCCGCCTCTGATTCCCTGCCTCAGATTCCCTGCCTCAGATTCACTGCCTCAGATTCCCTGCCTCTGATTCCCCGCCTTTGATTCCCCGCCTCTTATTCCCCACCTCTGATTCCCCGACTCTGATTCCCCGCCTCTGATTCCCTGCCTCTGCTTCCCCGCCTCTGAATCCCCGCCTCTGATTCCCCGCCTCAGATTCCCCGGCTCTGATTCCCTGCCTGAGATTCCCTGCCTCAGATACCCCACCTCAGATTCCGCGCCTCAGATTCCCCACCTCAGATACCCCGCCTAAGAATCCCCGCCTCAGATTCCCCGCCTCAGATTCCCCGTCTCAGATTCCCCGCCTCAGATTCCCCGCCTCAGATTCCCCGCCTCAGATTCCCCGCCTTAGATTCCCCGCCTCAGATTCCCCGCCTTAGATTCCCCGCCTCAGATTCCCCGCCTCAGATTCCCCGCCTCAGATTCCCCGCCTCAGATTCGCCGCCTCAGATTCCCTGCCTCAGATTCCCTGCCTCTGATTGCCTGCCTCTGATTCCCTGCCTCTGATTCCCTGCCCCTGATTCCCTGCCTTTGATTCCCTGCCTCTGATTCCCTGCCTCTGATTCCCTGCCTCTGATTCCCTGCCTCTAAATCCCTGCCTCTGATTCCCTGCCTCTGATTTCCTGCCTCTGATTCCGCGCCTCTGATTCCACGCCTCTCTTTCCGTGTCTCTGATTCCCCGCCTCAGATTCCCTGCCTAAGATACCCTGCCTCTCTTTGCCTGCCTCTATTTCCGTGCCTCTTTCTCTGCATCTAGTTTCCCACATCTCATTTGCCCCCTCTGATTACCCGCCTCTGATTCCATGCCTCTGATTCCCCGCCTCTGATTCCCCGCCTCTGATTCCCCGCCTCTGATTCCCTGCCTCAGATTCCCTGCCTCAGATTCCTTTCCTCAGATTCCCTGCCTCTGTTTCCCTGCCTCTGATTCCCCACATCTGATTCCCCACCTCAGATTCCCCGGCTCTGATTCCCTGCCTGAGATTCCATGCCTCAGATTCCCCGCCTCAGATTCCCTGCCTCAGATTCCCCGCCTCAGATTCCCCGCCTCAGATGCCCCGCCTCAGATTCCCCGCCTCAGATTCCCCGCCTCAGATTCCCCGCCTCAGTTTCTCCGCCTCAGATTCCCCGCCTCAGATTCCCTGCCTCAGCTTCCCTTCATCTGATTCCCTTCATCTGATTCCCTGCCTCTGATTCCCTGCCTCTGATTCCCTGCCTCTGATTCCCCGCCTCTGATTCGCCGCCTCAGATTCCCTGCCTCAGATTCCCTGCCTCAGATTCCCTGCCTCAGATTCCCTGCCTCAGATTCCCTACCTCTGATTCCCTGCCTCAGATTCCCTGCCTCAGATTCCCTGCCTCAGATCCCCTGCCTCTGATTGCCTGCCTCTGATTCCCTGCCTCTGATTCCCTGCCTCTGATTCCCTGCCTCTGATTCCCTGCCTCTGATTCCCTGCCTCTGATTCCCTGCCTCTGATTCCCCGCCTCTGATTCCCTGCCTCTGACTCCCCGCCTCTCTTTCCTTGTCTCTGATTCCACGCCTCTGATTCCCTGCCTCTGATACCCTGCCTCTCTTTGCCTGCCTCTATTTCCGTGCCTCTTTCTCTGCATCTAGCTTCCCACATCTCATTTGCCCCCTCTGATAACCCGCCTCTGATTCCATGCCTCTGATTCACTGCCTCAGATTCTGTGCCTCAGATTCCCTGCCTCAGATTCCCTGCCTCAGATTCCCTGCCTCAGATTCCCTGTCTCCGTTTCCCCGCCTCTGATTCCCCGCCTCTGATTCCCTGCCACTGATACCCCGCCTCCGATTCCACACCAATGTTTCACAGCCTCTGTTTCTCTGCCTCTTATTTCCCGGCTCAGATTCGCCGGCTCTGATTCCGCGCCTCTGATACCACGCTTCTCTTTCCGTGTCTCTGATAGCCCGCCTCTGATTCCCCGCCTCTGATTCCCCACCTTTCATTCCCCGCCTCTCTTTCCCTGCCTCTATTTCCGCGCCTCTTTCTCTGCCTCTCTTTCCCCACATCTCTTTTCCTCCCGCAGATTCCCCGCCTCTGATTCCCCGCCTCTGATTCCCTGCCTCTGATTCCGCACCTCTGATTCCACGCTTCTCTTTCCGTGTCTCTGATAGCCCGCCTCTGATTCCCCGCCTCTGATTCCCCACCTTCCATTCCCCGCCTCTCTTTCCCTGCCTCTATTTCCGCGCCTCTTTCTCTGCCTCTCTTTCTCCACATCTCTTTTCCTCCCACTGATTCCCCGCCTCTGATTCCCCGCCTCTGATTCCCTGCCTCTGATTCCCCGCCTCTGATTCCCTGCCTCAGATTCCCTGCCTCAGATACCCTGCCTCAGATTCCCGGCCTCTGATTCCCCGCCTCTGATTCCCCGCCACTTATTCCCCGCCTCTGATTCCCCGCCTCTGATTCCCCGCCTCTGATTCCCTGCCTCAGATTCCCTGCCTCAGATTCCCTGCCTCAGCTTCCCTTCATCTGATTCCCTTCATCTGATTCCCTGCCTCTGATTCCCTGCCTCTGATTCCCTGCCTCTGATTCCCCGCCTCTGATTCCCCGCCTCAGATTCCCTGCCTCAGATTCCCTGCCTCAGATTCCCTGCCTCAGATTTCCTGCCTCTGATTGCCTGCCTCTGATTCCCTGCCTCTGATTCCCTGCCTCTGATTCCCTGCCTCTGATTCCCTGCCTCTGATTCCCTGCCTCTGATTCCCTGCCTCTGATTCCGCACCTCTGATTCCACGCCTCTCTTTCCTTGTCTCTGATTCCACGCCTCTGATTCCCTGCCTCTGATACCCTGCCTCTCTTTGCCTGCCTCTATTTCCGTGCCTCTTTCTCTGCATCTAGTTTCCCACATCTCATTTGCCCCCTTTGATAACCCGCCTCTGATTCCATGCCTCTGATTCACTGCCTCAGATTCTGTGCCTCAGATTCCCCGACTCAGATTTACCGACTCAGATTCCCCGCCTCAGATTCCCTGCCTCAGATTCCCTGCCTCAGATTCCCTGCCTCAGATTCCCTGCCTCAGATTCCCTGTCTCCGATTCCCCGCCTCCGATTCCACACCAATGTTTCACAGCCTCTGTTTCTCTGCCTCTTATTTCCCGGCTCAGATTCGCCGGCTCTGATTCCGCGCCTCTGATACCACGCTTCTCTTTCCGTGTCTCTGATAGCCCGCCTCTGATTCCCCGCCTCTGATTCCCCACCTTTCATTCCCCGCCTCTCTTTCCCTGCCTCTATTTCCGCGCCTCTTTCTCTGCCTCTCTTTCCCCACATCTCTTTTCCTCCCGCAGATTCCCCGCCTCTGATTCCCCGCCTCTGTTTGATCTGTTCTGTGTACCTCATTTTCAACACACAAGTTCCAACCACTATGTTTCACCCATCACTTTCCCGCCTCTATTTTTCCGCCTATGTTTACCCGCCTCTGTTTACCCACCTGTTTCACCGCCTCAGATTCCCTGCCTCAGATTCCCTGCCTCAGATTCCCTGCCTCAGCTTCCCTTCATCTGATTCCCTTCATCTGATTCCCTGCCTCTGATTCCCTGCCTCTGATTCCCTGCCTCTGATTCCCCGCCTCTGATTCCCCGCCTCAGATTCCCTGCCTCAGATTCCCTGCCTCAGATTCCCTGCCTCAGATTTCCTGCCTCTGATTGCCTGCCTCTGATTCCCTGCCTCTGATTCCCTGCCTCTGATTCCCTGCCTCTGATTCCCTGCCTCTGATTCCCTGCCTCTGATTCCCTGCCTCTGATTCCGCACCTCTGATTCCACGCCTCTCTTTCCTTGTCTCTGATTCCACGCCTCTGATTCCCTGCCTCTGATACCCTGCCTCTCTTTGCCTGCCTCTATTTCCGTGCCTCTTTCTCTGCATCTAGTTTCCCACATCTCATTTGCCCCCTTTGATAACCCGCCTCTGATTCCATGCCTCTGATTCACTGCCTCAGATTCTGTGCCTCAGATTCCCCGACTCAGATTTACCGACTCAGATTCCCCGCCTCAGATTCCCTGCCTCAGATTCCCTGCCTCAGATTCCCTGCCTCAGATTCCCTGCCTCAGATTCCCTGTCTCCGATTCCCCGCCTCCGATTCCACACCAATGTTTCACAGCCTCTGTTTCTCTGCCTCTTATTTCCCGGCTCAGATTCGCCGGCTCTGATTCCGCGCCTCTGATACCACGCTTCTCTTTCCGTGTCTCTGATAGCCCGCCTCTGATTCCCCGCCTCTGATTCCCCACCTTTCATTCCCCGCCTCTCTTTCCCTGCCTCTATTTCCGCGCCTCTTTCTCTGCCTCTCTTTCCCCACATCTCTTTTCCTCCCGCAGATTCCCCGCCTCTGATTCCCCGCCTCTGATTCCCTGCCTCTGATTCCCCGCCTCTGATTCCCTGCCTCTGATTCCACGCCTCTGATTCCCCGCCTCTGATTCCCCACCTTTCATTCCCCGCCTCTCTTTCCCTGCCTCTATTTCCGCGCCTCTTTCTCTGCCTCTCTTTCTCCACATCTCTTTTCCTCCCACTGATTCCCCGCCTCTGATTCCCCGCCTCTGATTCCCTGCCTCTGATTCCCCGCCTCTGATTCCCTGCCTCAGATTCCCTGCCTCAGATTCCCTGCCTCAGAATCCCGGCCTCTGATTCCCCGCCTCTGATTCCCCGCCACTTATTCCCCGCCTCTGATTCCCCGCCTCTGATTCCCCGCCTCTGATTCCCTGCCTCAGATTCCCCGGCTCCGATTCCCTGCATCAGATTCCCTGCCTCAGATTCCCTGCCTCTGATTCCCCGCCTCTGATTCCCTGCCTCTGATTCCCCGCCTCTGATTCCCTGCCTCAGATTCCCTGCCTCAGATTCCCTGCCTCTGATTCCCCGCCTTTGATTCCCCGCCTCTTATTCCCCGCCTCTGATTCCCCGCCTCTGATTCCCCGCCTCTGATTCCGTGCCTCTGTTTCCCCGCCTCTGAATCCCCGCCTCTGATTCCCTGCCTCAGATATCCCGCCTCAGATTCCGCGCCTCAGATTCCCCGCCTCAGATACCCCGCCTCAGAATCCCCACATCAGATTCCCCGCCTCAGATTCCCCGCCTCAGATTCCCCGCCTCAGATTCCCCGCCTCTGATTCCCTGCCTCTGATTCCCTGCCTCTGATTCCCTGCCTCTGATTCCCTGCCTCTGATTCCTTGCCTCTGATTCCCTGCCTCTGATTCCCTGCCACTAAATCCTTGCCTCTGATTCCCTGCCTCTGATACCGCGCCTCTGATTCCCCGCCTCTCTTTCCGTGTCTCTGATTCCCCGCCTCAGATTCCCTGCCTCAGATTCCCTGCCTCTGATTCCCTGCCTCAGATTCCCTGCCTCAGATTTCCTGCCTCAGATTCCCTGTCTCCGATTCCCCGCCTCTGATTCCCCGCCTCTGATTCCCTGCCACTGATACCCCGCCTCCGATTCCACACCAATGTTTCACAGCCTCTGTTTCTCTGCCTCTTATTTCCCGGCTCAGATTCGCCGGCTCTGATTCCGCGCCTCTGATTCCACGCTTCTCTTTCCGTGTCTCTGATAGCCCGCCTCTGATTCCCCGCCTCTGATTCCCCACCTTTCATTCCCCGCCTCTCTTTCCCTGCCTCTATTTCCGCGCCTCTTTCTCTGCCTCTCTTTCCCCACATCTCTTTTCCTCCCGCTGATTCCCCGCCTCTGATTCCCCGCCTCTGATTCCCTGCCTCTGATTCCAGGCCTCTTATTCCCCGCCTCTGATTCCCCACCTCTGATTGCCTGCCACTGATTGCCCGCCTCTGATTCCCCGCCTCTGTTTCCCCGCCTCTGATTCCCCACCTCTGTCTGTATGCCTCTCTTTCGCCTCCGCTTTTTCCCCTACACTCTTTCCGCGCCTCTCTTTCCCTCCCTCAATTTCAACAACTCTGTTTGATCTGTTCTGTGTACCTCATTTTCAACACACAAGTTCCAACCACTATGTTTCACCCATCACTTTCCCGCCTCTATTTTTCCGCCTATGTTTACCCGCCTCTGTTTACCCACCTGTTTCACCGCCTCAGATTCCCTGCCTCAGATTCCCTGCCTCAGATTCCCTGCCTCAGCTTCCCTTCATCTGATTCCCTTCATCTGATTCCCTGCCTCTGATTCCCTGCCTCTGATTCCCTGCCTCTGATTCCCCGCCTCTGATTCCCCGCCTCAGATTCCCTGCCTCAGATTTCCTGCCTCAGATTCCCTGCCTCTGATTGCCTGCCTCTGATTCCCTGCCTCTGATTCCCTGCCTCTGATTCCCCGCCTCTGATTCCCCGCCTCAGATTCCCTGCCTCAGATTCCCTGCCTCAGATTTCCTGCCTCAGATTCCCTGCCTCTGATTGCCTGCCTCTGATTCCCTGCCTCTGATTCCCTGCCTCTGATTCCCTGCCTCTGATTCCCTGCCTCTGATTCCCTGCCTCTGATTCCCTGCCTCTCTTTGCCTGCCTCTATTTCCGTGCCTCTTTCTCTGCATCTAGTTTCCCACATCTCATTTGCCCCCTTTGATAACCCGCCTCTGATTCCATGCCTCTGATTCACTGCCTCAGATTCTGTGCCTCAGATTCCCCGACTCAGATTTACCGACTCAGATTCCCCGCCTCAGATTCCCTGCCTCAGATTCCCTGCCTCAGATTCCCTGCCTCAGATTCCCTGCCTCAGATTCCCTGTCTCCGATTCCCCGCCTCCGATTCCACACCAATGTTTCACAGCCTCTGTTTCTCTGCCTCTTATTTCCCGGCTCAGATTCGCCGGCTCTGATTCCGCGCCTCTGATACCACGCTTCTCTTTCCGTGTCTCTGATAGCCCGCCTCTGATTCCCCGCCTCTGATTCCCCACCTTTCATTCCCCGCCTCCCTTTCCCTGCCTCTATTTCCGCGCCTCTTTCTCTGCCTCTCTTTCCCCACATCTCTTTTCCTCCCGCAGATTCCCCGCCTCTGATTCCCCGCCTCTGATTCCCTGCCTCAGATTCCCTCCTCAGATTCCCTGCCTCAGAATCCCGGCCTCTGATTCCCCGCCTCTGATTCCCCGCCACTTATTCCCCGCCTCTGATTCCCCGACTCTGATTCCCCGCCTCTGATTCCCTGCCTCAGATTCCCCGGCTCCGATTCCCTGCATCAGATTCCCTGCCTCAGATTCCCTGCCTCTGATTCCCCGCCTCTGATTCCCTGCCTCTGATTCCCCGCCTCTGATTCCCTGCCTCAGATTCCCTGCCTCAGATTCCCTGCCTCTGATTCCCCGCCTTTGATTCCCCGCCTCTTATTCCCCGCCTCTGATTCCCCGCCTCTGATTCCCCGCCTCTGATTCCCCACCTGTGTCTCGACGCCTCTCTTTCGCCTCCACTCTTTCCCCTCCACTCTTTCCGTGCCTGTCTTTCCCTCCCACAATTTCAACAACACTGTTTGATCTGTTTTGTGTACCTAATTTTAAACACACAAGTTCCAACCACTATGTTTGGCCCGCCTCTTTCCCCGCCTCTATTTATCCACCTATGTTTACCTGCCTCTGTTTACCCGCCTGTTTCCCCGCCTCTGATTCCCCACCTTTCATTCCCCGCCTCTCTTTCCCTGCCTCTATTTCTGCGCCTCTTTCTCTGCCTCTCTTTCCCCACAACGCTTTTCCTCCCGCTGATTCCCCGCCTCCGATTCCCCGCCTCTGATTCCCTGCCTCTGATTCCCCGCCTCTGATTCACTGCCTCAGATTCCCTGCCTCAGATTCCCTGCCTCAGATTCCCTGCCTCTGATTCCCCGCCTCTGATTCCCCGCATCTTATTCCCCGCCTCTGATTCCCCGCCTCTGATTCCCCGCGTCTGATTCCCTGCCTCAGATTCCCCGGCTCTGATTCCCTGCCTCTGATTCCCTGCCTCTGATTCCCTGCCTCTGATTCCTGCCTCAGATTCCCCGCCTCTGATTCCTGCCTCAGATTCCCTGCCTCAGATTCCCTGCCTCAGATTCCCTGCCTCTGATTCCCCGCCTTTGATTCCCCTTCTCTTATTCCCCGCCTCTGATTCCCAGCCTCTGATTACCCGCCTCTGATTCCCTGCCTCTGTTTCCCCGCCTCAGATTCCCCGGCTCTGATTCCCTGCCTGAGATTCCATGCCTCAGACTCCCCGCCTCAGATTCCCTCCCTCAGATTCCCCTCCTCAGATTCCCCGCCTCAGATTCCCCGCCTCAGATTCCCCGCCTCAGATTCCCCGCCTCAGATTCCCTGCCTCAGATTCCCTGCCTCAGATTCCCTTCATCTGATTCCCTTCATCTGATTCCCTGCCTCTGATTCCCTGCCTCTGATTCCCTGCCTCTGATTCCCCGCCTCTGATTCCCTGCCTCTGATTCCCCGCCTCTGATTCCCTGCCTCAGATTCCTGCCTCAGATTCCTTGCCTCAGATTCCCTGCCTCTGTTTCCCCGCCTCTGATTCCCCACGTTTGATTCCCCGCCTCAGATTCCCCGCCTCAGATTCCCCGCCTCAGATTCCCCGCCTCAGATTCCCCGCCTCAGATTCCCTGCCTCAGATTCCCTGCCTCAGATTCCCTTCATCTGATTCCCTTCATCTGATTCCCTGCCTCTGATTCCCTGCCTCTGATTCACCGCCTCTGATTCCCCGCCTCAGATTCCCTGCCTCAGATTCCCTGCCTCATATTCCCTGCCTCTGATTCCCTGCCTCAGATTCCCTGCCTCAGATTCCCTGCCTCAGATTCCCTGCCTCTGATTCCATGCCTCTGATTCCCTGCCTCTGATTCCCTGCCTCTAATTCCGCACCTCTGATTCCACGCCTCTCTTTCCTTTTCTCAGATTCCTCGGCTCTGATTCCCTGCCTGAGATTCCCTGCCTGAGATTCCCTGCCTATGATTCCCTGCCTCTGAGTCCCCGCGTCAGATTCCCTGGCTCTGATTCCCTGCCTGAGATTCCCTGCCTCATATTCCCCGCCTCAGATTCCCTGCCTCAGATTCCCCGCCTTAGATTCCCTGCCTCAGATACCCTGCCTCTCTTTGCCTGCCTCTATTTCCGTGCCTCTTTCTCTGCATCTAGTTTCCCACATCTCATTTGCCCCCTCTGATAACCCGCCTCTGATTCCATGCCTCTGATTCCCCGCCTCTGATTCCCCGCCTCTGATTCCCCGCCTCTGATTCCCTGCCTCAGATTCCCTGCCTCAGATTCCTTGCCTCAGATTCCCTGCCTCTGTTTCCCCGCCCCTGATTCCCCACGTCTGATTCCCCGCCTCAGATTCCCCGCCTCAGATTCCCCGCCTCAGATTCCCTGCCTCAGATTCCCCGCCTCAGATTCCCTGCCTCAGATTCCCTGCCTCAGATTCCCTTCATCTGATTCCCTTCATCTGATTCCCTGCCTCTGATTCCCTGCCTCTGATTCCCTGCCTCTGCTTCCCCGCCTCTGATTCCCCGCCTCAGATTCCCTGCCTCAGATTCCCTGCCTCATATTCCCTGCCTCATATTCCCTGCCTCTGATTCCCTGCCTCAGATTCCCTGCCTCAGATTCCCTGCCTCAGATTCCCTGCCTCTGATTCCCTGCCTCTGATTCCATGCCTCTGATTCCCTGCCTCTGATTCCATGCCTCTAATTCCGCACCTCTGATTCCACGCCTCTGATTCCCCGCCTCTGATTCCAGGCCTCTTATTCCCCGCCTCTGATTCCCCACCTCTGATTGCCTGCCACTGATTGCCCGCCTCTGATTCCCCGCCTCTGATTCCCCGCCTCTGATTCCCCGCCTCTGATTCCCCGCGTCTGATTCCCTGCATTAGATTCCCTGCCTCAGATTCCCTGCCTCTGATTCCCCGCCTCTGATTCCCTGCCTCTGATTCCCCGCCTCTGATTCCTGCCTCAGATTCCCTGCCTCAGATTCCCTGCCTCTGATTCCCTGCCTCTGTTTCCCCGCCTCTGATTCCCCGCCTCTGATTCCCCGCCTCTGATTCCCCGCCTCTGTTTCCCCGCCTCTGATTCCCCGCCTCTGATTCCACGCCTCTGATTCCCCGCCTCTGATTCCAGGCCTCTTATTCCCCGCCTCTGATTCCCCACCTCTGATTGCCTGCCACTGATTGCCCGCCTCTGATTCCCCGCCTCTGATTCCCCGCCTCTGATTCCCCGCCACTGATTCCCCGCGTCTGATTCCCTGCATTAGATTCCCTGCCTCAGATTCCCCGGCTCTGATTCCCTGCATTAGATTCCCTGCCTCAGATTCCCTGCCTCTGATTCCCCGCCTCTGATTCCCTGCCTCTGATTCCCCGCCTCTGATTCCTGCCTCAGATTCCCTGCCTCAGATTCCCTGCCTCTGATTCCCTGCCTCTGTTTCCCCGCCTCTGATTCCCCGCCTCTGATTCCCCGCCTCAGATTCGCCGCCTCAGATTCCCCGCCTCAGATTCCCCGTCTCTAATTGCCTGCCTCTGATTCCCTGCCTCTGATTCCCTGCCTCTGATTCCCCGCCTTTGATTCCCTGCCTCAGATTCCCTGCCTCAGATTCCCTGACTCTGATTCCCTGCCTCAGATTCCCTGCCTCAGATTCCCAGCCTCTGATTGCCTGCCTCTGAATCCCTGCCTCTGATTCCCTGCCTCTGATTCCTGCCTCAGATTCCCTGCCTCAGATTCCCTGCCTCTGATTCCCTGCCTCTGTTTCCCCGCCTCTGATTCCCCGCCTCTGATTCCCCGCCTCAGATTCCCCGCCTCAGATTCCCTGCATCTGATTCCCCGCCTCTGATTCCCCGCCTCTGATTCCCTGCCTCTGATACCCCGCCTCTTATTCCCCGCCTCTGATTCCCCACCTCTGATTCCCCGCGTCTGATTCCCTGCCTCAGATTCCCCGGCTCTGATTCCCTGCATTAGATTCCCCGCCTCTGATTCACTGCCTCTTATTCCCCGCCTCTGATTCCTGCCTCAGATTCCCTGCCTCAGATTCCCTGCCTTTGATTCCCCGCCTCTTATTCCCCGCCTCTGATTCCCAGCTTCTGATTCTCCGCCTCTGATTCCCTGCCTCTGCTTCCCCGCCTCTGATTCCCCGCCTCTGATTCCCCGCCTCAGATTCCCTGCTTCAGATTCCCCGCCTGAGATTCCCCGCCTCAGATACCCCGCCTCAGATTCCCCGCCTCAGATTCCCCGCCTCAGATTCCCCGCCTCAGATTCCCGGCCTCAGATTCCCCGCCTCAGATTCCCCGCCTCAGATTCCCCGCCTCAGATTCCCCGCCTCAGATTCCCCGCCTCAGATTCCCTGCATCTGATTCCCCGCCTCTGATTCCCCGCCTCTGATTCCCTGCCTCTGATACCCTGCCTCTGATACCCTGCCTCTCTTTGCCTGCCTCTATTTCGGTGCCTCTTTCTCTGCATCTAGTTTCCCACATCTCATTTGCCCCCTCTGATAACCCGCCTCTGATTCCATGCCTCTCATTCCCCGCCTCTGATTCCCCGCCTCTGATTCCCTGCCTCAGATTCCCTGCATCTGATTCCCCGCCTCTGATTCCCCGCCTCTTATTCCCCGCCTCTGATTCCCCGCCTCTGATTCCCCGCCTCTGATTCACTGCCTCTGTTTCCCCGCCTCTGATTCCCCGCCTCTGATTCCCTGCCTGAGATTCCCTGCCTCAGATTCGCTGCCTATGATTCCCTGCCTCTGAGTCCCCGCGTCAGATTCCCTGGCTCTGATTCCCTGCCTGAGATTCCCTGCCTCATATTCCCCGCCTCAGATTCCCTGCCTCAGATTCCCCGCCTTAGATTCCCTGCCTCAGATACCCTGCCTCTCTTTGCCTGCCTCTATTTCCGTGCCTCTTTCTCTGCATCTAGTTTCCCACATCTCATTTGCCCCCTCTGATAACCCGCCTCTGATTCCATGCCTCTGATTCCCCGCCTCTGATTCCCCGCCTCTGATTCCCCGCCTCTGATTCCCTGCCTCAGATTCCCTGCCTCAGATTCCTTGCCTCAGATTCCCTGCCTCTGTTTCCCCGCCTCTGATTCCCCACGTCTGATTCCCCGCCTCAGATTCCCCGCCTCAGATTCCCCGCCTCAGATTCCCCGCCTCAGATTCCCCGCCTCAGATTCCCTGCCTCAGATTCCCTGCCTCATATTCCCTTCATCTGATTCCCTTCATCTGATTCCCTGCCTCTGATTCCCTGCCTCTGATTCCCTGCCTCTGATTCCCCGCCTCTGATTCCCCGCCTCAGATTCCCTGCCTCAGATTCCCTGCCTCATATTCCCTGCCTCTGATTCCCTGCCTCAGATTCCCTGCCTCTGATTCCCTGCCTCAGATTCCCTGCCTCAGATTCCCTGCCTCAGATTCCCTGCCTCTGATTCCCTGCCTCAGATTCCCTGCCTCTGATTGCCTGCCTCTGATTCCCTGCCTCTGATTCCCTGCCTCTGATTCCCTGCCTCTGATTCCCTGCCTCTGATTCCATGCCTCTGATTCCCTGCCTCTGATTCCACTCCTCTCTTTCCTTTTCTCTGATTCCCCGCCTTAGATTCCCTGCCTCTGATACCCTGCCTCTGATTCCCTGCCTCAGATTCCCTGCCTCAGATTCCCTGCCTCAGATTCCCTGCCTCTGATTCCCTGCCTCAGATTCCCTGCCTCTGATTGCCTGCCTCTGATTCCCTGCCTCAGATTCCCTGCCTCAGATTCCCTGCCTCTGATTCCCTGCCTCAGATTCCCTGCCTCTGATTGCCTGCCTCTGATTCCATGCCTCTGATTCACTGCCTCAGATTCCGTGCCTCAGATTCCCCAATTCAGATTTACAGCCTCAGATTCCCCGCCTCAGATTCCCTGCCTCAGATTCCCTGCCTCAGATTTCCTGCCACAGATTCCCTGCCTCAGATTCCCTGCCTCCGATTCCCCGCCTCTGATTCCCCGCATCTGATTCCCCGCCTCTGATTCCCAGCCTCTGAATCCCCGCCTCTGAATCCCCGCCACTGATTCCCCGCCTCTGTTTCCCCGCCTCTGATTCCCCGCCTCTGATTCCACGCCTCTGATTCCCCGCCTCTGATTCCCCACCTCTGTCTGTATGCCTCTCTTTCGCCTCCGCTTTTTCCCCTACACTCTTTCCGCGCCTCTCTTTCCCTCCATCTATTTCAACAACTCTGTTTGTTCTGTTCTGTGTACCTCATTGTCAACACACAAGTTTCAACCACTATGTTTCACCAATCACTTTCCCCGCCTCTATTTTTCCGCCTATGTTTACCCGCCTCTGTTTACCCACCTGGTTCACCGCCTCTGATTCCCCGCCTCTGATTCCCTGCCTCTGATTCCCCGCCTCTGATTCCTGCCTCAGATTCCCTGCCTCAGATTCCCTGCCTCAGATTCCCTGCCTCTGATTCCCCACCTTTGATTCCCCTTCTCTTATTCCCCTCCTCTGATTCCCAGCCTCTGATTACCCGCCTCTGATTCCCTGCCTCTGTTTCCCCGCCTCAGATTCCCCGGCTCTGATTCCCTGCCTGAGATTCCATGCCTCAGACTCCCCGCCTCAGATTCCCTCCCTCAGATTCCCCTCCTCAGATTCCCCGCCTCAGATTCCCCGCCTCAGAATCCCCACCTCAGATTCCCCGCCTCAGATTCCCCGCCTCAGATTCCCCGCCTCAGATTCCCCGCCTCTGATTCCCCGCCTCAGATACCCTGCCTCAGATTCCCTGCCTCAGATTCCCTTCATCTGATTCCCTTCATCTGATTCCCTGCCTCTGATTCCCTGCCTCTGATTCCCTGCCACTGATTCTCCGCCTCTGAATCCCCGCCACTGATTGCCTGCCACTGATTGCCCGCCTCTGATTCCAGGCCTCTTATTCCCCGCCTCTGATTCCCCACCTCTGATTCCCTGCCTCTGATTCCCTGCCTCTGATTCCCTGCCACTGATTCTCCGCCTCTGAATCCCCGCCACTGATTCCCCGCCTCTGTTTCTCCGCCTCTGATTCCCCGCCTCTGATTCCACGCCTCTGATTCCCCGCCTCTGATTCCAGGCCTCTGATTCCCCACCTGTGTCTCGACGCCTCTCTTTCGCCTCCACTCTTTCCCCTCCACTCTTTCCGTGCCTGTCTTTCCCTCCCACAATTTCAACAACACTGTTTGATCTGTTTTGTGTACCTAATTTTAAACACACAAGTTCCAACCACTATGTTTGGCCCGCCTCTTTCCCCGCCTCTATTTATCCACCTATGTTTACCTGCCTCTGTTTACCCGCCTGTTTCCCCGCCTCTGATTCCCCACCTTTCATTCCCCGCCTCTCTTTCCCTGCCTCTATTTCTGCGCCTCTTTCTCTGCCTCTCTTTCCCCACAACGCTTTTCCTCCCGCTGATTCCCCGCCTCCGATTCCCCGCCTCTGATTCCCTGCCTCTGATTCCCCGCCTCTGATTCACTGCCTCAGATTCCCTGCCTCAGATTCCCTGCCTCAGATTCCCTGCCTCTGATTCCCCGCCTCTGATTCCCCGCATCTTATTCCCCGCCTCTGATTCCCCGCCTCTGATTCCCCGCGTCTGATTCCCTGCCTCAGATTCCCCGGCTCTGATTCCCTGCATCAGATTCCCTGCCTCAGATTCCCTGCCTTTGATTCCGCGCCTCTGATTCCCTGCTTCTGATTCCCTGCCTCTGATTCCCCGCTTCTGATTCCTGCCTCAGATTCCCTGCCTCAGATTCCCTGCCTCAGATTCCCTGCCTCTGATTCCCCGCCTTTGATTCCCCTTCTCTTATTCCCCGCCTCTGATTCCCAGCCTCTGATTACCCGCCTCTGATTCCCTGCCTCTGTTTCCCCGCCTCAGATTCCCCGGCTCTGATTCCCTGCCTGAGATTCCATGCCTCAGACTCCCCGCCTCAGATTCCCTCCCTCAGATTCCCCTCCTCAGATTCCCCGCCTCAGATTCCCCGCCTCAGATTCCCCGCCTCAGATTCCCCGCCTCAGATTCCCTGCCTCAGATTCCCTGCCTCAGATTCCCTTCATCTGATTCCCTTCATCTGATTCCCTGCCTCTGATTCCCTGCCTCTGATTCCCTCCCTCTGATTCCCCGCCTCTGATTCCCTGCCTCTGATTCCCCGCCTCTGATTCCCTGCCTCAGATTCCTGCCTCAGATTCCTTGCCTCAGATTCCCTGCCTCTGTTTCCCCGCCTCAGATTCCCCGCCTCAGATTCCCTGCCTCAGATTCCCTGCCTCAGATTCCCCGCCTCAGATTCCCCGCCTCAGATTCCCCGCCTCAGATTCCCCGCCTCAGATTCCCCGCCTCAGATTCCCTGCCTCAGATTCCCTGCCTCAGATTCCCTTCATCTGATTCCCTTCATCTGATTCCCTGCCTCTGATTCCCTGCCTCTGATTCACCGCCTCTGATTCCCCGCCTCAGATTCCCTGACTCAGATTCCCTGCCTCATATTCCCTGCCTCTGATTCCCTGCCTCAGATTCCCTGCCTCTGATTCCCTGCCTCTGATTCCCTGCCTCTGATTCCCTGCCTCTGATTCCCTGCCTCTGATTCCATGCCTCTGATTCCCTGCCTCTGATTCCCTGCCTCTAATTCCGCACCTCTGATTCCACGCCTCTCTTTCCTTTTCTCAGATTCCTCGGCTCTGATTCCCTGCCTGAGATTCCCTGCCTCTGAGTCCCCGCGTCAGATTCCCTGGCTCTGATTCCCTGCCTGAGATTCCCTGCCTCATATTCCCCGCCTCAGATTCCCTGCCTCAGATTCCCCGCCTTAGATTCCCTGCCTCAGATACCCTGCCTCTCTTTGCCTGCCTCTGATTCCCTGCCTCTGATTCCCTGCCTCTGATTCCCTGCCTCTGATTCCCCGCCTCTGATTCCTGCCTCAGATTCCCTGCCTCAGATTCCCTGCCTCTGATTCCCTGCCTCTGTTTCCCCGCCTCTGATTCCCCGCCTCTGATTCCCCGCCTCTGATTCCCCGCCTCTGTTTCCCCGCCTCTGATTCCCCGCCTCTGATTCCACGCCTCTGATTCCCCGCCTCTGATTCCAGGCCTCTTATTCCCCGCCTCTGATTCCCCACCTCTGATTGCCTGCCACTGATTGCCCGCCTCTGATTCCCCGCCTCTGATTCCCCGCCTCTGATTCCCCGCCACTGATTCCCCGCGTCTGATTCCCTGCATTAGATTCCCTGCCTCAGATTCCCCGGCTCTGATTCCCTGCATTAGATTCCCTGCCTCAGATTCCCTGCCTCTGATTCCCCGCCTCTGATTCCCTGCCTCTGATTCCCCGCCTCTGATTCCTGCCTCAGATTCCCTGCCTCAGATTCCCTGCCTCTGATTCCCTGCCTCTGTTTCCCCGCCTCTGATTCCCCGCCTCTGATTCCCCGCCTCAGATTCCCCGCCTCAGATTCCCCGCCTCAGATTCCCCGTCTCTAATTGCCTGCCTCTGATTCCCTGCCTCTGATTCCCTGCCTCTGATTCCCCGCCTTTGATTCCCTGCCTCAGATTCCCTGCCTCAGATTCCCTGACTCTGATTCCCTGCCTCAGATTCCCTGCCTCAGATTCCCAGCCTCTGATTGCCTGCCTCTGAATCCCTGCCTCTGATTCCCTGCCTCTGATTCCTGCCTCAGATTCCCTGCCTCAGATTCCCTGCCTCTGATTCCCTGCCTCTGTTTCCCCGCCTCTGATTCCCCGCCTCTGATTCCCCGCCTCAGATTCCCCGCCTCAGATTCCCTGCATCTGATTCCCCGCCTCTGATTCCCCGCCTCTGATTCCCTGCCTCTGATACCCCGCCTCTTATTCCCCGCCTCTGATTCCCCACCTCTGATTCACCGCGTCTGATTCCCTGCCTCAGATTCCCCGGCTCTGATTCCCTGCATTAGATTCCCCGCCTCTGATTCACTGCCTCTTATTCCCCGCCTCTGATTCCTGCCTCAGATTCCCTGCCTCAGATTCCCTGCCTTTGATTCCCCGCCTCTTATTCCCCGCCTCTGATTCCCAGCTTCTGATTCTCCGCCTCTGATTCCCTGCCTCTGCTTCCCCGCCTCTGATTCCCCGCCTCTGATTCCCCGCCTCAGATTCCCTGCTTCAGATTCCCCGCCTGAGATTCCCCGCCTCAGATACCCCGCCTCAGATTCCCCGCCTCAGATTCCCCGCCTCAGATTCCCCGCCTCAGATTCCCGGCCTCAGATTCCCCGCCTCAGATTCCCCGCCTCAGATTCCCCGCCTCAGATTCCCCGCCTCAGATTCCCCGCCTCAGATTCCCTGCATCTGATTCCCCGCCTCTGATTCCCCGCCTCTGATTCCCTGCCTCTGATACCCTGCCTCTGATACCCTGCCTCTCTTTGCCTGCCTCTATTTCGGTGCCTCTTTCTCTGCATCTAGTTTCCCACATCTCATTTGCCCCCTCTGATAACCCGCCTCTGATTCCATGCCTCTCATTCCCCGCCTCTGATTCCCCGCCTCTGATTCCCTGCCTCAGATTCCCTGCATCTGATTCCCCGCCTCTGATTCCCCGCCTCTTATTCCCCGCCTCTGATTCCCCGCCTCTGATTCCCCGCCTCTGATTCACTGCCTCTGTTTCCCCGCCTCTGATTCCCCGCCTCTGATTCCCTGCCTGAGATTCCCTGCCTCAGATTCGCTGCCTATGATTCCCTGCCTCTGAGTCCCCGCGTCAGATTCCCTGGCTCTGATTCCCTGCCTGAGATTCCCTGCCTCATATTCCCCGCCTCAGATTCCCTGCCTCAGATTCCCCGCCTTAGATTCCCTGCCTCAGATACCCTGCCTCTCTTTGCCTGCCTCTATTTCCGTGCCTCTTTCTCTGCATCTAGTTTCCCACATCTCATTTGCCCCCTCTGATAACCCGCCTCTGATTCCATGCCTCTGATTCCCCGCCTCTGATTCCCCGCCTCTGATTCCCCGCCTCTGATTCCCTGCCTCAGATTCCCTGCCTCAGATTCCTTGCCTCAGATTCCCTGCCTCTGTTTCCCCGCCTCTGATTCCCCACGTCTGATTCCCCGCCTCAGATTCCCCGCCTCAGATTCCCCGCCTCAGATTCCCCGCCTCAGATTCCCCGCCTCAGATTCCCTGCCTCAGATTCCCTGCCTCATATTCCCTTCATCTGATTCCCTTCATCTGATTCCCTGCCTCTGATTCCCTGCCTCTGATTCCCTGCCTCTGATTCCCCGCCTCTGATTCCCCGCCTCAGATTCCCTGCCTCAGATTCCCTGCCTCATATTCCCTGCCTCTGATTCCCTGCCTCAGATTCCCTGCCTCTGATTCCCTGCCTCAGATTCCCTGCCTCAGATTCCCTGCCTCAGATTCCCTGCCTCTGATTCCCTGCCTCAGATTCCCTGCCTCTGATTGCCTGCCTCTGATTCCCTGCCTCTGATTCCCTGCCTCTGATTCCCTGCCTCTGATTCCCTGCCTCTGATTCCATGCCTCTGATTCCCTGCCTCTGATTCCACTCCTCTCTTTCCTTTTCTCTGATTCCCCGCCTTAGATTCCCTGCCTCTGATACCCTGCCTCTGATTCCCTGCCTCAGATTCCCTGCCTCAGATTCCCTGCCTCAGATTCCCTGCCTCTGATTCCCTGCCTCAGATTCCCTGCCTCTGATTGCCTGCCTCTGATTCCCTGCCTCAGATTCCCTGCCTCAGATTCCCTGCCTCTGATTCCCTGCCTCAGATTCCCTGCCTCTGATTGCCTGCCTCTGATTCCATGCCTCTGATTCACTGCCTCAGATTCCGTGCCTCAGATTCCCCAATTCAGATTTACAGCCTCAGATTCCCCGCCTCAGATTCCCTGCCTCAGATTCCCTGCCTCAGATTTCCTGCCACAGATTCCCTGCCTCAGATTCCCTGCCTCCGATTCCCCGCCTCTGATTCCCCGCATCTGATTCCCCGCCTCTGATTCCCAGCCTCTGAATCCCCGCCTCTGAATCCCCGCCACTGATTCCCCGCCTCTGTTTCCCCGCCTCTGATTCCCCGCCTCTGATTCCACGCCTCTGATTCCCCGCCTCTGATTCCCCACCTCTGTCTGTATGCCTCTCTTTCGCCTCCGCTTTTTCCCCTACACTCTTTCCGCGCCTCTCTTTCCCTCCATCTATTTCAACAACTCTGTTTGTTCTGTTCTGTGTACCTCATTGTCAACACACAAGTTTCAACCACTATGTTTCACCAATCACTTTCCCCGCCTCTATTTTTCCGCCTATGTTTACCCGCCTCTGTTTACCCACCTGGTTCACCGCCTCTGATTCCCCGCCTCTGATTCCCTGCCTCTGATTCCCCGCCTCTGATTCCTGCCTCAGATTCCCTGCCTCAGATTCCCTGCCTCAGATTCCCTGCCTCTGATTCCCCACCTTTGATTCCCCTTCTCTTATTCCCCTCCTCTGATTCCCAGCCTCTGATTACCCGCCTCTGATTCCCTGCCTCTGTTTCCCCGCCTCAGATTCCCCGGCTCTGATTCCCTGCCTGAGATTCCATGCCTCAGACTCCCCGCCTCAGATTCCCTCCCTCAGATTCCCCTCCTCAGATTCCCCGCCTCAGATTCCCCGCCTCAGAATCCCCACCTCAGATTCCCCGCCTCAGATTCCCCGCCTCAGATTCCCCGCCTCAGATTCCCCGCCTCTGATTCCCCGCCTCAGATACCCTGCCTCAGATTCCCTGCCTCAGATTCCCTTCATCTGATTCCCTTCATCTGATTCCCTGCCTCTGATTCCCTGCCTCTGATTCCCTGCCACTGATTCTCCGCCTCTGAATCCCCGCCACTGATTCCCCGCCTCTGTTTCTCCGCCTCTGATTCCCCGCCTCTGATTCCACGCCTCTGATTCCCCGCCTCTGATTCCAGGCCTCTTATTCCCCGCCTCTGATTCCCCACCTCTGATTGCCTGCCACTGATTGCCCGCCTCTGATTCCAGGCCTCTTATTCCCCGCCTCTGATTCCCCACCTCTGATTCCCTGCCTCTGATTCCCTGCCTCTGATTCCCTGCCACTGATTCTCCGCCTCTGAATCCCCGCCACTGATTCCCCGCCTCTGTTTCTCCGCCTCTGATTCCCCGCCTCTGATTCCACGCCTCTGATTCCCCGCCTCTGATTCCAGGCCTCTGATTCCCCACCTGTGTCTCGACGCCTCTCTTTCGCCTCCACTCTTTCCCCTCCACTCTTTCCGTGCCTGTCTTTCCCTCCCACAATTTCAACAACACTGTTTGATCTGTTTTGTGTACCTAATTTTAAACACACAAGTTCCAACCACTATGTTTGGCCCGCCTCTTTCCCCGCCTCTATTTATCCACCTATGTTTACCTGCCTCTGTTTACCCGCCTGTTTCCCCGCCTCTGATTCCCCACCTTTCATTCCCCGCCTCTCTTTCCCTGCCTCTATTTCTGCGCCTCTTTCTCTGCCTCTCTTTCCCCACAACGCTTTTCCTCCCGCTGATTCCCCGCCTCCGATTCCCCGCCTCTGATTCCCTGCCTCTGATTCCCCGCCTCTGATTCACTGCCTCAGATTCCCTGCCTCAGATTCCCTGCCTCAGATTCCCTGCCTCTGATTCCCCGCCTCTGATTCCCCGCATCTTATTCCCCGCCTCTGATTCCCCGCCTCTGATTCCCCGCGTCTGATTCCCTGCCTCAGATTCCCCGGCTCTGATTCCCTGCATCAGATTCCCTGCCTCAGATTCCCTGCCTTTGATTCCGCGCCTCTGATTCCCTGCTTCTGATTCCCTGCCTCTGATTCCCCGCTTCTGATTCCTGCCTCAGATTCCCTGCCTCAGATTCCCTGCCTCAGATTCCCTGCCTCTGATTCCCCGCCTTTGATTCCCCTTCTCTTATTCCCCGCCTCTGATTCCCAGCCTCTGATTACCCGCCTCTGATTCCCTGCCTCTGTTTCCCCGCCTCAGATTCCCCGGCTCTGATTCCCTGCCTGAGATTCCATGCCTCAGACTCCCCGCCTCAGATTCCCTCCCTCAGATTCCCCTCCTCAGATTC
This sequence comes from Narcine bancroftii, assembly GCF_036971445.1. Classification (NCBI taxonomy): domain Eukaryota; kingdom Metazoa; phylum Chordata; class Chondrichthyes; order Torpediniformes; family Narcinidae; genus Narcine; species Narcine bancroftii. Next base: position 319,329,851 of record NC_091472.1, read on the forward strand.
CCCGCCTCAGATTCCCCGCCTCAGATTCCCCGCCTCAGATTCCCCGCCTCAGATTCCCTGCCTCAGATTCCCTGCCTCAGATTCCCTTCATCTGATTCCCTTCATCTGATTCCCTGCCTCTGATTCCCTGCCTCTGATTCCCTCCCTCTGATTCCCCGCCTCTGATTCCCTGCCTCTGATTCCCCGCCTCTGATTCCCTGCCTCAGATTCCTGCCTCAGATTCCTTGCCTCAGATTCCCTGCCTCTGTTTCCCCGCCTCAGATTCCCCGCCTCAGATTCCCTGCCTCAGATTCCCTGCCTCAGATTCCCCGCCTCAGATTCCCCGCCTCAGATTCCCCGCCTCAGATTCCCCGCCTCAGATTCCCCGCCTCAGATTCCCTGCCTCAGATTCCCTGCCTCAGATTCCCTTCATCTGATTCCCTTCATCTGATTCCCTGCCTCTGATTCCCTGCCTCTGATTCACCGCCTCTGATTCCCCGCCTCAGATTCCCTGACTCAGATTCCCTGCCTCATATTCCCTGCCTCTGATTCCCTGCCTCAGATTCCCTGCCTCTGATTCCCTGCCTCTGATTCCCTGCCTCTGATTCCCTGCCTCTGATTCCCTGCCTCTGATTCCATGCCTCTGATTCCCTGCCTCTGATTCCCTGCCTCTAATTCCGCACCTCTGATTCCACGCCTCTCTTTCCTTTTCTCAGATTCCTCGGCTCTGATTCCCTGCCTGAGATTCCCTGCCTCTGAGTCCCCGCGTCAGATTCCCTGGCTCTGATTCCCTGCCTGAGATTCCCTGCCTCATATTCCCCGCCTCAGATTCCCTGCCTCAGATTCCCCGCCTTAGATTCCCTGCCTCAGATACCCTGCCTCTCTTTGCCTGCCTCTGATTCCCTGCCTCTGATTCCCTGCCTCTGATTCCCTGCCTCTGATTCCCTGCCTCTGATTCCATGCCTCTGTTTCCCCGCCTCTGATTCCCCGCCTCTGATTCCACGCCTCTGATTCCCCGCCTCTGATTCCAGGCCTCTTATTCCCCGCCTCTGATTCCCCACCTCTGATTGCCTGCCACTGATTGCCCGCCTCTGATTCCCCGCCTCTGATTCCCCGCCTCTGATTCCCCACCTCTGTCTGTATGCCTCTCTTTCGCCTCCGCTTTTTCCCCTACACTCTTTCCGCGCCTCTCTTTCCCTCCATCAATTTCAACAACTCTGTTTGTTCTGTTCTGTGTACCTCATTGTCAACACACAAGTTCCAACCACTATGTTTCACCAATCACTTTCCCCGCCTCTATTTTTCCGCCTATGTTTACCCGCCTCTGTTTACCCACCTGGTTCACCGCCTCTGATTCCCCGCCTCTGATTCCCCACCTCTGTCTCGACGCCTCTCTTTCGCCTCCACTCTTTCCCCTCCACTCTTTCCGTGCCTGTCTTTCCCTCCCACAATTTCAACAACACTGTTTGATCTGTTTTGTGTACCTCATTTTAAACACACAAGTTCCAACCACTATGTTTGGCCCGCCTCTTTCCCCGCCTCTATTTATCCACCTATGTTTACCTGCCTCTGTTTACCCGCCTGTTTCCCCGTCTCTGATTCCCCAGCTTTCATTCCCCGCCTCTCTTTCCCTGCCTCTATTTCTGCACCTCTTTCTCTGCCTCTCTTTCCCCACAACGCTTTTCCTCCCGCTGATTCCCCGCCTCTGATTCCCCACCTCTGATTCCCTGCCTCTGATTCCCCGCCTCTGATTCACTGTCTCAGATTCCCTGCCTCAGATTCCCTGCCTCAGATTCCCAGCCTCTGATTCCCCGCCTCTGATTCCCCGCCTCTTATTCCCCGCCTCTGATTCCCCGCCTCTGATTCCCCGCGTCTGATTCCCTGCCTCAGATTCCCCGGCTCTGATTCCCTGCATCAGATTCCCTGCCTCAGATTCCCTGCCTTTGATTCCCCGCCTCTGATTCCCTGCCTCTGATTCCCCGCCTCTGATTCCTGCCTCAGATTCCCTGCCTCAGATTCCCTGCCTCAGATTCCCTGCCTCTGATTCCCAGCCTCTGATTCCCCGCCTCTGATTCCCTGCCTCTGTTTCCCCGCCTCTGATTCCCCGCCTCTGATTCCCCGCCTCAGATTCCCCGCCTCAGATTCCCTGCCTCAGATTCCCCGCCTGAGATTCCCGGCCTCAGATTCCCCGCCTCAGATTCCCCGCCTCAGATTCCCCGCCTCAGATTCCCCGCCTCAGATTCCCCGCCTCAGATTCCCTGCCTCAGATTCCCTGCCTCAGATTCCCTTCATCTGATTCCCTTCAGCTGATTCCCTGCCTCTGATTCCCTGCCACTGATTCTCCGCCTCTGAATCCCCGCCACTGATTCCCCGCCTCTGTTTCTCCGCCTCTGATTCCCCGCCTCTGATTCCACGCCTCTGATTCCCCGCCTCTGATTCCAGGCCTCTTATTCCCCGCCTCTGATTCCCCACCTCTGATTGCCTGCCACTGATTGCCCGCCTCTGATTCCCCGCCTCTGATTCCCCGCCTCTGATTCCCCACCTCTGTCTGTATGCCTCTCTTTCGCCACCGCTTTTTCCCCTACACTCTTTCCGCGCCTCTCTTTCCCTCCATCAATTTCAACAACTCTGTTTGTTCTGTTCTGTGTACCTCATTGTCAACACACAAGTTTCAACCACTATGTTTCACCAATCACTTTCCCCGCCTCTATTTTTCCGCCTATGTTTACCCGCCTCTGTTTACCCACCTGGTTCACCGCCTCTGATTCCCCGCCTCTGATTCCCCACCTGTGTCTCGACGCCTCTCTTTCGCCTCCACTCTTTCCCCTCCACTCTTTCCGTGCCTGTCTTTCCCTCCCACAATTTCAACAACACTGTTTGATCTGTTTTGTGTACCTAATTTTAAACACACAAGTTCCAACCACTATGTTTGGCCCGCCTCTTTCCCCGCCTCTATTTATCCACCTATGTTTACCTGCCTCTGTTTACCCGCCTGTTTCCCCGCCTCTGATTCCCCACCTTTCATTCCCCGCCTCTCTTTCCCTGCCTCTATTTCTGCGCCTCTTTCTCTGCCTCTCTTTCCCCACAACGCTTTTCCTCCCGCTGATTCCCCGCCTCCGATTCCCCGCCTCTGATTCCCTGCCTCTGATTCCCCGCCTCTGATTCACTGCCTCAGATTCCCTGCCTCAGATTCCCTGCCTCAGATTCCCTGCCTCTGATTCCCCGCCTCTGATTCCCCGCATCTTATTCCCCGCCTCTGATTCCCCGCCTCTGATTCCCCGCGTCTGATTCCCTGCCTCAGATTCCCCGGCTCTGATTCCCTGCCTCTGATTCCCTGCCTCTGATTCCCTGCCTCTGATTCCTGCCTCAGATTCCCCGCCTCTGATTCCTGCCTCAGATTCCCTGCCTCAGATTCCCTGCCTCAGATTCCCCGCCTCAGATTCCCCGCCTCAGATTCCCCGCCTCAGATTCCCCGCCTCAGATTCCCCGCCTCAGATTCCCCTCCTCAGATTCCCCGCCTCAGATTCCCCGCCTCAGATTCCCCGCCTCAGATTCCCCGCCTCAGATTCCCCTCCTCAGATTCCCCGCCTCAGATTCCCCGCCTCAGATTCCCCGCCTCAGATTCCCCGCCTCAGATTCCCCGCCTCAGATTCCCCTCCTCAGATTCCCCGCCTCAGATTCCCCGCCTCAGATTCCCCGCCTCAGATTCCCCGCCTCAGATTCCCCTCCTCAGATTCCCCGCCTCAGATTCCCCGCCTCAGACTCCCCGCCTCAGATTCCCTCCCTCAGATTCCCCTCCTCAGATTCCCCGCCTCAGATTCCCCGCCTCAGATTCCCCGCCTCAGATTCCCCGCCTCAGATTCCCTGCCTCAGATTCCCTGCCTCAGATTCCCTTCATCTGATTCCCTTCATCTGATTCCCTGCCTCTGATTCCCTGCCTCTGATTCCCTGCCTCTGATTCCCCGCCTCTGATTCCCTGCCTCTGATTCCCCGCCTCTGATTCCCTGCCTCAGATTCCTGCCTCAGATTCCTTGCCTCAGATTCCCTGCCTCTGTTTCCCCGCCTCTGATTCCCCACGTTTGATTCCCCGCCTCAGATTCCCCGCCTCAGATTCCCCGCCTCAGATTCCCCGCCTCAGATTCCCCGCCTCAGATTCCCTGCCTCAGATTCCCTGCCTCAGATTCCCTTCATCTGATTCCCTTCATCTGATTCCCTGCCTCTGATTCCCTGCCTCTGATTCACCGCCTCTGATTCCCCGCCTCAGATTCCCTGCCTCAGATTCCCTGCCTCATATTCCCTGCCTCTGATTCCCTGCCTCAGATTCCCTGCCTCAGATTCCCTGCCTCAGATTCCCTGCCTCTGATTCCATGCCTCTGATTCCCTGCCTCTGATTCCCTGCCTCTAATTCCGCACCTCTGATTCCACGCCTCTCTTTCCTTTTCTCAGATTCCTCGGCTCTGATTCCCTGCCTGAGATTCCCTGCCTGAGATTCCCTGCCTATGATTCCCTGCCTCTGAGTCCCCGCGTCAGATTCCCTGGCTCTGATTCCCTGCCTGAGATTCCCTGCCTCATATTCCCCGCCTCAGATTCCCTGCCTCAGATTCCCTGCCTCAGATTCCCTGCCTCTGATTGCCTGCCTCTGATTCCCTGCCTCTGATTCCCTGCCTCTGATTCCCTGCCTCTGATTCCCTGCCTCTGATTCCCCGCCTTAGATTCCCTGCCTCAGATTCCCCGCCTTAGATTCCCTGCCTCAGATTCCCCGCCTTAGATTCCCTGCCTCAGATACCCTGCCTCTCTTTGCCTGCCTCTATTTCCGTGCCTCTTTCTCTGCATCTAGTTTCCCACATCTCATTTGCCCCCTCTGATAACCCGCCTCTGATTCCATGCCTCTGATTCCCCACCTCTGATTCCCCGCCTCTGAATCCCCGCCTCTGATTCCCTGCCTCAGATTCCCTGCCTCAGATTCCTTGCCTCAGATTCCCTGCCTCTGTTTCCCCGCCCCTGATTCCCCACGTCTGATTCCCCGCCTCAGATTCCCCGCCTCAGATTCCCCGCCTCAGATTCCCCGCCTCAGATTCCCCGCCTCAGATTCCCTGCCTCAGATTCCCTGCCTCAGATTCCCTTCATCTGATTCCCTTCATCTGATTTCCTGCCTCTGATTCCCTGCCTCTGATTCCCTGCCTCTGCTTCCCCGCCTCTGATTCCCCGCCTCAGATTCCCTGCCTCAAATTCCCTGCCTCATATTCCCTGCCTCTGATTCCCTGCCTCAGATTCCCTGCCTCGGATTCCCTGCCTCAGATTCCCTGCCTCTGATTGCCTGCCTCTGATTCCCTGCCTCAGATTCCCTGCCTCTGCTTCCCCGCCTCTGATTCCCTGCCTCATATTCCCTGCCTCTGATTCCCTGCCTCAGATTCCCTGCCTCAGATTCCCTTCATCTGATTCCCTTCATCTGATTTCCTGCCTCTGATTCCCTGCCTCTGATTCCCTGCCTCTGCTTCCCCGCCTCTGATTCCCCGCCTCAGATTCCCTGCCTCAAATTCCCTGCCTCAGATTCCCTGCCTCTGATTCCCTGCCTCATATTCCCTGCCTCGGATTCCCTGCCTCAGATTCCCTGCCTCGGATTCCCTGCCTCTGATTCCCTGCCTCAGATTCCCCGCCTCAGATTCCCCGCCTCAGATTCCCCGCCTCAGATTCCCTGCCTCTGATTCCCTGCCTCTAATTCCGCACCTCTGATTCCACGCCTCTCTTTCCTTTTCTCTGATTCCCCGCCTCTGATTCCCTGCCTCTGATACCCTGCCTCTCTTTGCCTACCTCTATTTCCGTGCCTCTTTCTCTGCATCTAGTTTCCCACATCTCATTTGCCCCCTCTGATAACCCGCCTCTGATTCACTGCCTCAGATTCCGTGCCTCAGATTCCCCGATTCAGATTTACCGCCTCAGATTCCCCGCCTCAGATTCCCTGCCTCAGATTCCCTGCCTCAGATTCCCTGCCACAGATTCCCTGCCTCAGATTCCCTGCCTCCGATTCCCGGCCTCTGATTCCCCGCATCTGATTCCCCGCCTCTGATTCCCAGCCTCTGAATCCCCGCCTCTGAATCCCCGCCACTGATTCCCCGCCTCTGTTTCCCCGCCTCTGATTCCCCGCCTCTGATTCCACTCCTCTGATTCCCCGCCTCTGATTCCAGGCCTCTTATTCCCCGCCTCTGATTCCCCACCTCTGATTGCCTGCCACTGATTGCCCGCCTCTGATTCCCCGCCTCTGATTCCCCGCCTCTGATTCCCCACCTCTGTCTGTATGCCTCTCTTTCGCCTCCGCTTTTTCCCCTACACTCTTTCCGCGCCTCTCTTTCCCTCCATCAATTTCAACAACTCTGTTTGTTCTGTTCTGTGTACCTCATTGTCAACACACAAGTTCCAACCACTATGTTTCACCAATCACTTTCCCCGCCTCTATTTTTCCGTCTATGTTTACCCGCCTCTGTTTACCCACCTGGTTCACCGCCTCTGATTCCCCGCCTCTGATTCCCCACCTCTGTCTCGACGCCTCTCTTTCGCCTCCACTCTTTCCCCTCCACTCTTTCCGTGCCTGTCTTTCCCTCCCACAATTTCAACAACACTGTTTGATCTGTTTTGTGTACCTGATTTTAAACACACAAGTTCCAACCACTATGTTTTGCCCGCCTCTTTCCCCGCCTCTATTTATCCACCTATGTTTACCTGCCTCTGTTTACCCGCCTGTTTCCCCGCCTCTGATTCCCCACCTTTCATTCCCCGCCTCTCTTTCACTGCCTCTATTTCTGCGCCTCTTTCTCTGCCTCTCTTTCCCCACAACGCTTTTTCTCCCGCTGAATCCCCGCCTCTGATTCCCCGCCACTGATTCCCTGCCTCTGATTCCCCGCCTCTGATTCACTGCCTCAGATTCCCTGCCTCAGATTCCCTGCCTCAGATTCCCTGCCTCTGATTCCCCGCCTCTGATTCCCCGCATCTTATTCCCCGCCTCTGATTCCCCGCCTCTGATTCCCCGCGTCTGATTCCCTGCCTCAGATTCCACGGCTCTGATTCCCTGCATCAGATTCCCTGCCTCAGATTCCCTGCCTTTGATTCCCCGCCTCTGATTCCCTGCCTCTGATTCCCCGCCTCTGATTCCTGCCTCAGATTCCCTGCCTCAGATTCCCTGCCTCAGATTCCCTGCCTCTGATTCCCCGCCTTTGATTCCCCTTCTCTTATTCCCCGCCTCTGATTCCCAGCCTCTGATTACCCGCCTCTGATTCCCTGCCTCTGTTTCCCCGCCTCAGATTCCCCGGCTCTGATTCCCTGCCTGAGATTCCATGCGTCAGATTCCCCACCTCAGATTCCCTCCCTCAGATTCCCCTCCTCAGATTCCCCGCCTCAGATTCCCCGCCTCAGAATCCCCACCTCAGATTCCCCGCCTCAGATTCCCTGCCTCAGATTCCCTGCCTCATATTCCATGCCTCTGATTCCCTGCCTCAGATTCCCTGCCTCAGATTCCCTGCCTCAGATTCCCTGCCTCTGATTGCCTGCCTCTGATTCCCTGCCTCTGATTCCCTGCCTCTGATTCCCAGCCTCTGATTCCCTGCCTCTGATTCCCTGCCTCTGATTCCCTGCCTCTGATTCCGCACCTCTGATTCCACGCCTCTCTTTCCTTTTCTCTGATTCCCCGCCTCTGATTCCCTGCCTCTGATACCCTGCCTCTCTTTGCCTGCCTCTATTTCCGTGCCTCTTTCTCTGCATCTAGTTTCCCACATCTCATTTGCCCCCTCTGATAACCCGCCTCTGATTCCATGCCTCAGATTCCCTGCCTCAGATTCCCTGCCTCATATTCCATGCCTCTGATTCCCTGCCTCAGATTCCCCGCCTCTGATTCCCCGCCTCTGATTCCCCGCCTCTGATTCCCCGCCTCTGATTCCCCACCTCTGTCTCGACGCCTCTCTTTCGCCTCCACTCTTTCCCCTCCACCCTTTCTGTGCATGTCTTTCCCTCCCACAATTTCAACAACACTGTTTGATCTGTTTTGTGTACCTCATTTTAAACACACAAGTTCCAACCACTATGTTTGGCCCGCCTCTTTCCCCGCCTCTATTTATCCACCTATGTTTACCTGCCTCTGTTTACCCGCCTGTTTCCCCGCCTCTGATTCCCCACCTTTCATTCCCCGCCTCTCTTTCCCTGCCTCTATTTCTGCACCTCTTTCTCTGCCTCTCTTTCCCCACAACGCTTTTCCTCCCGCTGATTCCCCGCCTCTGATTCCCCACCTCTGATTCCCTGCCTCTGATTCCCCGCCTCTGATTCACTGTCTCAGATTCCCTGCCTCAGATTCCCTGCCTCAGATTCCCAGCCTCTGATTCCCCGCCTCTGATTCCCCGCCACTTATTCCCCGCCTCTGATTCCCCGCCTCTGATTCCCCGCGTCTGATTCCCTGCCTCAGATTCCCCGGCTCTGATTCCCTGCATCAGATTCCCTGCCTCAGATTCCCTGCCTTTGATTCCCCGCCTCTGATTCCCTGCCTCTGATTCCCCGCCTCTGATTCCTGCCTCAGATTCCCTGCCTCAGATTCCCTGCCTCAGATTCCCTGCCTCTGATTCCCCGCCTTTGATTCCCCTTCTCTTATTCCCCGCCTCTGATTCCCAGCCTCTGATTCCCCGCCTCTGATTCCCTGCCTCTGTTTCCCCGCCTCTGATTCCCCGCCTCTGATTCCCCGCCTCAGATTCCCCGCCTCAGATTCCCTGCCTCAGATTCCCCGCCTGAGATTCCCGGCCTCAGATTCCCCGCCTCAGATGCCACGCCTCAGATTCCCCGCCTCAGATTCCCCGCCTCAGATTCCCCACCTCAGATTCCCCGCCTCAGATTCCCCGCCTCAGATTCCCTGCCTCAGATTCCCTGCCTCAGATTCCCTGCCTCTGATTCCCTGCCTCAGATTCCCTGCCTCTGATTGCCTGCCTCTGATTCCCTGCCTCTGATTCCCTGCCTCTGATTCCCTGCCTCTGATTCCCTGCCTCTGATTCCATGCCTCTGATTCCCTGCCTCTGATTCCACTCCTCTCTTTCCTTTTCTCTGATAACCCGCCTCTGATTCCATGCCTCTGATTCCCCGCCTCTGAATCCCCGCCTCTGATTCCCCACCTCTGATTCCCCGCCTCTGATTGCCTGCCTCAGATTCCCTGCCTCAGATTCCCTGCCTCAGATTCCCTGCATCTGATTCCCCGCCTCTGATTTCCCGCCTCTGATTCCCTGCCTCTGTTTCCCTGCCTCAGATTCCCCGCCTCTGATTCCCCGCCTCTGATTTCCCGCCTCAGATTCCCCGGCTCTGATTCCCTGCCTGAGATTCCCTGCCTCAGATTCCCTGCCTATGATTCCCTGCCTCTGATTCCCCGCGTCAGATTCCCCGGCTCTGATTCCCTGCCTGAGATTCCCTGCCTCAGAATCCCCGCCTCAGATTCCCTGCCTCAGATTCCCCGCCTCAGATTCCCCGCCTCAGATTCCCCACCTCAGAATCCTCACCTCAGATTCCCCGCCTCAGATTCCCCGCCTCAGATTCCCCGCCTCAGATTCCCTGCCTCTGATTGCCTGCCTCTGATTCCCTGCCTCTGATTCCCTGCCTCTAAATCCCTGCCTCTGATTCCCTGCCTCTGATTCCGCGCCTCTGATTCCCCGCCTCTCTTTCCGTGTCTCTGATTCCCCGCCTCAGATTCCCTGCCTCACATACCCTGCCTCTCTTTGACTGCCTCTATTTCCGTGCCTCTTTCTCTGCATCTAGTTTCCCACAACTCATTTTCCCCCTCTGATAACCCGCCTCTGATTCCATGCCTCTGATTCCCCGCCTCTGATTCCCCGCCTCTGATTCCCCGCCTCTGATTCCCTGCCTCAGAATCCCTGCCTCAGATTCCATGCCTCAGAATCCCTGCCTCTGATTCCCCGCCTCTGATTCCCCGCCTCTTATTCCCCGCCTCTGATTCCCCGCCTCTGATTCCCCGCCTCTGATTCCCTGCCTCTGTTTCCCCGCCTCTGATTCCCCGCGTCTGATTCCCCGCCTCAGATTCCCCGGCTCTGATTCCCTGCCTGAGATTCCATGCCTGAGATTCCCCGCCTCAGATTTCCTGCCTCAGATTCACCGCCTCAGATTCCCCGCCTCAGATTCCCCGCCTCAGATTCCCCTCCTCAGATTCCCCGCCTCACATTCCCCGCCTCAGATTCCCCGCCTCAGATTCCCTGCCTCAGATTCCCTGTCTCAGATTCCCTGCCTCAGATTCCCTTCATCTGATTCCCTCCATATGATTTCCTGCCTCTGATTCCCTGCCTCTGATTCCCCACCTCTGATTCCCCGCCTCTGATTCCCCGCCTTTGATTCCCTGCCTCAGATTCCCTGCCTCAGATTCCCATCCTCTGATTCCCTGCCTCAGATTCACTGCCTCTGATTCCCCGCCTCTGATTCCCCGCCTCTTATTCCCCGCATCTGATTCCCTGCCTCTGATTCCCCGCCTCTGATTCACTGCCTCTGTTTCCCCGCCTCTGATTCCCCGCGTCTGATTCCCCGCCTCAGATTCCCCGCCTCAGATTCCCCGCCTCAGATTCCCCGCCTCAGATTCCCCGCCTCACATTCCCCGCCTCAGATTCCCCGCCTCAGATTCCCTGCCTCAGATTACCTGTCTCAGATTCCATGCCTCAGATTCCCTTCATCTGATTCCCTTCATCTGATTCCCTGCCTCTGAATCCCTGCCTCTGATTCCCCGCCTCTGATTCCCCCCTCTGATTCCCCGCCTCAGATTCCCTGCCTCAGATTCCCTGCCTCAGATTCGCTGCCTCTGATTCCCTGCCTCAGATTCCCTGCCTCAGATTCCCTGCCTCTGATTCCTTGCCTCAGATTCCCTGCCTCTGATTCCGCGCCTCTGATTCCACGCCTCTCTTTCCGTATCTCTGATTCCCCGCCTCTGATTCCCTGCCTCTGATTCCCTGCCTCTGTTTCCCCGCCTCTGAATCCCCGCGTCTGATACCCCGCCTCAGATTCCACGGCTCTGATTCCCTGCCTGAGATTCCATGCCTCAGATTCCCCACCTCAGATTCCCTGCCTCAGATTCCCCGCCTCAGATTCCCCGCCTCAGATTCCCCGCCTCTTATTCCTCGCCTCTGATTCCCCGACTCTGATTCCCCGCGTCTGATTCCCTGCCTCAGATTCCCCGGCTCTGATTCCCTGCATTAGATTCCCTGCCTCAGCTTCCCTGCCTCTGATTCCCCGCCTCTGATTTCCCGCCTCAGATTCCCTGCCTCTGTTTCCCTGCCTCTGATTCCCCGCCTCTGATTTCCCGCCTCAGATTCCCCGGCTCTGATTCCCTGCCTGAGATTCCCTGCCTATGATTCCCTGCCTCTGAGTCCCCACGTCAGATTCCCCGGCTCTGATTCCCTGCCTGAGATTCCCTGCCTCAGAATCCCCGCCTCAGATTCCCTGCCTCAGATTCCCCGCCTCAGATTCCCCGCCTCAGATTCCCCACCTCAGATTCCTCACCTCAGATTCCCCGCCTCAGATTCCCCGCCTCAGATTCCCCGCCTCAGATTCCCTGCCTCTGATTCCCTGCCTCTGATTCCCTGCCTCTAAATCCCTGCCTCTGATTCCCTGCCTCTGATTCCGCGCCTCTGATTCCCCGCCTCTCTTTCCGTGTCTCTGATTCCCCGCCTCAGATTCCCTGCCTCACATACCCTGCCTCTCTTTGACTGCCTCTATTTCCGTGCCTCTTTCTCTGCATCTAGTTTCCCACAACTCATTTTCCCCCTCTGATAACCCGCCTCTGATTCCCCGCCTCTGATTCCCTGCCTCAGAATCCCTGCCTCAGATTCCTTGCCTCAGAATCCCTGCCTCTGATTCCCCGCCTCTGATTCCCCGCCTCTTATTCCCCGCCTCTGATTCCCCGCCTCTGATTCCCCGCCTCTGATTCCCTGCCTCTGTTTCCCCGCCTCTGATTCCCCGCGTCTGATTCCCCGCCTCAGATTCCCCGGCTCTGATTCCCTGCCTGAGATTCCATGCCTGAGATTCCCCGCCTCAGATTTCCTGCCTCAGATTCACCGCCTCAGATTCCCCGCCTCAGATTCCCCGCCTCAGATACCCCTCCTCAGATTCCCCGCCTCACATTCCCCGCCTCAGATTCCCCGCCTCAGATTCCCTGCCTCAGATTCCCTGTCTCAGATTCCCTGCCTCAGATTCCCTTCATCTGATTCCCTCCATATGATTTCCTGCCTCTGATTCCCTGCCTCTGATTCCCCACCTCTGATTCCCCGCCTCTGATTCCCCGCCTTTGATTCCCTGCCTCAGATTCCCTGCCTCAGATTCCCATCCTCTGATTCCCTGCCTCAGATTCCCTGCCTCAGATTCCCAGCCTCTGATTGCCTGCCTCTGAATCCCTGCCTCTGATTCCCTGCCTCAGATTCACTGCCTCTGATTCCCCGCCTCTGATTCCCCGCCTCTTATTCCCCGCATCTGATTCCCTGCCTCTGATTCCCCGCCTCTGATTCACTGCCTCTGTTTCCCCGCCTCTGATTCCCCGCGTCTGATTCCCCGCCTCAGATTCCCCGCCTCAGATTCCCCGCCTCTTATTCCCCGCATCTGATTCCCTGCCTCTGATTCCCCGCCTCTGATTCACTGCCTCAGATTCCCAGCCTCTGATTGCCTGCCTCTGAATCCCTGCCTCTGATTCCCTGCCTCAGATTCACTGCCTCTGATTCCCCGCCTCTGATTCCCCGCCTCTTATTCCCCGCATCTGATTCCCTGCCTCTGATTCCCCGCCTCTGATTCACTGCCTCTGTTTCCCCGCCTCTGATTCCCCGCGTCTGATTCCCCGCCTCAGATTCCCCGCCTCAGATTCCCCGCCTCTTATTCCCCGCATCTGATTCCCTGCCTCTGTTTCCCCGCCTCTGATTCCCCGCGTCTGATTCCCCGCCTCAGATTCCCCGCCTCAGATTCCCCGCCTCTGATTCCCCGCGTCTGATTCCCCGCCTCAGATTCCCCGCCTCAGATTCCCCGCCTCAGATTCCCCGCCTCAGATTCCCCGCCTCACATTCCCCGCCTCAGATTCCCCGCCTCAGATTCCCTGCCTCAGATTACCTGTCTCAGATTCCATGCCTCAGATTCCCTTCATCTGATTCCCTTCATCTGATTCCCTGCCTCTGAATCCCTGCCTCTGATTCCCCGCCTCTGATTCCCCCCTCTGATTCCCCACCTCAGATTCCCTGCCTCAGATTCCCTGCCTCAGATTCGCTGCCTCTGATTCCCTGCCTCAGATTCCCTGCCTCAGATTCCCTGCCTCTGATTCCTTGCCTCAGATTCCCTGCCTCTGATTCCGCGCCTCTGATTCCCTGCCTCTGTTTCCCCGCCTCTGAATCCCCGCGTCTGATACCCCGCCTCAGATTCCACGGCTCTGATTCCCTGCCTGAGATTCCATGCCTCAGATTCCCCACCTCAGATTCCCTGCCTCAGATTCCCCGCCTCAGATTCCCCGCCTCAGATTCCCCGCCTCTTATTCCTCGCCTCTGATTCCCCGACTCTGATTCCCCGCGTCTGATTCCCTGCCTCAGATTCCCCGGCTCTGATTCCCTGCATTAGATTCCCTGCCTCAGCTTCCCTGCCTCTGATTCCCCGCCTCTGACTTCCTGCCTCTGATTCCCCGCCTCTGATTCCTGTCTCAGATTCCCTGCCTCAGATTCCCTGCCTCAGATTCCCTGCCTCTTATTCCCTGCCTTTGATTCCCAGCCTCTGATTCGCCGCCTCTGATTCCCTGCCTCTGTTTTCCTGCCTCTGATTCCCCGCCTCTGATTCCCCGCCTCAGATTCCCAGCCTCAGATTACCTGCCTCAGATTCCCCGCCTCAGATTCCCCGCCTCAGATTCCCCGTCTCTAATTGCCTGCCTCTGATTCCCTGCCTCTGATTCCCTGCCTCTGATTCCCTGCCTCTGATTCCCTGCCTCTGATTCCCTGCCTCTGATTCCCTGCCTCTGATTCCGCGCCTCTGATTCCACGCCTCTCTTTCCGTATCTCTGATTCACCGCCTCTGATTCCCTGCCTCTGATACCCTGCCTCAGATTCCCCGCCTCAGATTCCCCGTCTCTAATTGCCTGCCTCTGATTCCCTGCCTCTGATTCCCCGCCTTTGATTCCCTGCCTCAGATTCCCTGCCTCAGATTCCCTGCCTCTGATTCCCTGCCTCAGATTCCCTGCCTCAGATTCCCAGCCTCTGATTGCCTGCCTCTGAATCCCTGCCTCTGATTCCCTGCCTCTGATTCCCTGCCTCTGATTCCCTGCCTCTGATTCCCTGCCTCTGATTCCTGCCTCAGATTCCCTGCCTCAGATTCCCTGCCTCTGATTCCCTGCCTCTGTTTCCCCGCCTCTGATTCCCCGCCTCTGATTCCCCGCCTCAGATTCCCCGCCTCAGATTCCCTGCCTCAGATTCCCCGCCTCAGATTCCCCGCCTCAGATTCCCCGTCTCTAATTGCCTGCCTCTGATTCCCTGCCTCTGATTCCCTGCCTCTTATTCCCTGCCTCAGATTCCCTGCCTCTTATTCCCTGCCTCTGATTCCCAGCCTCTGATTCCCTGCTTCTGATTCCGCGACTCTGATTCCACGCCTCTCTTTCCGTATCTCTGATTCCCCGCCTCTGATTCCCTGCCTCTGATTCCCCGCCTCTGATTCCCCGCCTCTGATTCCCTGCCTCTGATTCCCCGCCTCTGATTCCCTGCCTCAGATTCCCTGCCTCAGATTCCCTGCCTCAGATTCCCTGCATCTGATTCCCCGCCTCTGATTCCCCACCTCTTATTCCCCGCCTCTGATTCCCCGCCTCTGATTCCCCGCCTCTGATTCCCTGCCTCTGTTTCCCCGCCTCTGATTCCCCGCCTCTGATTCCCCACCTCAGATTCCCCGGCTCTGATTCCCTGCCTTAGATTCACTGCCTCAGATTCCATGCCTATGATTCCCTGCCTCTGAGTCCCCGCGTCAGATTCCCCGGCTCTGATTCCCTGCCTGAGATTCCCTGCCTCAGATTCCCCGCCTCAGATTCCCTGCCTCAGATTCCCCGCCTCAGATTCCCCGCCTCAGATTCCCCGCCTCAGATTCCCCGCCTCAGATTCCCCGCCTCAGATTCCCCGCCTCAGATTCCCCGCCTCAGATTCCCCGCCTCAGATTCCCTGCCTCTGATTGCCTGCCTCTGATTCCCTGCCTCTGATTCCCTGCCTCGAAATCCCTGCCTCTGATTCCCTGCCTCAGATTCCCTGCCTCAGATTCCCTGCCTCAGATTCCCTGCCTCAGATTCCCTGCCTCAGATTCGCTGCCTCTGATTCCATGCCTCAGATTCCGTGCCTCAGATTCCCTGCCTCAGATTCCCTGCCTCTGATTGCCTGCCTCTGATTCCCCGCCTCTGATTCCCCGCCTCTGTTTCCCCGCCTCAGATTCCCCGCCTCAGATTTCCTGCCTCAGATTCCCTGCCTCAGATTCGCTGCCTCTGATTCCCTGCCTCAGATTCCCTGCCTCAGATTCCCTGACTCAGATTCCCTGCCTCTGATTGCCTGCCTCTGATTCCCTGCCACTGATTCCCTGCCTCTGATTCCCCGCCTCTGATTCCCCGCCTCGGTTTCCCTGCCTCAGATTCCCTGCCTCAGATTCCCTGCCTCAGATTCGCTGCCTGTGATTCTCTGCCTCAGATTCCCTGCCTCAGATTCCCTGCCTCAGATTCCCTGCCTCAGATTCGCTGCCTCTGATTCCCTGCCTCAGATTCCCTGCCTCAGGTTCCCTGCCTCTGATTCTCTGCCTCAGATTCCCTGCCTCAGATTCCCTGCCTCAGATTCCCTGCCTCAGATTCTCTGCCTCAGATTCCCTGCCTCAGATTCCCTGCCTCTGATTCCCTGCCTCAGATTCGCTGCCTGTGATTCCCTGCCTCTGATTCCCTGCCTCTGATTCCCCGCCTCTGTTTCCCCGCCTCAGATTCCCTGCCTCAGATTCCTTGCCTCAGATTCACTGCCTCTGATTCCCCGCCTCTGATTCCCCGCCTCTTATTCCCCGCATCTGATTCCCTGCCTCTGATTCCCCGCCTCTGATTCACTGCCTCTGTTTCCCCGCCTCTGATTCCCCGCGTCTGATTCCCCGCCTCAGATTCCCCGCCTCAGATTCCCCGCCTCAGATTCCCCGCCTCACATTCCCCACCTCAGATTCCCCGCCTCAGATTCCCTGCCTCAGATTACCTGTCTCAGATTCCATGCCTCAGATTCCCTTCATCTGATTCCCTTCATCTGATTCCCTGCCTCTGAATCCCTGCCTCTGATTCCCCGCCTCTGATTCCCCCCTCTGATTCCCCGCCTCAGATTCCCTGCCTCAGATTCCCTGCCTCAGATTCGCTGCCTCTGATTCCCTGCCTCAGATTCCCTGCCTCAGATTCCCTGCCTCAGATTCCCTGCCTCAGATTCCCTGCCTCAGATTCCGCGCCTCTGATTCCACGCCTCTCTTTCCGTATCTCTGATTCCCCGCCTCTGATTCCCTGCCTCTGATTCCCTGCCTCTGTTTCCCCGCCTCTGAATCCCCGCGTCTGATACCCCGCCTCAGATTCCACGGCTCTGATTCCCTGCCTCAGATTCCCCGCCTCAGATTCCCCGCCTCAGATTCCCTGCCTCAGATTCCCTGCCTCTTATTCCCTGCCTCTGATTCTCCGCCTCTTATTCCTCGCCTCTGATTCCCCGACTCTGATTCCCAGCGTCTGATTCCCTGCCTCAGATTCCCCGCCTCAGATTCCCTGCCTCAGATTCCCTGCCTCTTATTCCCTGCCTTTGATTCCCCGCCTCTTATTCCCCGCCTCTGATTCCCAGCCTCTGATTCGCCGCCTCTGATTCCCTGCCTCTGTTTCCCCGCCTCTGATTCCCCGCCTCTGATTCCCCGCCTCTGATTCCCCGCCTCTGATTCCCCGCCTCAGATTCCCAGCCTCAGATTACCTGCCTCAGATTCCCCGCCTCAGATTCCCCGCCTCAGATTCCCCGTCTCTAATTGCCTGCCTCTGATTCCCTGCCTCTGATTCCCCGTCTCTAATTGCCTGCCTCTGATTCCCTGCCTCTGATTCACCGCCTCTGATTCCCTGCCTCTGATACCCTGCCTCAGATTCCCCGCCTCAGATTCCCCGTCTCTAATTGCCTGCCTCTGATTCCCTGCCTCTGATTCCCTGCCTCTTATTCCCTGCCTCTGAATCCCTGCCTCTGATTCCCCACCTTTGATTCCCTGCCTCAGATTACCTGCCTCAGATTCCCTGCCTCTGATTCCCTGCCTCAGATTCCCTGCCTCAGATTCCCAGCCTCTGATTGCCTGCCTCTGAATCCCTGCCTCTGATTCCCTGCCTCTGATTCCCTGCCTCTGATTCCCTGCCTCTGATTCCCTGCCTCTGATTCCCTGCCTCTGTTTCCCCGCCTCTGATTCCCCGCCTCTGATTCCCCGCCTCAGATTCCCCGCCTCAGATTCCCTGCCTCAGATTCCCCGCCTCAGATTCCCCGCCTCAGATTCCCCGTCTCTAATTGCCTGCCTCTGATTCCCTGCCTCTGATTCCCTGCCTCTGATTCCCTGCCTCTGATTCCCTGCCTCTGATTCCGCGCCTCTGATTCCACGCCTCTCTTTCCGTATCTCTGATTCCCCGTCTCTGATTCCCTGCCTCTGATACCCTGCCTCTCTTTGCCTGCCTCTATTTCGGTGCCTCTTTCTCTGCATCTAGTTTCCCACATCTCATTTGCCCCCTCTGATAACCCGCCTCTGATTCCATGCCTCTGATTCCCCGCCTCTGATTCCCCGCCTCTGATTCCCTGCCTCTGATTCCCTGCCTCAGATTCCCTGCCTCAGATTCCCTGCATCTGATTCCCCGCCTCTGATTCCCCACCTCTTATTCCCCGCCTCTGATTCCCCGCCTCTGATTCCCCGCCTCTGATTCCCTGCCTCTGTTTCCCCGCCTCTGATTCCCCGCCTCTGATTCCCCACCTCAGATTCCCCGGCTCTGATTCCCTGCCTGAGATTCACTGCCTCAGATTCCCTGCCTATGATTCCCTGCCTCTGAGTCCCCGCGTCAGATTCCCCGGCTCTGATTCCCTGCCTGAGATTCCCTGCCTCAGATTCCCCGCCTCAGATTCCCTGCCTCAGATTCCCCGCCTCAGATTCCCCGCCTCAGATTCCCCGCCTCAGATTCCCCGCCTCAGATTCCCCGCCTCAGATTCCCCGCCTCAGATTCCCCGCCTCAGATTCCCCGCCTCAGATTCCCTGCCTCTGATTGCCTGCCTCTGATTCCCTGCCTCTGATTCCCTGCCTCGAAATCCCTGCCTCTGATTCCCTGCCTCTGATTCCGTGCCTCTGATTCCCCGCCTTTCTTTCAGTGTCTCTGATTCCCCGCCTCAGATTCCCTGCCTCAGATACCCTGCCTCTCTTTGCCTGCCTCTATTTCGGTGCCTCTTTCTCTGCATCTAGTTTCCCACATCTCATTTGCCCCCTCTGATAACCCGCCTCTGATTCCATGCCTCTGATTCCCCGCCACTGATTCCCCGCCTCTGATTCCCCGCCTCAGATTCCCTGCCTCAGATTCCCTGCCTCAGATTCGCTGCCTCTGATTCCATGCCTCAGATTCCCTGCCTCTGATTCCCCGCCTCTGATTCCCCGCCTCTGTTTCCCCGCCTCTAATTCCCCGCCTCTGTTTCCCCGCCTCAGATTCCCTGCCTCAGATTCCCTGCCTCAGATTCGCTGCCTGTGATTCTCTGCCTCAGATTCCCTGCCTCAGATTCGCTGCCTCTGATTCCCTGCCTCAGATTCGCTGCCTCAGATTCCCTGCCTCAGATTCCCTGCCTCAGATTCCCTGCCTCAGATTCGCTGCCTCTGATTCCCTGCCTCAGATTCTCTGCCTCAGATTCCCTGCCTCTGATTGCCTGCCTCTGATTCCCCGCCTCTGATTCCCCGCCTCTGTTTCCCCGCCTCAGATTCCCCGCCTCAGATTCCCTGCCTCAGATTCCCTGCCTCAGATTCGCTGCCTCTGATTCCCTGCCTCAGATTCCCTGCCTCAGATTCCCTGCCTCTGATTGCCTGCCTCTGATTCCCTGCCACTGATTCCCTGCCTCTGATTCCCCGCCTCTAATTCCCCGCCTCTGTTTCCCTGCCTCAGATTCCCTGCCTCAGATTCCGTGCCTCAGATTCGCTGCCTGTGATTCTCTGCCTCAGATTCCCTGCCTCAGATTCCCTGCCTCAGATTCCCTGCCTCAGATTCGCTGCCTCTGATTCCCTGCCTCTGATTCCCTGCCTCTGATTCCCTGCCTCTGATTCCCCGCCTCTGATTGCCCGCCTCTGTTTCCCCGCCTCAGATTCCCTGCCTCAGATTCCCTGCCTCAGATTCGCTGCCTCTGATTCCCTGCCTCAGATTCCCTGCCTCAGATTCCCTGCCTCAGATTCCCTGCCTCTGATTGCCTGCCTCTGATTCCCTGCCTCTGATTCCCTGCCTCTGATTCCCTTCCTCTGATTCCCTGCCTCTGATTCCCTGCCTCTGATTCCCTGCCTCTGATTCCGCGCCTCTGATTCCACGCCTCTCTTTCCTTGTCTCTGATTCCCCGCCTCTGAATCCGTGCCTCTGATACCCTGCCTCTCTTTGCCTGCCTCTATTTCCGTGCCTCTTTCTCTGCATCTAGTTTCCCACATCTCATTTGCCCCCTCTGATAACCCGCCTCTGATTCCATGCCTCTGATTAACTGCCTCAGATTCCCTGCCTCAGATTCCCCGACTCAGATTTACCGCCTCAGATTCTCCGCCTCAGATTCCCTGCCTCAGATTCTCTGCCTCAGATTCCCTGCCTCAGATTCCCTGCCTCAGATTCCCTTCATCTGATGCCCTTCATCAATTCCCTGCCTCTGATTCCCTGCCTCTGATTCCCCACCTCTGATTCCCCGCCTCAGATTCCCTGGCTCTGATTCTCTGGCTCAGATTCCCTGCCTTAGATTCCCTGCCTCTGATTCCCCGCATCTGATTCCAGGCCTCTTATTCCCCACCTCTGATTCCCCGCCTCTGATTGCCTACCACTGATTGCCCGCCTCTTATTCCCCGCCTCTGATTCCACGCCTCTGATTCCCCACCTCTGTCTGTATGCCTCTCTTTCGCCTCCGCTTTTTCCCCTCCACTCTTTCCGCGCCTCTCTTTCCCTCCCTCAATTTCAACAACTCTGTTTGATCTGTTCTGTGTACCTCATTTTCAACACACAAGTTCCAACCACTATGTTTCACCCATCTCTTTCCCCGCCTCTATTTATCCGCCTATGTTTACCCGCCTCTGTTTACCCACCTGTTCCACCGCCTCTGATTCCCCGCCTCTGATTCCCCACCTCTGTCTCTACGCCTCTCTTTCGCCTCCACTCTTTCCCCTCCACTCATTCCGTGCCTGTCTTTCCCTCCCTCAATTTCAACAACACTGTTTGATCTGTTTTGTGTACCTCATTTTAAACACACAAGTTCCAACCACTATGTTTTGCCCGCCTCTTTCCCCGCCTCTATTTATCCACCAATGTTTACCTGCCACTGTTTACCCGCCTATTTCCCTGCCTCTGATTGCCCACCTTTCATTCCCCGCCTCTCTTTCCCTGCCTCTAATTCCGCGCCTCTTTCTCTGCCTCTCTTTCCCAACATCTCTTTTCCTCCCGCTGATTCCCCGCCTCTGATTCCCCGCCTCTGATTCCCTGCCTCTGATTCCCCGCCTCTGATTCCCTGCCTCAGATTCCCTGCCTCAGATTCCCCGCCTCTGATTCCCCGCCTCAGATTCCCCGGCTCTGATTCCCTGCCTAAGATTCCCCGCCTCAGATTTCCCGCCTCAGATTCTCCGCCTCAGATTCCCCGCCTCAGATTTCCTGCCTCAGATTCCCCGCCTTAGATTCCCCGCCTCAGATTCCCCGCCTCAGATTCCCCGCCTCAGATTCCCGCCTCAGATTCCCCGCCTCAGATTCCACGCCTCAGATACCACGCCTCAGATTCCCCGCCTCAGATACCCCGCCTCAGATTCCCCGCCTCAGATTCCCCGCCTCAGATTCCCCGCCTCTGATTCCCTGCCTCTGATTCCCTGCCTCTGATTCCCTGCCTCTGATTCCCTGCCTCTGATTCCCTGCCTCTGATTCCCTGCCTCTGATTCCCTGCCTCTGATTCCGCGCCTCTGATTCCACGCCTCTCTTTCCGTATCTCTGATTCCCCGCCTCTAATTCCCTGCCTATGATACCCTGCCTCTCTTTGCCTGCCTCTATTTCGGTGCCTCTTTCTCTGCATCTAGTTTCCAACATCTCATTTGCCCCCTCTGATAACCCGCCTCTTATTCCCTGCCTCTGATTCCCCGCCTCTGATTCCCTGCCTCCGATTCCCTGCCTCAGATTCCCTGCCTCAGATTCCCTGCCTCTGATTCCCCACCTCTGATTCCCCGCCTCTTATTCCCCGCCTCTGATTCCCCGCCTCTGATTCCCCGCCTCTGATTCCCCGCATCTGATTCCCTGCCTCAGATTCCCCGACTCTGATTCCCTGCATTAGATTCCCTGCCTCAGATTCCCTGCCTCTGAATCCCCGCATCTGATTCCCTGCCTCTGATTCCCCGCCTCTGATTCCTGCCTCAGAATCCCTGCCTCAGATTCCCTGCCTCAGATTCCCTGCCTCTTATTCCCTGCCTTTGATTCCCCGCCTCTTATTCCCCGCCTCTGATTCCCAGCATCTGATTCCCCGCCTATGATTCCCTGCCTCTGTATCCCCGCCTCTGATAACCCGCCTCTGATTCCCCGCCTCAGATTCCCCGCCTCAGATTCCCTGCCTCAGATTCCCCGCCTGAGATTCCCCGCCTCAGATTCCCTGCCTCAGATTCCCCGCCTCAGATTCCCCGCCTCAGATTCCCCGCCTCAGATTCCCCGCCTCAGATTCCCCGCCTCAGATTCCCCGCCTCAGATTTCCCGCCTCAGATTCCCCGCCTCAGATTCCCTGCCTCAGATTCCCCACCTCAGATTCCCCGCCTCAGATTCCCCGCCTCAGATTCCCCGCCTCAGATTCCCCGCCTCAGATTCCCCGCCTCTGATTGCCTGCCTCTGATTCCCTGCCTCTGAATCCCTGCCTCTGATTCCCTGCCTCTGATTCCCTACCTCTGGTTCCCTGCCTCTGATTCCCTGCCTCTGATTCCGCGCCTCTGATTCCACGCCTCTCTTTCCGTATCTCTGATTCCCCGCCTCTGATTCCCTGCCTCTGATACCCTGCCTCTCTTTGCCTGCCTCTATTTCGGTGCCTCTTTCTCTGCATCTAGTTTCCCACATCTCATTTGCCCCCTCTGATAACCCGCCTCTGATTCCATGCCTCTGATTCCCCGCCTCTGATTCCCCGCCTCTGATTCCCCACCTCTGATTCCCCGCCTCTGATTCCCTGCCTCAGATTCCCTGCCTCAGATTCCCTGCCTCAGATTCCCTGCATCTGATTCCCCGCCTCTGATTCCCCGCCTCTTATTCCCCGCCTCTGATTCCCCACCTCTGATTCCACGCCTCTCTTTCCTTGTCTCTGATTCCCCGCCTCTGAATCCGTGCCTCTGATACCCTGCCTCTCTTTGCCTGCCTCTATTTCCGTGCCTCTTTCTCTGCATCTAGTTTCCCACATCTCATTTGCCCCCTCTGATAACCCGCCTCTGATTCCATGCCTCTGATTAACTGCCTCAGATTCCCTGCCTCAGATTCCCCGACTCAGATTTACCGCCTCAGATTCTCCGCCTCAGATTCCCTGCCTCAGATTCTCTGCCTCAGATTCCCTGCCTCAGATTCCCTGCCTCAGATTCCCTTCATCTGATGCCCTTCATCAATTCCCTGCCTCTGATTCCCTGCCTCTGATTCCCCACCTCTGATTCCCCGCCTCAGATTCCCTGGCTCTGATTCTCTGGCTCAGATTCCCTGCCTTAGATTCCCTGCCTCTGATTCCCCGCATCTGATTCCAGGCCTCTTATTCCCCACCTCTGATTCCCCGCCTCTGATTGCCTACCACTGATTGCCCGCCTCTTATTCCCCGCCTCTGATTCCACGCCTCTGATTCCCCACCTCTGTCTGTATGCCTCTCTTTCGCCTCCGCTTTTTCCCCTCCACTCTTTCCGCGCCTCTCTTTCCCTCCCTCAATTTCAACAACTCTGTTTGATCTGTTCTGTGTACCTCATTTTCAACACACAAGTTCCAACCACTATGTTTCACCCATCTCTTTCCCCGCCTCTATTTATCCGCCTATGTTTACCCGCCTCTGTTTACCCACCTGTTCCACCGCCTCTGATTCCCCGCCTCTGATTCCCCACCTCTGTCTCTACGCCTCTCTTTCGCCTCCACTCTTTCCCCTCCACTCATTCCGTGCCTGTCTTTCCCTCCCTCAATTTCAACAACACTGTTTGATCTGTTTTGTGTACCTCATTTTAAACACACAAGTTCCAACCACTATGTTTTGCCCGCCTCTTTCCCCGCCTCTATTTATCCACCAATGTTTACCTGCCACTGTTTACCCGCCTATTTCCCTGCCTCTGATTGCCCACCTTTCATTCCCCGCCTCTCTTTCCCTGCCTCTAATTCCGCGCCTCTTTCTCTGCCTCTCTTTCCCAACATCTCTTTTCCTCCCGCTGATTCCCCGCCTCTGATTCCCCGCCTCTGATTCCCTGCCTCTGATTCCCCGCCTCTGATTCCCTGCCTCAGATTCCCTGCCTCAGATTCCCCGCCTCTGATTCCCCGCCTCAGATTCCCCGGCTCTGATTCCCTGCCTAAGATTCCCCGCCTCAGATTTCCCGCCTCAGATTCTCCGCCTCAGATTCCCCGCCTCAGATTTCCTGCCTCAGATTCCCCGCCTTAGATTCCCCGCCTCAGATTCCCCGCCTCAGATTCCCCGCCTCAGATTCCCGCCTCAGATTCCCCGCCTCAGATTCCACGCCTCAGATACCACGCCTCAGATTCCCCGCCTCAGATACCCCGCCTCAGATTCCCCGCCTCAGATTCCCCGCCTCAGATTCCCCGCCTCTGATTCCCTGCCTCTGATTCCCTGCCTATGATTCCCTGCCTCTGAATCCCTGCCTCTGATTCCCTGCCTCTGATTCCCTGCCTCTGATTCCCTGCCTCTGATTCCGCGCCTCTGATTCCACGCCTCTCTTTCCGTATCTCTGATTCCCCGCCTCTAATTCCCTCCCTATGATACCCTGCCTCTCTTTGCCTGCCTCTATTTCGGTGCCTCTTTCTCTGCATCTAGTTTCCAACATCTCATTTGCCCCCTCTGATAACCCGCCTCTGATTCCATGCCTCTGATTCCCCGCCTCTGATTCCCCGCCTCTTATTCCCTGCCTCTGATTCCCCGCCTCTGATTCCCTGCCTCCGATTCCCTGCCTCAGATTCCCTGCCTCAGATTCCCTGCCTCTGATTCCCCACCTCTGATTCCCCGCCTCTTATTCCCCGCCTCTGATTCCCCGCCTCTGATTCCCCGCCTCTGATTCCCCGCATCTGATTCCCTGCCTCAGATTCCCCGACTCTGATTCCCTGCATTAGATTCCCTGCCTCAGATTCCCTGCCTCTGAATCCCCGCATCTGATTCCCTGCCTCTGATTCCCCGCCTCTGATTCCTGCCTCAGAATCCCTGCCTCAGATTCCCTGCCTCAGATTCCCTGCCTCTTATTCCCTGCCTTTGATTCCCCGCCTCTTATTCCCCGCCTCTGATTCCCAGCATCTGATTCCCCGCCTATGATTCCCTGCCTCTGTATCCCCGCCTCTGATAACCCGCCTCTGATTCCCCGCCTCAGATTCCCCGCCTCAGATTCCCTGCCTCAGATTCCCCGCCTGAGATTCCCCGCCTCAGATTCCCTGCCTCAGATTCCCCGCCTCAGATTCCCCGCCTCAGATTCCCCGCCTCAGATTTCCCGCCTCAGATTCCCCGCCTCAGATTCCCCGCCTCAGATTTCCCGCCTCAGATTCCCCGCCTCAGATTCCCTGCCTCAGATTCCCCACCTCAGATTCCCCGCCTCAGATTCCCCGCCTCAGATTCCCCGCCTCAGATTCCCCGCCTCAGATTCCCCGCCTCTGATTGCCTGCCTCTGATTCCCTGCCTCTGAATCCCTGCCTCTGATTCCCTGCCTCTGATTCCCTACCTCTGGTTCCCTGCCTCTGATTCCCTGCCTCTGATTCCGCGCCTCTGATTCCACGCCTCTCTTTCCGTATCTCTGATTCCCCGCCTCTGATTCCCTGCCTCTGATACCCTGCCTCTCTTTGCCTGCCTCTATTTCGGTGCCTCTTTCTCTGCATCTAGTTTCCCACATCTCATTTGCCCCCTCTGATAACCCGCCTCTGATTCCATGCCTCTGATTCCCCGCCTCTGATTCCCCGCCTCTGATTCCCCACCTCTGATTCCCCGCCTCTGATTCCCTGCCTCAGATTCCCTGCCTCAGATTCCCTGCCTCAGATTCCCTGCATCTGATTCCCCGCCTCTGATTCCCCGCCTCTTATTCCCCGCCTCTGATTCCCCACCTCTGATTCCCCGACTCTGATTCCCTGCCTCTGTTTCCCCGCCTCTGATTCCCCGCCTCTGATTCCCCGCCTCAGATTCCACGGCTCTGTTTCCCTGCCTGAGATTCCCTTCCTCAGATTCCCTGCCTATGATTCCCTGCCTCTGAGTCCCCGCGTCAGATTCCCCGGCTCTGATTCCCTGCCTGAGATTCCCTGCCTCAGATTCCCCGCCTCAGATTCCCTGCCTCAGATTCCCTGCCTAAGATTCCCTGCCTCAGATTCCCCGCCTCAGATTCCCCGCCTCAGATTCCCCGCCTCAGATTTCCCGCCTCAGATTCCCCGCCTCAGATTCCCCGCCTCAGATTCCCCGCCTCAGATTCCCCGCCTCAGATTCCCCGCCTCAGATTCCCCGCCTCAGATTCCACGCCTCAGATTCCACGCCTCAGATTTCCCGCCTCAGATTCCCCGCCTCAGATTCCCCGCCTCAGATTCCCCGCCTCTGATTCCACGCCTCTCTTTCCGTATCTCTGATTCCCCGCCTCTAATTCCCTGCCTATGATACCCTGCCTCTCTTTGCCTGCCTCTATTTCTGTGCCTCTTTCTCTGCATCTAGTTTCCCACATCTCATTTGCCCCCTCTGATAACCCGCCTCTGATTCCATGCCTCTGATTCCCCGCCTCTGATACCCCGCCTCTTATTCCCTGCCTCTGATTCCCCGCCTCTGATTCCCTGCCTCCGATTCCCTGCCTCAGATTCCCTGCCTCAGATTCCCTGCCTCTGATTCCCCACCTCTGATTCCCCGCCTCTTATTCCCCACCTCTGATTCCCCGCCTCTGATTCCCCGCCTCTGATTCCCCGCCTCTGATTCCCCGCATCTGATTCCCTGCCTCAGATTCCCCGACTCTGATTCCCTGCATTAGATTCCCTGCCTCAGATTCCCTGCCTCTGATTCCCCGCATCTGATTCCCTGCCTCTGATTCCCCGCCTCTGATTCCTGCCTCAGAATCCCTGCCTCAGATTCCCTGCCTCAGATTCCCTGCCTCTTATTCCCTGCCTTTGATTCCCCGCCTCTTATTCCCCGCCTCTGATTCCCAGCATCTGATTCCCCGCCTATGATTCCCTGCCTCTGTTTCCCCGCCTCTGATAACCCGCCTCTGATTCCCCGCCTCAGATTCCCCGCCTCAGATTCCCTGCCTCAGATTCCCCGCCTGAGATTCCCCGCCTCAGATTCCCTGCCTCAGATTCCCCGCCTCAGATTCCCCGCCTCAGATTCCCCGCATCAGATTCCCCTCCTCAGATTCCCCGCCTCAGATTCCCCGCCTCAGATTTCCCGCCTCAGATTCCCCGCCTCAGATTCCCCGCCTCAGATTCCCCACCTCAGATTCCCCGCCTCAGATTCCCCGCCTCAGATTCCCCGCCTCAGATTCCCCGCCTCAGATTCCCCGCCTCTGATTGCCTGCCTCTGATTCCCTGCCTCTGAATCCCTGCCTCTGATTCCCTGCCTCTGATTCCCTGCCTCTGGTTCCCTGCCTCTGATTCCCTGCCTCTGATTCCGCGCCTCTGATTCCACGCCTCTCTTTCCGTATCTCTGATTCCCCGCCTCTGATTCCCTGCCTCTGATACCCTGCCTCTCTTTGCCTGCCTCTATTTCGGTGCCTCTTTCTCTGCATCTAGTTTCCCACATCTCATTTGCCCCCTCTGATAACCCGCCTCTGATTCCATGCCTCTGATTCCCCGCCTCTGATTCCCCGCCTCTGATTCCCCGCCTCTGATTCCCCGCCTCTGATTCCCTGCCTCAGATTCCCTGCCTCAGATTCCCTGCCTCAGATTCCCTGCATCTGATTCCCCGCCTCTGATTCCCCGCCTCTTATTCCCCGCCTCTGATTCCCCACCTCTGATTCCCCGAATCTGATTCCCTGCCTCTGTTTCCCCGCCTCTGATTCCCCGCCTCTGATTCCCCGCCTCAGATTCCCCGGCTCTGATTCCCTGCCTGAGATTCCCTGCCTCAGATTCCCTGCCTATGATTCCCTGCCTCTGAGTCCCCGCGTCAGATTCCCCGGCTCTGATTCCCTGCCTGAGATTCACTGCCTCAGATTCCCCGCCTCAGATTCCCTGCCTCAGATTCCCCGCCTCAGATTCCCCACCTCAGATTCCCCGCCTCAGTTTCCCCGCCTCAGATTCCCCACCTCAGATACCCCGCCTCAGATTCCCCACCTCAGATTCCCCGCCTCAGATTCCCTGCCTCTGATTCCCTGCCTCAGATTCCCCGCCTCTGATTCCCCGCCTCTGATTCCCTGCCTCAGATTCCCTGCCTCAGATTCCTTGCCTCAGATTCCCTGCCTCTGATTCCCCGCCTCTGATTCCCCGCCTCTTTTTCCCCGCCTCTGATTCCCCGCCTCTTTTTCCCTGCCTCTGAATCCCCGCGTCTGATTCCCCGCCTCAGATTCCCCGGCTCTGATTCCCTGCCTGAGATTCCATGCCTCACATTCCCCACCTCAGATTCCCTGCCTCAGATTCCCCGCCTCAGATTCCCCGCCTCAGATTCCCCGCCTCAGATTCCCCGCCTCAGATTCCCCGCCTCAGATTCCCCGCCTCAGATTCCCTGCCTCAGATTCCCTGCCTCAGATTCCCTGCCTCAGATTCCCCGCCTCTGATTCCCCGCCTCTTATTCCCCGCCTCTGATTCCCCGCCTCTGATTCGCCGCGTCTGATTCCCTGCCTCTGATTCCCCGCCTCTGATTCCTGCCTCACATTCCCTGCCTCAGATTCCCTGCCTCAGATTCCCTGCCTCTTATTCCCAGCCTTTGATTCCCCGCCTCTTATTCCCCGCCTCTGATTCCCAGCCTCTGATTCCCCGCCTCTGATTCCCCGCCTCTGATTCCCCGCCTCTGATTCCCCGCATCTGATTCCCTGCCTCAGATTCCCCGACTCTGATTCCCTGCATTAGATTCCCTGCCTCAGATTCCCTGCCTCTGATTCCCGGCATCTGATTCCCTGCCTCTGATTCCCCGCCTCTGATTCCTGCCTCAGAATCCCTGCCACAGATTCCCTGCCTCGGATTCCCTGCCTCTTATTCCCTGCCTTTGATTCCCCGCCTCTTATTCCCCGCCTCTGATTTCCAGCATCTGATTCCCCGCCTCTGATAACCCGCCTCTGATTCCCCGCCTCAGATTCCCCGCCTCAGATTCCCTGCCTCAGATTCCCCGCCTGAGATTCCCTGCCTCAGATTCCCTGCCTCAGATTCCCCGCCTCAGATTCCCCGCCTCATATTCCCCGCCTCAGATTCCCCGCCTCAGATTCCCCGCCTCAGATTCCCCGCCTCAGATTTCCCGCCTCAGATTCCCCGCCTGAGATTCCCCGCCTCAGATTCCCCACCTCAGATTCCCCGCCTCAGATTCCCCACCTAAGATTCCCCGCCTCAGATTCCCCGCCTCAGATTCCCCGCCTCTGATTGCCTGCCTCTGATTCCCTGCCTCTGAATCCCTGCCTCAAATTCCCTGCCTCTTATTCCCTGCCTCTGGTTCCCTGCCTCTGATTCCCTGCCTCTGATTCCGCGCCTCTGATTCCACGCCTCTCTTTCCGTATCTCTGATTCCCCGCCTCTGATTCCCTGCCTCTGATACCCTGCCTCTCTTTGCCTGCCTCTATTTCTGTGCCTCTTTCTCTGCATCTAGTTTCCCACATCTCATTTGCCCCCTCTGATAACCCACCTCTGATTCCATGCCTCTGATTCCCCGCCTCTGATTCCCCGCCTCTGATTCCCCGCCTCTGATTCCCCGCCTCTGATTCCCTGCCTCAGATTCCCTGCCTCAGATTCCCTGCCTCAGATTCCCTGCATCTGATTCCCCGCCTCTGATTCCCCGCCTCTTATTCCCCGCCTCTGATTCCCCACCTCTGATTCCCCGACTCTGATTCCCTGCCTCTGTTTCCCCGCCTCTGATTCCCCGCCTCTGATTCCCCGCCTCAGATTCCCCGGCTCTGATTCCCTGCCTGAGATTCCCTGCCTCAGATTCCCTGCCTATGATTCCCTGCCTCTGAGTCCCCGCGTCAGATTCCCCGGCTCTGATTCCCTGCCTGAGATTCCCTGCCTCAGATTCCCCGCCTCAGATTCCCAGCCTCAGATTCCCCGCCTCAGATTCCCCACCTCAGATTCCCCGCCTCAGATTCCCCGCCTCAGATTCCCCGCCTCAGATTCCCTGCCTCTGATTCCCTGCCTCTGATTCCCTGCCTCTGATTCCCTGCCTCTATATCCCTGCCTCTGATTCCCTGCCTCTGATTCCGCGCCTCTGATTCCCCGCCTCTCTTTCCGTGTCTCTGATTCCCCGCCTCAGATTCCCTGCCTCAGATACCCTGCCTCTCTTTGCCTTCCTCTATTTCCGTGCCTCTTTCTCTGCATCTAGTTTCCCACATCTCATTTGCCCCCTCTGATAACCCGCCTCTGATTCCATGCCTCTGATTCCCCGCCTCAGATTCCCCGCCTCTGATTCCCCGCCTCTGATTCCCTGCCTCAGATTCCCTGCCTCAGATTCCTTGCCTCAGATTCCCTGCCTCTGATTCTCCGCCTCTGATTCCCCGCCTCTTTTTCCCTGCCTCTGATTCCCCACCTCTGATTCCCGCCTCTTATTCCCTGCCTCTGTTTCCCCGCCTCTGAATCCCCGCGTCTGATTCCCCGCCTCAGATTCCCCGGCTCTGATTCCCTGCCTGAGATTCCATGCCTCACATTCCCCACCTCAGATTCCCTGCCTCAGATTCCACGCCTCAGATTCCCCGCCTCAGATTCCCCGCCTCAGATTCCCCGCCTCAGATTCCCCGCCTCAGATTCCCCGCCTCAGATTCCCCGCCTCAGATTCCCCGCCTCAGATTCCCCGCCTCAGATTCCCTGCCTCAGATTCCCTGCCTCAGATTCCCTGCCTCTGATTCCCCGCCTCTGATTCCCCGCCTCTTATTCCCCGCCTCTGATTCCCCGCCTCTGATTCGCCGCGTCTGATTCCCTGCCTCAGATTCCCTGCCTCTGATTCCCCGCATCTGATTCCCTGCCTCTGATTCCCCGCCTCTGATTCCTGCCTCAGAATCCCTGCCTCAGATTCCCTGCCTCAGATTCCCTGCCTCTTATTCCCTGCCTTTGATTCCCCGCCTCTTATTCCCCGCCTCTGATTCCCAGCATCTGATTCCCCGCCTATGATTCCCTGCCTCTGTTTCCCCGCCTCTGATAACCCGCCTCTGATTCCCCGCCTCAGATTCCCCGCCTCAGATTCCCTGCCTCAGATTCCCCGCCTGAGATTCCCCGCCTCAGATTCCCTGCCTCAGATTCCCCGCCTCAGATTCCCCGCCTCAGATTCCCCGCATCAGATTCCCCTCCTCAGATTCCCCGCCTCAGATTCCCCGCCTCAGATTTCCCGCCTCAGATTCCCCGCCTCAGATTCCCCGCCTCAGATTCCCCACCTCAGATTCCCCGCCACAGATTCCCCGCCTCAGATTCCCCGCCTCAGATTCCCCGCCTCAGATTCCCCGCCTCTGATTGCCTGCCTCTGATTCCCTGCCTCTGAATCCCTGCCTCTGATTCCCTGCCTCTGATTCCCTGCCTCTGGTTCCCTGCCTCTGATTCCCTGCCTCTGATTCCACGCCTCTGATTCCACGCCTCTCTTTCCGTATCTCTGATTCCCCGCCTCTGATTCCCTGCCTCTGATACCCTGCCTCTCTTTGCCTGCCTCTATTTCGGTGCCTCTTTCTCTGCATCTAGTTTCCCACATCTCATTTGCCCCCTCTGATAACCCGCCTCTGATTCCATGCCTCTGATTCCCCGCCTCTGATTCCCCGCCTCTGATTCCCCGCCTCTGATTCCCCGCCTCTGATTCCCTGCCTCAGATTCCCTGCCTCAGATTCCCTGCCTCAGATTCCCTGCATCTGATTCCCCGCCTCTGATTCTCCGCCTCTTATTCCCCGCCTCTGATTCCCCACCTCTGATTCCCCGACTCTGATTCCCTGCCTCTGTTTCCCCGCCTCTGATTCCCCGCCTCTGATTCCCCGCCTCAGATTCCCCGGCTCTGATTCCCTGCCTGAGATTCCCTGCCTCAGATTCCCTGCCTATGATTCCCTGCCTCTGAGTCCCCGCGTCAGATTCCCCGGCTCTGATTCCCTGCCTGAGATTCCCTGCCTCAGATTCCCCGCCTCAGATTCCCTGCCTCAGATTCCCCGCCTCAGATTCCCCACCTCAGATTCCCCGCCTCAGTTTCCCCGCCTCAGATTCCCCGCCTCAGATACCCCGCCTCAGATTCCCCACCTCAGATTCCCCGCCTCAGATTCCCTGCCTCTGATTCCCTGCCTCTGATTCCCTGCCTCTGATTCCCTGCCTCTATATCCCTGCCTCTGATTCCCTGCCTCAGATTCCCCGCCTCTGATTCCCCGCCTCTGATTCCCTGCCTCAGATTCCCTGCCTCAGATTCCTTGCCTCAGATTCCCTGCCTCTGATTCCCCGCCTCTGATTCCCCGCCTCTTTTTCCCTGCCTCTGATTCCCCGCCTCTGATTCCCGCCTCTGATTCCCTGCCTCTGTTTCCCCGCCTCTGAATCCCCGCGTCTGATTCCCCGCCTCAGATTCCCCGGCTCTGATTCCCTGCCTGAGATTCCATGCCTCACATTCCCCACCTCAGATTCCCTGCCTCAGATTCCCCGCCTCAGATTCCCCGCCTCAGATTCCCCGCCTCAGATTCCCCACCTCAGATTCCCCGCCTCAGATTCCCCGCCTCAGATTCCCTGCCTCAGATTCCCTGCCTCAGATTCCCTGCCTCTGATTCCCCGCCTCTGATTCCCCGCCTCTTATTCCCCGCCTCTGATTCCCCGCCTCTGATTCGCCGCGTCTGATTCCCTGCCTCAGATTCCCCGGCTCTGATTCCCTGCATTAGATTCCCTGCCTCAGATTCCCTGCCTCTGATTCCCCGCCTCTGATTCCCTGCCTCTGATTCCCCGCCTCTGATTCCCTGCCTCAGATTCCCTGCCTCAGATTCCCTGCCTCTTATTCCCAGCCTTTGATTCCCCGCCTCTTATTCCCCGCCTCTGATTCCCAGCCTCTGATTCCCCGCCTCTGATTCCCCGCCTCTGATTCCCCGCCTCTGATTCCCCGCATCTGATTCCCTGCCTCAGATTCCCCGACTCTGATTCCCTGCATTAGATTCCCTGCCTCAGATTCCCTGCCTCTGATTCCCGGCATCTGATTCCCTGCCTCTGATTCCCCGCCTCTGATTCCTGCCTCAGAATCCCTGCCACAGATTCCCTGCCTCGGATTCCCTGCCTCTTATTCCCTGCCTTTGATTCCCCGCCTCTTATTCCCCGCCTCTGATTTCCAGCATCTGATTCCCCGCCTCAGATTCCCTGCCTCAGATTCCCCGCCTGAGATTCCCTGCCTCAGATTCCCTGCCTCAGATTCCCCGCCTCTGATTCCTGCCTCAGAATCCCTGCCTCAGATTCCCTGCCTCGGATTCCCTGCCTCTTATTCCCTGCCTTTGATTCCCCGCCTCTTATTCCCCGCCTCTGATTTCCAGCATCTGATTCCCCGCCTCTGATAACCCGCCTCTGATTCCCCGCCTCATATTCCCCGCCTCAGATTCCCTGCCTCAGATTCCCTGCCTCAGATTCCCCGCCTCAGATTCCCCGCCTCATATTCCCCGCCTCAGATTCCCCGCCTCAGATTCCCCGCCTCAGATTCCCCGCCTCAGATTTCCCGCCTCAGATTCCCCGCCTCAGATTCCCCGCCTCAGATTCCCCACCTCAGATTCCCCGCCTCAGATTCCCCACCTAAGATTCCCCGCCTAAGATTCCCCGCCTCAGATTCCCCGCCTCTGATTGCCTGCCTCTGATTCCCTGCCTCTGAATCCCTGCCTCAAATTCCCTGCCTCTTATTCCCTGCCTCTGGTTCCCTGCCTCTGATTCCCTGCCTCTGATTCCGCGCCTCTGATTCCACGCCTCTCTTTCCGTATCTCTGATTCCCCGCCTCTGATTCCCTGCCTCTGATACCCTGCCTCTCTTTGCCTGCCTCTATTTCTGTGCCTCTTTCTCTGCATCTAGTTTCCCACATCTCATTTGCCCCCTCTGATAACCCGCCTCTGATTCCATGCCTCTGATTCCCCGCCTCTGATTCCCTGCCTCAGATTCCCTGCCTCAGATTCCCTGCCTCAGATTCCCTGCATCTGATTCCCCGCCTCTGATTCCCCGCCTCTTATTCCCCGCCTCTGATTCCCCACCTCTGATTCCCCGACTCTGATTCCCCGCCTCAGATTCCCCGGCTCTGATTCCCTGCCTGAGATTCCCTGCCTCAGATTCCCTGCCTATGATTCCCTGCCTCTGAGTCCCCGCGTCAGATTCCCCGGCTCTGATTCCCTGCCTGAGATTCCCTGCCTCAGATTCCCCGCCTCAGATTCCCTGCCTCAGATTCCCCACCTCAGATTCCCCACCTCAGATTCCCCGCCTCAGATTCCCCGCCTCAGATTCCCCGCCTCAGATACCCCGCCTCAGATTCCCCACCTCAGATTCCCCGCCTCAGATTCCCTGCCTCTGATTCCCTGCCTCTGATTCCCTGCCTCTGATTCCCTGCCTCTATATCCCTGCCTCTGATTCCCTGCCTCTGATTCCGCGCCTCTGATTCCCCGCCTCTCTTTCCGTGTCTCTGATTCCCCGCCTCAGATTCCCTGCCTCAGATACCCTGCCTCTCTTTGCCTTCCTCTATTTCCGTGCCTCTTTCTCTGCATCTAGTTTCCCACATCTCATTTGCCCCCTCTGATAACCCGCCTCTGATTCCATGCCTCTGATTCCCCGCCTCAGATTCCCTGCCTCAGATTCCTTGCCTCAGATTCCCTGCCTCTGATTCCCCGCCTCTGATTCCCCGCCTCTTTTTCCCTGCCTCTGATTCTCCACCTCTGATTCCCGCCTCTTATTCCCTGCCTCTGTTTCCCCGCCTCTGAATCCCCGCGTCTGATTCCCCGCCTCAGATTCCCCGGCTCTGATTCCCTGCCTGAGATTCCATGCCTCACATTCCCCACCTCAGATTCCCTGCCTCAGATTCCCCGCCTCAGATTCCCCGCCTCAGATTCCCCGCCTCAGATTCCCCGCCTCAGATTCCCCGCCTCAGATTCCCCGCCTCAGATTCCCCGCCTCAGATTCCCTGCCTCAGATTCCCTGCCTCTGATTCCCCGCCTCTGATTCCCCGCCTCTTATTCCCCGCCTCTGATTCCCCGCCTCTGATTCGCCGCGTCTGATTCCCTGCCTCAGATTCCCCGGCTCTGATTCCCTGCATTAGATTCCCTGCCTCAGATTCCCTGCCTCTGATTCCCCGCCTCTGATTCCCTGCCTCTGATTCCCCGCCTCTGATTCCTGCCTCAGATTCCCTGCCTCTTATTCCCAGCCTTTGATTCCCCGCCTCTTATTCCCCGCCTCTGATTCCCTGCCTCAGATTCCCCGCTTCAGATTCCCTGCCTGAGATTCCACGCCTGAGATTCCCCGCCTCAGATTCCCCACCTCAGATTCCCTGCCTCAGATTCCCCGCCTCAGATTCCCCGCCTCAGATTCCCCGCCTCAGATTCCCCGCCTCAGATTCCCCGCCTCAGATTCCCCGCCTCAGATCCCCCGCCTCAGATTTCCTGCCTCAGATTCCCGGCCTCAGATTCCCCGCCTCAGATTCCCCACCTCAGATTCCCCGCCTCAGATTCCCCGCCTCAGATTCCCCGCCTCAGATTCCCCACCTCTGAATGCCTGCCTCTGATTCCCCGCCTCTGATTCCCTTCCTCAGATTCCCTGCCTCAGATTCCCTGCCTCAGATACCCTGTCTCTGATTCCCCGCCTCTGATTCCCCGCCTCTGATTCCCCGCCTCTGATTCCCTGCCTCAGATTCCCTGCCTCAGATTCCCTGCCTCAGATTCCCTGCCTCTGATTCCGCGCCTCTGATTCCACGCCTCTCTTTCCGTATCTCTGATTCCCCGCCTCTGATTCCCTGCCTCTGATACCCTGCCTCTCTTTGCCTGCCTCTATTTCTGTGCCTCTTTCTCTGCATCTAGTTTCCCACATCTCATTTGCCCCCTATGATAACCCGCCTCTGATTCCATGCCTCTGATTCCCCGCCTCTGATTCCCCGCCTCTGATT
Source organism: Narcine bancroftii (assembly GCF_036971445.1). Classification (NCBI taxonomy): domain Eukaryota; kingdom Metazoa; phylum Chordata; class Chondrichthyes; order Torpediniformes; family Narcinidae; genus Narcine; species Narcine bancroftii. The sequence goes on from NC_091472.1 coordinate 319,365,447, forward strand.
CCCCGCCTCTGATTCCCCGCCTCTGATTCCCTGCCTCAGATTCCCTGCCTCAGATTCCCTGCCTCAGATTCCCTGCATCTGATTCCCCGCCTCTGATTCCCCGCCTCTTATTCCCCGCCTCTGATTCCCCACCTCTGATTCCCCGACTCTGATTCCCTGCCTCTGTTTCCCCGCCTCTGATTCCCCGCCTCTGATTCCCCGCCTCAGATTCCCCGGCTCTGATTCCCTGCCTGAGATTCCCTGCCTCAGATTCCCTGCCTATGATTCCCTGCCTCTGAGTCCCCGCGTCAGATTCCCCGGCTCTGATTCCCTGCCTGAGATTCCCTGCCTCAGATTCCCCACCTCAGATTCCCCGCCTCAGATTCCCCGCCTCAGATTCCCCGCCTCAGATACCCCGCCTCAGATTCCCCACCTCAGATTCCCCGCCTCAGATTCCCTGCCTCTGATTCCCTGCCTCTGATTCCCTGCCTCTGATTCCCTGCCTCTATATCCCTGCCTCTGATTCCCTGCCTCTGATTCCGCGCCTCTGATTCCCCGCCTCTCTTTCCGTGTCTCTGATTCCCCGCCTCAGATTCCCTGCCTCAGATACCCTGCCTCTCTTTGCCTTCCTCTATTTCCGTGCCTCTTTCTCTGCATCTAGTTTCCCACATCTCATTTGCCCCCTCTGATAACCCGCCTCTGATTCCATGCCTCTGATTCCCCGCCTCAGATTCCCTGCCTCAGATTCCTTGCCTCAGATTCCCTGCCTCTGATTCTCCACCTCTGATTCCCGCCTCTTATTCCCTGCCTCTGTTTCCCCGCCTCTGAATCCCCGCGTCTGATTCCCCGCCTCAGATTCCCCGGCTCTGATTCCCTGCCTGAGATTCCATGCCTCACATTCCCCACCTCAGATTCCCTGCCTCAGATTCCCCGCCTCAGATTCCCCGCCTCAGATTCCCCGCCTCAGATTCCCCGCCTCAGATTCCCCGCCTCAGATTCCCCGCCTCAGATTCCCTGCCTCAGATTCCCTGCCTCAGATTCCCTGCCTCTGATTCCCCGCCTCTGATTCCCCGCCTCTTATTCCCCGCCTCTGATTCCCCGCCTCTGATTCGCCGCGTCTGATTCCCTGCCTCAGATTCCCCGGCTCTGATTCCCTGCATTAGATTCCCTGCCTCAGATTCCCTGCCTCTGATTCCCCGCCTCTGATTCCCTGCCTCTGATTCCCCGCCTCTGATTCCTGCCTCTGATTCCCAGCCTCTGATTCCCCGACTCTGATTCCCTGCCTCTGATTCCCCGCCTCTGATTCCCTGCCTCAGATTCCCCGCTTCAGATTCCCTGCCTGAGATTCCACGCCTGAGATTCCCCGCCTCAGATTCCCCACCTCAGATTCCCTGCCTCAGATTCCCCGCCTCAGATTCCCCGCCTCAGATTCCCCGCCTCAGATTCCCCGCCTCAGATTCCCCGCCTCAGATTCCCCGCCTCAGATCCCCCGCCTCAGATTTCCCGCCTCAGATTCCCGGCCTCAGATTCCCCGCCTCAGATTCCCCACCTCAGATTCCCCGCCTCAGATTCCCCGCCTCAGATTCCCCGCCTCAGATTCCCCACCTCTGATTGCCTGCCTCTGATTCCCCGCCTCTGATTCCCTGCCTCAGATTCCCTGCCTCAGATTCCCTGCCTCAGATACCCTGTCTCTGATTCCCCGCCTCTGATTCCCCGCCTCTGATTCCCCGCCTCTGATTCCCTGCCTCAGATTCCCTGCCTCAGATTCCCTGCCTCAGATTCCCTGCATCTGATTCCCCGCCTCTGATTCCCCGCCTCTTATTCCGCGCCTCTGATTCCCCGCCTCTGATTCCCCGCCTCTGATTCCCTGCCTCTGTTTCCCCGCCTCTGATTCCCCGCCTCTGATTCCCCGCCTCAGATTCCCCGGCTCAGATTCCCTGCCTGAGATTCCCTGCCTCAGATTCCCTGCATATGATTCCCTGCCTCTGAGTCCCCGCGTCAGATTCCCCAGCTCTGATTCCCTGCCTGAGATTCCCTGCCTCAGATTCCCCGCCTCAGATTCCCATCCTCAGATTCCCCGCCTCAGATTCCCCGCCTCAGATTCCCCGCCTCAGATTCCCCGCCTCAGACTCCCCGCCTCAGATTCCCCGCCTCAGATTCCCTGCCTCAGATTCCCCGCCTCAGATTCCCTGCCTCTGATTCCCTGCCTCTGATTCCCTGCCTCTGATTCCCTGCCTCTAAATCCCTGCCTCTGATACCCTGCCTCTGATTCCGCGCCTCTGATTCCCCGCCTCTGATTCCCCGCCTCTGTTTCCCCGCCTCAGATTCCCTGCCTCAGATTCCCTGCCTCAGATTCCCTGCCTCTGATTGCCTGCCTCTGATTCCCTGCCTCTGATTCCCTGCCTCTGATTCCCTGCCTCTGATTCCGCGCCTCTGATTCCACGCCTCTCTTTCCTTGTCTCTGATTCCCCGCCTCTGAATCCGTGCCTCTGATACCCTGCCTCTCTTTGCCTGCCTCTATTTCCGTGCCTCTTTCTCTGCATCTAGTTTCCCACAATCTCATTTGCCCCCTCTGATAACCCGCCTCTGATTCCATGCCTCTGATTCACTGCCTCAGATTCCCTGCCTCAGATTCCCTGCCTCAGATTCCCTGCCTCAGATTCCCTGCCTCAGATTCCCTGCCTCAGATTCCCTGCCTCAGATTCCCTTCATCTGATGCCCTTCATCAATTCCCTGCCTCTGATTCCCTGCCTCTGATTCCCCACCTCTGATTCCCCGCCTCAGATTCCCTGGCTCTGATTCTCTGGCTCAGATTCCCTGCCTTAGATTCCCTGCCTCTGATTCCCCGCATCTGATTCCAGGCCTCTTATTCCCCACCTCTGATTCCCCGCCTCTGATTCCCCACCTCTGTCTGTATGCCTCTCTTTCGCCTCCGCTTTTTCCCCTCCACTCTTTCCGCGCCTCTCTTTCCCTCCCTCAATTTCAACAACTCTGTTTGATCTGTTCTGTGTACCTCATTTTCAACACACAAGTTCCAACCACTATGTTTCACCCATCTCTTTCCCCGCCTCTATTTATCCGCCTATGTTTACCCGCCTCTGTTTACCCACCTGTTCCACCGCCTCTGATTCCCCGCCTCTGATTCCCCACCTCTGTCTCTACGCCTCTCTTTCGCCTCCACTCTTTCCCCTCCACTCATTCCGTGCCTGTCTTTCCCTCCCTCAATTTCAACAACACTGTTTGATCTGTTTTGTGTACCTCATTTTAAACACACAAGTTCCAACCACTATGTTTTGCCCGCCTCTTTCCCCGCCTCTATTTATCCACCAATGTTTACCTGCCACTGTTTACCCGCCTGTTTCCCCGCCTCTGATTGCCCACCTTTCATTCCCCGCCTCTCTTTCCCTGCCTCTAATTCCGCGCCTCTTTCTCTGCCTCTCTTTCCCCACATCTCTTTTCCTCCCGCTGATTCCCCGCCTCTGATTCCTCGCCTCTGATTCCCTGCCTCAGATTCCCTGCCTCAGATTCCCCGCCTCTGATTCCCCGCCTCAGATTCCCCGGCTCTGATTCCCTGCCTAAGATTCCCTGCCTCAGATTCCCCGCCTCTGAATCCCTGCCTCTGATACCCTGCCTCTCTTTGCCTGCCTCTATTTCCGTGCCTCTTTCTCTGCATCTAGTTTCCCACATCTCATTTGCCCCCTCTGATAACCCGCCTCTGATTCCATGCCTCTGATTCACTTCCTCAGATTCCCTGCCTCAGATTCCCCGACTCAGATTTACCGCCTCAGATTCCCCGCCTCAGATTCCCCACCTCAGATTCCCCGCCTCAGATCCCCACCTAAGATTCCCCGCCTAAGATTCCCCACCTCAGATTCCGCGCCTCTGATTGCCTGCCTCTGATTCCCTGCCTCTGGTTCCCTGCCTCTGATTCCCTGCCTCTGATTCCGCGCCTCTGATTCCACGCCTCTCTTTCCGTATCTCTGATTCCCCGCCTCTGATTCCCTGCCTCTGATACCCTGCCTCTCTTTGCCTGCCTCTATTTCTGTGCCTCTTTCTCTGCATCTAGTTTCCCACATCTCATTTGCCCCCTCTGATAACCCGCCTCTGATTCCATGCCTCTGATTCCCCGCCTCTGATTCCCCGCCTCTGATTCCATGCCTCTGATACCCCGCCTCTGATTCCCTGCCTCAGATTCCCTGCCTCAGATTCCCTGCCTCAGATTCCCTGCATCTGATTCCCCGCCTCTGATTCCCCGCCTCTTATTCCCCGCCTCTGATTCCCCACCTCTGATTCCCCGACTCTGATTCCCCGCCTCAGATTCCCCGGCTCTGATTCCCTGCCTGAGATTCCCTGCCTCAGATTCCCTGCCTATGATTCCCTGCCTCTGAGTCCCCGCGTCAGATTCCCCGGCTCTGATTCCCTGCCTGAGATTCCCTGCCTCAGATTCCCCGCCTCAGATTCCCTGCCTCAGATTCCCCGCCTCAGATTCCCCACCTCAGATTCCCCGCCTCAGATTCCCCGCCTCAGATTCCCCGCCTCAGATACCCCGCCTCAGATTCCCCACCTCAGATTCCCCGCCTCAGATTCCCTGCCTCTGATTCCCTGCCTCTGATTCCCTGCCTCTGATTCCCTGCCTCTATATCCCTGCCTCTGATTCCCTGCCTCTGATTCCACGCCTCTGATTCCCCGCCTCTCTTTCCGTGTCTCTGATTCCCCGCCTCAGATTCCCTGCCTCAGATACCCTGCCTCTCTTTGCCTTCCTCTATTTCCGTGCCTCTTTCTCTGCATCTAGTTTCCCACATCTCATTTGCCCCCTCTGATAACCCGCCTCTGATTCAATGCCTCTGATTCCCCGCCTCAGATTCCCTGCCTCAGATTCCTTGCCTCAGATTCCCTGCCTCTGATTCCCCACCTCTGATTCCCGCCTCTTATTCCCTGCCTCTGTTTCCCCGCCTCTGAATCCCCGCGTCTGATTCCCCGCCTCAGATTCCCCGGCTCTGATTCCCTGCCTGAGATTCCATGCCTCACATTCCCCACCTCAGATTCCCTGCCTCAGATTCCCCGCCTCAGATTCCCCGCCTCAGATTCCCCGCCTCAGATTCCCCGCCTCAGATTCCCCGCCTCAGATTCCCCGCCTCAGATTCCCTGCCTCAGATTCCCTGCCTCAGATTCCCTGCCTCTGATTCCCCGCCTCTGATTCCCCGCCTCTTATTCCCCGCCTCTGATTCCCCGCCTCTGATTCGCCGCGTCTGATTCCCTGCCTCAGATTCCCCGGCTCTGATTCCCTGCATTAGATTCCCTGCCTCAGATTCCCTGCCTCAGATTCCCCGGCTCTGATTCCCTGCATTAGATTCCCTGCCTCAGATTCCCTGCCTCTGATTCCTGCCTCAGATTCCCTGCCTCTTATTCCCAGCCTTTGATTCCCCGCCTCTTATTCCCCGCCTCTGATTCCCAGCCTCTGATTCCCCGACTCTGATTCCCTGCCTCTGATTCCCTGCCTCTGATTCCCCGCCTCTGATTCCCCGCCTCTGATTCCCTGCCTCAGATTCCCTGCCTCAGATTCCCTGCCTCAGATTCCCTGCATCTGATTCCCCGCCTCTGATTCCCCGCCTCTTATTCCCCGATCTGATTCCCCACCTCTGATTCCCCGACTCTGATTCCCTGCCTCTGTTTCCCCGCCTCTGATTCCCCGCCTCTGATTCCCCGCGTCAGATTCCCCGGCTCTGATTCCCTGCCTCTGATTCCCCGCCTCTGATTCCCCGCCTCTGATTCCCCGCCTCTGATTCCCCGCCTCTGATTCCCCGCCTCTGATTCCCTGCCTCAGATTCCCTGCCTCAGATTCCCTGCCTCAGATTCCCTGCATCTGATTCCCCGCCTCTGATTCCCCGCCTCTTATTCCCCGATCTGATTCCCCACCTCTGATTCCCCGACTCTGATTCCCTGCCTCTGTTTCCCCGCCTCTGATTCCCCGCCTCTGATTCCCCGCGTCAGATTCCCCGCCTCTGATTCCCAGCCTCTGATTCCCCGCCTCTGATTCCCCGCCTCTGATTCCCCGCCTCTGATTCCCCGCCTCTGATTCCCCGCCTCTGATTCCCTGCCTCAGATTCCCTGCCTCAGATTCCCTGCCTCAGATTCCCTGCATCTGATTCCCCGCCTCTGATTCCCCGCCTCTTATTCCCCGATCTGATTCCCCACCTCTGATTCCCCGACTCTGATTCCCTGCCTCTGTTTCCCCGCCTCTGATTCCCCGCCTCTGATTCCCCGCGTCAGATTCCCCGGCTCTGATTCCCTGCCTGAGATTCCCTGCCTCAGATTCCCCGCCTCAGATTCCCTGCCTCAGATTCCCCGCCTCAGATTCCCCACCTCAGATTCCCCGCCTCAGATTCCCCGCCTCAGATTCCCCGCCTCAGATACCCCGCCTCAGATTCCCCACCTCAGATTCCCCGCCTCAGATTCCCTGCCTCTGATTCCCTGCCTCTGATTCCCTGCCTCTGATTCCCTGCCTCTATATCCCTGCCTCTGATTCCCTGCCTCTGATTCCGCGCCTCTGATTCCCCGCCTCTCTTTCCGTGTCTCTGATTCCCCGCCTCAGATTCCCTGCCTCAGATACCCTGCCTCTCTTTGCCTTCCTCTATTTCCGTGCCTCTTTCTCTGCATCTAGTTTCCCACATCTCATTTGCCCCCTCTGATAACCCGCCTCTGATTCCATGCCTCTGATTCCCCGCCTCAGATTCCCTGCCTCAGATTCCTTGCCTCAGATTCCCTGCCTCTGATTCCCCGCCTCTGATTCCCCGCCTCTTTTTCCCTGCCTCTGATTCTCCACTTCTGATTCCCGCCTCTTATTCCCTGCCTCTGTTTCCCCGCCTCTGAATCCCCGCGTCTGATTCCCCGCCTCAGATTCCCCGGCTCTGATTCCCTGCCTGAGATTCCATGCCTCACATTCCCCACCTCAGATTCCCTGCCTCAGATTCCCCGCCTCAGATTCCCCGCCTCAGATTCCCCGCCTCAGATTCCCCGCCTCAGATTCCCCGCCTCAGATTCCCCGCCTCAGATTCCCTGCCTCAGATTCCCTGCCTCAGATTCCCTGCCTCTGATTCCCCGCCTCTGATTCCCCGCCTCTTATTCCCCGCCTCTGATTCCCCGCCTCTGATTCGCCGCGTCTGATTCCCTGCCTCAGATTCCCCGGCTCTGATTCCCTGCATTAGATTCCCTGCCTCAGATTCCCTGCCTCTGATTCCCCGCCTCTGATTCCCTGCCTCTGATTCCCCGCCTCTGATTCCTGCCTCAGATTCCCTGCCTCTTATTCCCAGCCTTTGATTCCCCGCCTCTTATTCCCCGCCTCTGATTCCCAGCCTCTGATTCCCCGACTCTGATTCCCTGCCTCTGATTCCCCGCCTCTGATTCCCTGCCTCAGATTCCCCGCTTCAGATTCCCTGCCTGAGATTCCACGCCTGAGATTCCCCGCCTCAGATTCCCCACCTCAGATTCCCTGCCTCAGATTCCCCGCCTCAGATTCCCCGCCTCAGATTCCCCGCCTCAGATTCCCCGCCTCAGATTCCCCGCCTCAGATTCCCCGCCTCAGATCCCCCGCCTCAGATTTCCCGCCTCAGATTCCCGGCCTCAGATTCCCCGCCTCAGATTCCCCACCTCAGATTCCCCGCCTCAGATTCCCCGCCTCAGATTCCCCGCCTCAGATTCCCCACCTCTGATTGCCTGCCTCTGATTCCCCGCCTCTGATTCCCTGCCTCAGATTCCCTGCCTCAGATTCCCTGCCTCAGATACCCTGTCTCTGATTCCCCGCCTCTGATTCCCCGCCTCTGATTCCCCGCCTCTGATTCCCTGCCTCAGATTCCCTGCCTCAGATTCCCTGCCTCAGATTCCCTGCATCTGATTCCCCGCCTCTGATTCCCCGCCTCTTATTCCGCGCCTCTGATTCCCCGCCTCTGATTCCCCGCCTCTGATTCCCTGCCTCTGTTTCCCCGCCTCTGATTCCCCGCCTCTGATTCCCCGCCTCAGATTCCCTGCATATGATTCCCTGCCTCTGAGTCCCCGCGTCAGATTCCCCAGCTCTGATTCCCTGCCTGAGATTCCCTGCCTCAGATTCCCCGCCTCAGATTCCCATCCTCAGATTCCCCGCCTCAGATTCCCCGCCTCAGATTCCCCGCCTCAGATTCCCCGCCTCAGACTCCCCGCCTCAGATTCCCCGCCTCAGATTCCCTGCCTCAGATTCCCCACCTCAGATTCCCTGCCTCTGATTCCCTGCCTCTGATTCCCTGCCTCTGATTCCCTGCCTCTAAATCCCTGCCTCTGATACCCTGCCTCTGATTCCGCGCCTCTGATTCCCCGCCTCTGATTCCCCGCCTCTGTTTCCCCGCCTCAGATTCCCTGCCTCAGATTCCCTGCCTCAGATTCCCTGCCTCTGATTGCCTGCCTCTGATTCCCTGCCTCTGATTCCCTGCCTCTGATTCCCTGCCTCTGATTCCGCGCCTCTGATTCCACGCCTCTCTTTCCTTGTCTCTGATTCCCCGCCTCTGAATCCGTGCCTCTGATACCCTGCCTCTCTTTGCCTGCCTCTATTTCCGTGCCTCTTTCTCTGCATCTAGTTTCCCACAATCTCATTTGCCCCCTCTGATAACCCGCCTCTGATTCCATGCCTCTGATTCACTGCCTCAGATTCCCTGCCTCAGATTCCCCGACTCAGATTTACCGCCTCAGATTCCCCGCCTCAGATTCCCTGCCTCAGATTCCCTGCCTCAGATTCCCTGCCTCAGATTCCCTGCCTCAGATTCCCTTCATCTGATGCCCTTCATCAATTCCCTGCCTCTGATTCCCTGCCTCTGATTCCCCACCTCTGATTCCCCGCCTCAGATTCCCTGGCTCTGATTCTCTGGCTCAGATTCCCTGCCTTAGATTCCCTGCCTCTGATTCCCCGCATCTGATTCCAGGCCTCTTATTCCCCACCTCTGATTCCCCGCCTCTGATTGCCTGCCACTGATTGCCCGCCTCTTATTCCCCGCCTCTGATTCCCCGCCTCTGATTCCCCACCTCTGTCTGTATGCCTCTCTTTCGCTTCCACTTTTTCCCCTCCACTCTTTCCGCGCCTCTCTTTCCCTCCCTCAATTTCAACAACTCTGTTTGATCTGTTCTGTGTACCTCATTTTCAACACACAAGTTCCAACCACTATGTTTCACCCATCTCTTTCCCCGCCTCTATTTATCCGCCTATGTTTACCCGCCTCTGTTTACCCACCTGTTCCACCGCCTCTGATTCCCCGCCTCTGATTCCCCACCTCTGTCTCTACGCCTCTCTTTCGCCTCCACTCTTTCCCCTCCACTCATTCCGTGCCTGTCTTTCCCTCCCTCAATTTCAACAACACTGTTTGATCTGTTTTGTGTACCTCATTTTAAACACACAAGTTCCAACCACTATGTTTTGCCCGCCTCTTTCCCCGCCTCTATTTATCCACCAATGTTTACCTGCCACTGTTTACCCGCCTGTTTCCCCGCCTCTGATTGCCCACCTTTCATTCCCCGCCTCTCTTTCCCTGCCTCTAATTCCGCGCCTCTTTCTCTGCCTCTCTTTCCCCACATCTCTTTTCCTCCCGCTGATTCCCCGCCTCTGATTCCTCGCCTCTGATTCCCTGCCTCTGTTTCCCCGCCTCTGATTCCCCGCCTCTGATTCCCCGCCTCAGATTCCCCGGCTCAGATTCCCTGCCTGAGATTCCCTGCCTCAGATTCCCTGCCTATGATTCCCTGCCTCTGAGTCCCCGCGTCAGATTCCCCACCTCAGATTCCCTGCCTCAGATTCCCCGCCTCAGATTCCCCGCCTCAGATTCCCCGCCTCAGATTCCCCGCCTCAGATTCCCCGCCTCAGATTCCCCGCCTCAGATTCCCTGCCTCAGATTCCCTGCCTCAGATTCCCTGCCTCTGATTCCCCGCCTCTGATTCCCCGCCTCTTATTCCCCGCCTCTGATTCCCCGCTTCTGATTCGCCGCGTCTGATTCCCTGCCTCAGATTCCCCGGCTCTGATTCCCTGCATTAGATTCCCTGCCTCAGATTCCCTGCCTCTGATTCCCCGCCTCTGATTCCCTGCCTCTGATTCCCCGCCTCTGATTCCTGCCTCAGATTCCCTGCCTCTTATTCCCAGCCTTTGATTCCCCGCCTCTTATTCCCCGCCTCTGATTCCCAGCCTCTGATTCCCCGACTCTGATTCCCTGCCTCTGATTCCCCGCCTCTGATTCCCTGCCTCAGATTCCCTGCTTCAGATTCCCTGCCTGAGATTCCACGCCTGAGATTCCCCGCCTCAGATTCCCCACCTCAGATTCAATGCCTCAGATTCCCCGCCTCAGATTCCCCGCCTCAGATTCCCCGCCTCAGATTCCCCGCCTCAGATTCCCCGCCTCAGATTCCCCGCCTCAGATCCCCCGCCTCAGATTTCCCGCCTCAGATTCCCGGCCTCAGATTCCCCGCCTCAGATTCCCCACCTCAGATTCCCCGCCTCAGATTCCCCGCCTCAGATTCCCCGCCTCAGATTCCCCACCTCTGATTGCCTCCCTCTGATTCCCCGCCTCTGATTCCCTGCCTCAGATTCCCTGCCTCAGATTCCCTGCCTCAGATACCCTGTCTCTGATTCCCCGCCTCTGATTCCCCGCCTCTGATTCCCCGCCTCTGATTCCCTGCCTCAGATTCCCTGCCTCAGATTCCCTGCCTCAGATTCCCTGCATCTGATTCCCCGCCTCTGATTCCCCGCCTCTTATTCCGCGCCTCTGATTCGCCGCGTCTGATTCCCTGCCTCAGATTCCCCGGCTCTGATTCCCTGCATTAGATTCCCTGCCTCAGATTCCCTGCCTCTGATTCCCCGCCTCTGATTCCCTGCCTCTGATTCCCCGCCTCTGATTCCTGCCTCAGATTCCCTGCCTCTTATTCCCAGCCTTTGATTCCCCGCCTCTTATTCCCCGCCTCTGATTCCCAGCCTCTGATTCCCCGACTCTGATTCCCTGCCTCTGATTCCCCGCCTCTGATTCCCTGCCTCAGATTCCCTGCTTCAGATTCCCTGCCTGAGATTCCACGCCTGAGATTCCCCGCCTCAGATTCCCCACCTCAGATTCAATGCCTCAGATTCCCCGCCTCAGATTCCCCGCCTCAGATTCCCCGCCTCAGATTCCCCGCCTCAGATTCCCCGCCTCAGATTCCCCGCCTCAGATCCCCCGCCTCAGATTTCCCGCCTCAGATTCCCGGCCTCTGATTCCCTGCCTCAGATTCCCTGCTTCAGATTCCCTGCCTGAGATTCCACGCCTGAGATTCCCCGCCTCAGATTCCCCACCTCAGATTCAATGCCTCAGATTCCCCGCCTCAGATTCCCCGCCTCAGATCCCCCGCCTCAGATTCCCTGCCTCAGATACCCTGTCTCTGATTCCCCGCCTCAGATTCCCCGCCTCTGATTCCCCGCCTCTGATTCCCTGCCTCAGATTCCCTGCCTCAGATTCCCTGCCTCAGATTCCCTGCATCTGATTCCCCGCCTCTGATTCCCCGCCTCTTATTCCGCGCCTCTGATTCCCCGCCTCTGATTCCCCGCTTCTGATTCGCCGCGTCTGATTCCCTGCCTCAGATTCCCCGGCTCTGATTCCCCGCCTCAGATTCCCCGCCTCAGATTCCCCGCCTCAGATTCCCCGCCTCAGATTCCCCGCCTCAGATTCCCTGCCTATGATTCCCTGCCTCTGAGTCCCCGCGTCAGATTCCCCACCTCAGATTCCCTGCCTCAGATTCCCCGCCTCAGATTCCCCGCCTCAGATTCCCCGCCTCAGATTCCCCGCCTCAGATTCCCCGCCTCAGATTCCCCGCCTCAGATTCCCTGCCTCAGATTCCCTGCCTCAGATTCCCTGCCTCTGATTCCCCGCCTCTGATTCCCCGCCTCTTATTCCCCGCCTCTGATTCCCCGCTTCTGATTCGCCGCGTCTGATTCCCTGCCTCAGATTCCCCGGCTCTGATTCCCTGCATTAGATTCCCTGCCTCAGATTCCCTGCCTCTGATTCCCCGCCTCTGATTCCCTGCCTCTGATTCCCCGCCTCTGATTCCTGCCTCAGATTCCCTGCCTCTTATTCCCAGCCTTTGATTCCCCGCCTCTTATTCCCCGCCTCTGATTCCCAGCCTCTGATTCCCCGACTCTGATTCCCTGCCTCTGATTCCCCGCCTCTGATTCCCTGCCTCAGATTCCCTGCTTCAGATTCCCTGCCTGAGATTCCACGCCTGAGATTCCCCGCCTCAGATTCCCCACCTCAGATTCAATGCCTCAGATTCCCCGCCTCAGATTCCCCGCCTCAGATTCCCCGCCTCAGATTCCCCGCCTCAGATTCCCCGCCTCAGATTCCCCGCCTCAGATCCCCCGCCTCAGATTTCCCGCCTCAGATTCCCGGCCTCAGATTCCCCGCCTCAGATTCCCCGCCTCTGATTCCCCGCCTCTGATTCCCTGCCTCAGATTCCCTGCCTCAGATTCCCTGCCTCAGATTCCCTGCATCTGATTCCCCGCCTCTGATTCCCCGCCTCTTATTCCGCGCCTCTGATTCCCCGCCTCTGATTCCCCGCCTCTGATTCCCTGCCTCTGTTTCCCCGCCTCTGATTCCCCGCCTCTGATTCCCCGCCTCAGATTCCCCGGCTCAGATTCCCTGCCTGAGATTCCCTGCCTCAGATTCCCTGCATATGATTCCCTGCCTCTGAGTCCCCGCGTCAGATTCCCCAGCTCTGATTCCCTGCCTGAGATTCCCTGCCTCAGATTCCCCGCCTCAGATTCCCATCCTCAGATTCCCCGCCTCAGATTCCCCGCCTCAGATTCCCTGCCTCAGATTCCCTGCCTCAGATTCCCTTCATCTGATGCCCTTCATCAATTCCCTGCCTCTGATTCCCTGCCTCTGATTCCCCACCTCTGATTCCCCGCCTCAGATTCCCTGGCTCTGATTCTCTGGCTCAGATTCCCTGCCTTAGATTCCCTGCCTCTGATTCCCCGCATCTGATTCCAGGCCTCTTATTCCCCACCTCTGATTCCCCGCCTCTGATTGCCTGCCACTGATTGCCCGCCTCTTATTCCCCGCCTCTGATTCCCCGCCTCTGATTCCCCACCTCTGTCTGTATGCCTCTCTTTCGCTTCCGCTTTTTCCCCTCCACTCTTTCCGCGCCTCTCTTTCCCTCCCTCAATTTCAACAACTCTGTTTTATCTGTTCTGTGTACCTCATTTTCAACACACAAGTTCCAACCACTATGTTTCACCCATCTCTTTCCCCGCCTCTATTTATCCGCCTATGTTTACCCGCCTCTGTTTACCCACCTGTTCCACCGCCTCTGATTCCCCGCCTCTGATTCCCCACCTCTGTCTCTACGCCTCTCTTTCGCCTCCACTCTTTCCCCTCCACTCATTCCGTGCCTGTCTTTCCCTCCCTCAATTTCAACAACACTGTTTGATCTGTTTTGTGTACCTCATTTTAAACACACAAGTTCCAACCACTATGTTTTGCCCGCCTCTTTCCCCGCCTCTATTTATCCACCAATGTTTACCTGCCACTGTTTACCCGCCTGTTTCCCCGCCTCTGATTGCCCACCTTTCATTCCCCGCCTCTCTTTCCCTGCCTCTAATTCCGCGCCTCTTTCTCTGCCTCTCTTTCCCCACATCTCTTTTCCTCCCGCTGATTCCCCGCCTCTGATTCCTCGCCTCTGATTCCCTGCCTCTGTTTCCCCGCCTCTGATTCCCCGCCTCTGATTCCCCGCCTCAGATTCCCCGGCTCAGATTCCCTGCCTGAGATTCCCTGCCTCAGATTCCCTGCCTATGATTCCCTGCCTCTGAGTCCCCGCGTCAGATTCCCCACCTCAGATTCCCTGCCTCAGATTCCCCGCCTCAGATTCCCCGCCTCAGATTCCCCGCCTCTGATTCCCTGCCTCAGATTCCCTGCCTCAGATTCCCTGCCTCAGATTCCCTGCATCTGATTCCCCGCCTCTGATTCCCCGCCTCTTATTCCGCGCCTCTGATTCCCCGCCTCTGATTCCCCGCCTCTGATTCCCTGCCTCTGTTTCCCCGCCTCTGATTCCCCGCCTCTGATTCCCCGCCTCAGATTCCCCGGCTCAGATTCCCTGCCTGAGATTCCCTGCCTCAGATTCCCTGCCTATGATTCCCTGCCTCTGAGTCCCCGCCTCAGATTCCCATCCTCAGATTCCCCGCCTCAGATTCCCCGCCTCAGATTCCCTGCCTCAGATTCCCTGCCTCAGATTCCCTTCATCTGATGCCCTTCATCAATTCCCTGCCTCTGATTCCCTGCCTCTGATTCCCCACCTCTGATTCCCCGCCTCAGATTCCCTGGCTCTGATTCTCTGGCTCAGATTCCCTGCCTTAGATTCCCTGCCTCTGATTCCCCGCATCTGATTCCAGGCCTCTTATTCCCCACCTCTGATTCCCCGCCTCTGATTGCCTGCCACTGATTGCCCGCCTCTTATTCCCCGCCTCTGATTCCCCGCCTCTGATTCCCCACCTCTGTCTGTATGCCTCTCTTTCGCTTCCGCTTTTTCCCCTCCACTCTTTCCGCGCCTCTCTTTCCCTCCCTCAATTTCAACAACTCTGTTTGATCTGTTCTGTGTACCTCATTTTCAACACACAAGTTCCAACCACTATGTTTCACCCATCTCTTTCCCCGCCTCTATTTATCCGCCTATGTTTACCCGCCTCTGTTTACCCACCTGTTCCACCGCCTCTGATTCCCCGCCTCTGATTCCCCACCTCTGTCTCTACGCCTCTCTTTCGCCTCCACTCTTTCCCCTCCACTCATTCCGTGCCTGTCTTTCCCTCCCTCAATTTCAACAACACTGTTTGATCTGTTTTGTGTACCTCATTTTAAACACACAAGTTCCAACCACTATGTTTTGCCCGCCTCTTTCCCCGCCTCTATTTATCCACCAATGTTTACCTGCCACTGTTTACCCGCCTGTTTCCCCGCCTCTGATTGCCCACCTTTCATTCCCCGCCTCTCTTTCCCTGCCTCTAATTCCGCGCCTCTTTCTCTGCCTCTCTTTCCCCACATCTCTTTTCCTCCCGCTGATTCCCCGCCTCTGATTCCTCGCCTCTGATTCCCTGCCTCTGTTTCCCCGCCTCTGATTCCCCGCCTCTGATTCCCCGCCTCAGATTCCCCGGCTCAGATTCCCTGCCTGAGATTCCCTGCCTCAGATTCCCTGCCTATGATTCCCTGCCTCTGAGTCCCCGCGTCAGATTCCCCACCTCAGATTCCCTGCCTCAGATTCCCCGCCTCAGATTCCCCGCCTCAGATTCCCCGCCTCAGATTCCCCGCCTCAGATTCCCCGCCTCAGATTCCCCGCCTCAGATTCCCTGCCTCAGATTCCCTGCCTCAGATTCCCTGCCTCTGATTCCCCGCCTCTGATTCCCCGCCTCTTATTCCCCGCCTCTGATTCCCCGCTTCTGATTCGCCGCGTCTGATTCCCTGCCTCAGATTCCCCGGCTCTGATTCCCTGCATTAGATTCCCTGCCTCAGATTCCCTGCCTCTGATTCCCCGCCTCTGATTCCCTGCCTCTGATTCCCCGCCTCTGATTCCTGCCTCAGATTCCCTGCCTCTTATTCCCAGCCTTTGATTCCCCGCCTCTTATTCCCCGCCTCTGATTCCCAGCCTCTGATTCCCCGACTCTGATTCCCTGCCTCTGATTCCCCGCCTCTGATTCCCTGCCTCAGATTCCCTGCTTCAGATTCCCTGCCTGAGATTCCACGCCTGAGATTCCCCGCCTCAGATTCCCCACCTCAGATTCAATGCCTCAGATTCCCCGCCTCAGATTCCCCGCCTCAGATTCCCCGCCTCAGATTCCCCGCCTCAGATTCCCCGCCTCAGATTCCCCGCCTCAGATCCCCCGCCTCAGATTTCCCGCCTCAGATTCCCGGCCTCAGATTCCCCGCCTCAGATTCCCCACCTCAGATTCCCCGCCTCAGATTCCCCGCCTCAGATTCCCCGCCTCAGATTCCCCACCTCTGATTGCCTCCCTCTGATTCCCCGCCTCTGATTCCCTGCCTCAGATTCCCTGCCTCAGATTCCCTGCCTCAGATACCCTGTCTCTGATTCCCCGCCTCTGATTCCCCGCCTCTGATTCCCCGCCTCTGATTCCCTGCCTCAGATTCCCTGCCTCAGATTCCCTGCCTCAGATTCCCTGCATCTGATTCCCCGCCTCTGATTCCCCGCCTCTTATTCCGCGCCTCTGATTCCCCGCCTCTGATTCCCCGCCTCTGATTCCCTGCCTCTGTTTCCCCGCCTCTGATTCCCCGCCTCTGATTCCCCGCCTCAGATTCCCCGGCTCAGATTCCCTGCCTGAGATTCCCTGCCTCAGATTCCCTGCATATGATTCCCTGCCTCTGAGTCCCCGCGTCAGATTCCCCAGCTCTGATTCCCTGCCTGAGATTCCCTGCCTCAGATTCCCCGCCTCAGATTCCCATCCTCAGATTCCCCGCCTCAGATTCCCCGCCTCAGATTCCCCGCCTCAGATTCCCCGCCTCAGACTCCCCGCCTCAGATTCCCCGCCTCAGATTCCCTGCCTCAGATTCCCCGCCTCAGATTCCCTGCCTCTGATTCCCTGCCTCTGATTCCCTGCCTCTGATTCCCTGCCTCTAAATCCCTGCCTCTGATACCCTGCCTCTGATTCCGCGCCTCTGATTCCCCGCCTCTGATTCCCCGCCTCTGTTTCCCCGCCTCAGATTCCCTGCCTCAGATTCCCTGCCTCAGATTCCCTGCCTCTGATTGCCTGCCTCTGATTCCCTGCCTCTGATTCCCTGCCTCTGATTCCCTGCCTCTGATTCCGCGCCTCTGATTCCACGCCTCTCTTTCCTTGTCTCTGATTCCCCGCCTCTGAATCCGTGCCTCTGATACCCTGCCTCTCTTTGCCTGCCTCTATTTACGTGCCTCTTTCTCTGCATCTAGTTTCCCACAATCTCATTTGCCCCCTCTGATAACCCGCCTCTGATTCCATGCCTCTGATTCACTGCCTCAGATTCCCTGCCTCAGATTCCCCGACTCAGATTTACCGCCTCAGATTCCCCGCCTCAGATTCCCTGCCTCAGATTCCCTGCCTCAGATTCCCTGCCTCAGATTCCCTGCCTCAGATTCCCTTCATCTGATGCCCTTCATCAATTCCCTGCCTCTGATTCCCTGCCTCTGATTCCCCACCTCTGATTCCCCGCCTCAGATTCCCTGGCTCTGATTCTCTGGCTCAGATTCCCTGCCTTAGATTCCCTGCCTCTGATTCCCCGCATCTGATTCCAGGCCTCTTATTCCCCACCTCTGATTCCCCGCCTCTGATTGCCTGCCACTGATTGCCCGCCTCGTATTCCCCGCCTCTGATTCCCCGCCTCTGATTCCCCACCTCTGTCTGTATGCCTCTCTTTCGCCTCCGCTTTTTCCCCTCCACTCTTTCCGCGCCTCTCTTTCCCTCCCTCAATTTCAACAACTCTGTTTGATCTGTTCTGTGTACCTCATTTTCAACACACAAGTTCCAACCACTATGTTTCACCCATCTCTTTCCCCGCCTCTATATATCCGCCTATGTTTACCCGCCTCTGTTTACCCACCTGTTCCACCGCCTCTGATTCCCCGCCTCTGATTCCCCACCTCTGTCTCTACGCCTCTCTTTCGCCTCCACTCTTTCCCCTCCACTCATTCCGTGCCTGTCTTTCCCTCCCTCAATTTCAACAACACTGTTTGATCTGTTTTGTGTACCTCATTTTAAACACACAAGTTCCAACCACTATGTTTTGCCCGCCTCTTTCCCCGCCTCTATTTATCCACCAATGTTTACCTGCCACTGTTTACCCGCCTATTTCCCTGCCTCTGATACCCCGCCTCTGATTCCCTGCCTCAGATTCCCTGCCTCAGATTACCCGCCTCTGATTCCCCGCCTCAGATTCACCGGCTCTGATTCCCTGCCTAAGATTCCCTGCCTCAGATTCCCCGCCTCAGATTCCCCGCCTCAGATTCCCCGCCTCAGATTTCCCGCCTCAGATTCCCCGCCTCAGATTCCCCGCCTCAGATTCCCCGCCTCAGATTCCCCGCCTCAGATTCCCCGCCTCAGATTCCCCGCCTCAGATTCCACGCCTCAGATTCCACGCCTCAGATTCCCCGCCTCAGATTCCCCGCCTCAGATTCCCTGCCTCTGATTCCCTGCCTCTGATTCCCTGCCTCTGATTCCCTGCCTCTGATTCCGCGCCTCTGATTCCACGCCTCTCTTTCCGTATCTCTGATTCCCCGCCTCTAATTCCCTGCCTATGATACCCTGCCTCTCTTTGCCTGCCTCTATTTCGGTGCCTCTTTCTCTGCATCTAGTTTCCCACATCTCATTTGCCCCCTCTGATAACCCGCCTCTGATTCCATGCCTCTGATTCCCCGCCTCTGATTCCCCGCCTCTTATTCCCTGCTTCTGATTCCCCGCCTCTGATTCCCTGCCTCCGATTCCCTGCCTCAGATTCCCTGCCTCAGATTCCCTGCCTCTGATTCCCCACCTCTGATTCCCCGCCTCTTATTCCCCGCCTCTGATTCCCCGCATCTGATTCCCTGCCTCAGATTCCCCGCCTCTGATTCCTCGCCTCTGATTCCCCGCCTCTGATTCCCCGCATCTGATTCCCTGCCTCAGATTCCCCGCCTCTGATTCCCTGCCTCTGATTCCCCGCCTCTGATTCCTGCCTCAGAATCCCTGCCTCAGATTCCCTGCCTCAGATTCCCTGCCTCTTATTCCCTGCCTTTGATTCCCCGCCTCTTATTCCCCGCCTCTGATTCCCAGCATCTGATTCCCCGCCTATGATTCCCTGCCTCTGTTTCCCCGCCTCTGATAACCCGCCTCTGATTCCCCGCCTCAGATTCCCCGCCTCAGATTCCCTGCCTCAGATTCCCCGCCTGAGATTCCCTGCCTCAGATTCCCTGCCTCAGATTCCCCGCCTCAGATTCCCCGCCTCAGATTCCCCGCCTCAGATTCCCCGCCTCAGATTCCCCGCCTCAGATTCCCCGCCTCAGATTTTCCACCTCAGATTCCCCGACTCAGATTCCCCGCCTCAGATTCCCCACCTCAGATTCCCCGCCTCAGATTCCCCGCCTCAGATTCCCCACCTCAGATTCCCCGCCTCAGATTCCCCGCCTCTGAATCCCTGCCTCTGATTCCCTGCCTCTGATTCCCTGCCTCTGGTTCCCTGCCTCTGATTCCCTGCCTCTGATTCCGCGCCTCTGATTCCACGCCTCTCTTTCCGTATCTCTGATTCCCCGCCTCTGATTCCCTGCCTCTGATACCCTGCCTCTCTTTGCCTGCCTCTATTTCGGTGCCTCTTTCTCTGCATCTAGTTTCCCACATCTCATTTGCCCCCTCTGATAACCCGCCTCTGATTCCATGCCTCTGATTCCCCGCCTCTGATTCCCCGCCTCTGATTCCCCGCCTCTGATTCCCCGCCTCTGATTCCCTGCCTCAGATTCCCTGCCTCAGATTCCCTGCCTCAGATTCCCTGCATCTGATTCCCCGCCTCTGATTCCCCGCCTCTTATTCCCCGCCTCTGATTCGCCACCTCTGATTCCCCGACTCTGATTCCCTGCCTCTGTTTCCCCGCCTCTGATTCCCCGCCTCTGATTCCCCGCCTCAGATTCCCCGGCTCTGATTCCCTGCCTGAGATTCCCTGCCTCAGATTCCCTGCCTATGATTCCCTGCCTCTGAGTCCCCGCGTCAGATTCCCCGGCTCTGATTCCCTGCCTGAGATTCCCTGCCTGAGATTCCCCGCCTCAGATTCCCTGCCTGAGATTCCCCGCCTCAGATTCCCCACCTCAGATTCCCCGCCTCAGATTCCCCGCCTCAGATTCCCCGCCTCAGATTCCCCGCCTCAGATTCCCCACCTCAGATTCCCCGCCTCAGATTCCCCGCCTCAGATTCCCCGCCTCAGATTCCCCGCCTCAGATTCCCTGCCTGAGATTCCCCGCCTCAGATTCCCCACCTCAGATTCCCCGCCTCAGATTCCCCACCTCAGATTCCCCGCCTCAGATTCCCTGCCTCTGATTCCCTGCCTCTGATTCCCTGCCTCTGATTCCCTGCCTCTGATTCCCCGCCTCTCTTTCCGTGTCTCTGATTCCCCGCCTCAGATTCCCTGCCTCAGATACACTGCCTCTCTTTGCCTTCCTCTATTTCCGTGCCTCTTTCTCTGCATCTAGTTTCCCACATCTCATTTGCCCCCTCTGATAACCCGCCTCAGATTCCCTGCCTCAGATACCCTGCCTCTCTTTGCCTTCCTCTATTTCCGTGCCTCTTTCTCTGCATCTAGTTTCCCACATCTCATTTGCCCCCTCTGATAACCCGCCTCTGATTCCATGCCTCTGATACCCTGCCTCAGATTCCCTGCCTCAGATTCCTTGCCTCAGATTCCCTGCCTCTGATTCCCCGCCTCTGATTCCCCGCCTCTTCTTCCCTGCCTCTGATTCCCCGCCTC
Source organism: Narcine bancroftii (assembly GCF_036971445.1). NCBI lineage: Eukaryota > Metazoa > Chordata > Chondrichthyes > Torpediniformes > Narcinidae > Narcine > Narcine bancroftii. The sequence continues at coordinate 319,385,903 of NC_091472.1, forward strand.
TGATTCCCGCCTCTGATTCCCTGCCTCTGTTTCCCCGCCTCTGAATCCCCGCGTCTGATTCCCCGCCTCAGATTCCCCGGCTCTGATTCCCTGCCTGAGATTCCATGCCTCACATTCCCCACCTCAGATTCCCTGCCTCAGATTCCCCGCCTCAGATTCCCCGCCTCAGATTCCCCGCCTCAGATTCCCCGCCTCAGATTCCCCGCCTCAGATTCCCCGCCTCAGATTCCCTGCCTCAGATTCCCTGCCTCAGATTCCCTGCCTCTGATTCCCCACCTCTGATTCCCCGCCTCTTATTCCCCGCCTCTGATTCCCCGCCTCTGATTCCCCGCGTCTTATTCCCTGCCTCAGATTCCCCGGCTCTGATTCCCTGCATTAGATTCCCTGCCTCAGATTCCCTGCCTCTGATTCCCCGCCTCTGATTCCTGCCTCAGATTCCCTGCCTCAGATTCCCTGCCTCAGATTCCCTGCCTCTTATTCCCAGCCTTTGATTCCCCGCCTCTTATTCCCTGCCTCTGATTCCCAGCCTCTTATTCCCTGCCTCTGATTCCCAGACTCTGATTCCCCGACTCTGATTCCCTGCCTCAGATTCCCCGCTTCAGATTCCCTGCCTGAGATTCCACGCCTGAGATTCCCCGCCTCAGATTCCCCACCTCAGATTCCCTGCCTCAGATTCCCCGCCTCAGATTCCCCGCCTCAGATTCCCCGCCTCAGATTCCCCGCCTCAGATTCCCCGCCTCAGATTCCCCGCCTCAGATCCCCCGCCTCAGATTTCCCGCCTCAGATTCCCGGCCTCAGATTCCCCGCCTCAGATTCCCCACCTCAGATTCCCCGCCTCAGATTCCCCGCCTCAGATTCCCCGCCTCAGATTCCCCGCCTCTGATTGCCTGCCTCTGATTCCCCGCCTCTGATTCCCTGCCTCAGATTCCCCGCCTCTGATTCCCCGCCTCTGATTCCCTGCCTCAGATTCCCTGCCTCAGATTCCCTGCCTCAGATTCCCTGCATCTGATTCCCCGCCTCTGATTCCCCGCCTCTTATTCCGCGCCTCTGATTCCCCGCCTCTGATTCCCCGCCTCTGATTCCCTGCCTCTGTTTCCCCGCCTCTGATTCCCCGCCTCTGATTCCCCGCCTCAGATTCCCCGGCTCAGATTCCCTGCCTGAGATTCCCTGCCTCAGATTCCCTGCCTATGATTCCCTGCCTCTGAGTCCCCGCGTCAGATTCCCCAGCTCTGATTCCCTGCCTGAGATTCCCTGCCTCAGATTCCCCGCCTCAGATTCCCATCCTCAGATTCCCCGCCTCAGATTCCCCGCCTCAGATTCCCCGCCTCAGATTCCCCGCCTCAGACTCCCCGCCTCAGATTCCCCGCCTCAGATTCCCTGCCTCAGATTCCCCGCCTCAGATTCCCTGCCTCTGATTCCGCGCCTCTGATTCCCCGCCTCTGATTCCCCGCCTCTGTTTCCCCGCCTCAGATTCCCTGCCTCAGATTCCCTGCCTCAGATTCCCTGCCTCTGATTGCCTGCCTCTGATTCCCTGCCTCTGATTCCCTGCCTCTGATTCCCTGCCTCTGATTCCGCGCCTCTGATTCCACGCCTCTCTTTCCTTGTCTCTGATTCCCCGCCTCTGAATCCGTGCCTCTGATACCCTGCCTCTCTTTGCCTGCCTCTATTTCCGTGCCTCTTTCTCTGCATCTAGTTTCCCACATCTCATTTGCCCCCTCTGATAACCCGCCTCTGATTCCATGCCTCTGATTCACTGCCTCAGATTCCCTGCCTCAGATTCCCCGACTCAGATTTACCGCCTCAGATTCCCCGCCTCAGATTCCCTGCCTCAGATTCCCTGCCTCAGATTCCCTGCCTCAGATTCCCTGCCTCAGATTCCCTTCATCTGATGCCCTTCATCAATTCCCTGCCTCTGATACCCTGCCTCTGATTCCCCACCTCTGATTCCCCGCCTCAGATTCCCTGGCTCTGATTCTCTGGCTCAGATTCCCTGCCTTAGATTCCCTGCCTCTGATTCCCCGCATCTGATTCCAGGCCTCTTATTCCCCACCTCTGATTCCCCGCCTCTGATTCCCCACCTCTGTCTGTATGCCTCTCTTTCGCCTCCGCTTTTTCCCCTCCACTCTTTCCGCGCCTCTCTTTCCCTCCCTCAATTTCAACAACTCTGTTTGATCTGTTCTGTGTACCTCATTTTCAACACACAAGTTCCAACCACTATGTTTCACCCATCTCTTTCCCCGCCTCTATTTATCCGCCTATGTTTACCCGCCTCTGTTTACCCACCTGTTCCACCGCCTCTGATTCCCCGCCTCTAATTCCCCACCTCTGTCTCTACGCCTCTCTTTCGCCTCCACTCTTTCCCCTCCACTCATTCCGTGCCTGTCTTTCCCTCCCTCAATTTCAACAACACTGTTTGATCTGTTTTGTGTACCTCATTTTAAACACACAAGTTCCAACCACTATGTTTTGCCCGCCTCTTTCCCCGCCTCTATTTATCCACCAATGTTTACCTGCCACTGTTTACCCGCCTATTTCCCTGCCTCTGATACCCCGCCTCTGATTCCCTGCCTCAGATTCCCTGCCTCAGATTACCCGCCTCTGATTCCCCGCCGCAGATTCCCCGGCTCTGATTCCCTGCCTAAGATTCCCTGCCTCAGATTCCCCGCCTCAGATTCCCCGCCTCAGATTTCCCGCCTCAGATTCCCCGCCTCAGATTCCCCGCCTCAGATTCCCCGCCTCAGATTCCACGCCTCAGATTCCACGCCTCAGATTCCCCGCCTCAGATTCCCCACCTCAGATTCCCCACCTCAGATTCCCTGCCTCTGATTCCCTGCCTCTGATTTCCTGCCTCTGATTCCCTGCCTCTGATTCCGCGCCTCTGATTCCACGCCTCTCTTTCCGTATCTCTGATTCCCCGCCTCTAATTCCCTGCCTATGATACCCTGCCTCTCTTTGCCTGCCTCTATTTCGGTGCCTCTTTCTCTGCATCTAGTTTCCCACATCTCATTTGCCCCCTCTGATAACCCGCCTCTGATTCCATGCCTCTGATTCCCCGCCTCTGATTCCCCGCCTCTTATTCCCTGCCTCTGATTCCCCGCCTCTGATTCCCTGCCTCCGATTCCCTGCCTCAGATTCCCTGCCTCAGATTCCCTGCCTCTGATTCCCCACCTCTGATTCCCCGCCTCTTATTCCCCGCCTCTGATTCCCCGCCTCTTATTCCCCGCCTCTGATTCCCCGCATCTGATTCCTCGCCTCTGATTCCCCACCTCTGATTCCCCGCCTCTTATTCCCCGCCTCTGATTCCCCGCCTCTTATTCCCCGCCTCAGATTCCCCGCCTCTGATTCCTCGCCTCTGATTCCCCGCCTCTGATTCCCCGCATCTGATTCCCTGCCTCAGATTCCCCGCCTCTGATTCCCTGCCTCTGATTCCCCGCCTCTGATTCCTGCCTCAGAATCCCTGCCTCAGATTCCCTGCCTCAGATTCCCTGCCTCTTATTCCCTGCCTTTGATTCCCCGCCTCTTATTCCCCGCCTCTGATTCCCAGCATCTGATTCCCCGCCTATGATTCCCTGCCTCTGTTTCCCCGCCTCTGATAACCCGCCTCTGATTCCCCGCCTCAGATTCCCCGCCTCAGATTCCCCGCCTCAGATTTTCCGCCTCAGATTCCCCGACTCAGATTCCCCGCCTCAGATTCCCCACCTCAGATTCCCCACCTCAGATTCCCCGCCTCAGATTCCCCACCTCAGATTCCCCGCCTCAGATTCCCCGCCTCTGATTGCCTGCCTCTGATTCCCTGCCTCTGAATCCCTGCCTCTGATTCCCTGCCTCTGATTCCCTGCCTCTGGTTCCCTGCCTCTGATTCCCTGCCTCTGATTCCGCGCCTCTGATTCCACGCCTCTCTTTCCGTATCTCTGATTCCCCGCCTCTGATTCCATGCCTCTGATACCCTGCCTGTCTTTGCCTGCCTCTATTTCGGTGCCTCTTTCTCTGCATCTAGTTTCCCACATCTCATTTGCCCCCTCTGATAACCCGCCTCTGATTCCATGCCTCTGATTCCCCGCCTCTGATTCCCCGCCTCTGATTCCCCGCCTCTGATTCCCCGCCTCTGATTCCCTGCCTCAGATTCCCTGCCTCAGATTCCCCGCCTCTTATTCCCCGCCTCTGATTCGCCACCTCTGATTCCCCGACTCTGATTCCCTGCCTCTGTTTCCCCGCCTCTGATTCCCCGCCTCTGATTCCCCGCCTCAGATTCCCCGGCTCTGATTCCCTGCCTGAGATTCCCTGCCTCAGATTCCCTGCCTATGATTCCCTGCCTCTGAGTCGCCGCGTCAGATTCCCCGGCTCTGATTCCCTGCCTGAGATTCCCTGCCTGAGATTCCCCGCCTCAGATTCCCTGCCTCAGATTCCCCGCCTCAGATTCCCCACCTCAGATTCCCCGCCTCAGATTCCCCGCCTCAGATTCCCCGCCGCAGATACCCCGCCTCAGATTCCCCACCTCAGATTCCCCGCCTCAGATTCCCTGCCTCTGATTCCCTGCCTCTGATTCCCTGCCTCTGATTCCCTGCCTCTATATCCCTGCCTCTGATTCCCTGCCTCTGATTCCGCGCCTCTGATTCCCCGCCTCTCTTTCCGTGTCTCTGATTCCCTGCCTCAGATTCCCTGCCTCAGATACACTGCCTCTCTTTGCCTTCCTCTATTTCCGTGCCTCTTTCTCTGCATCTAGTTTCCCACATCTCATTTGCCACCTCTGATAACCCGCCTCAGATTCCCTGCCTCAGATACCCTGCCTCTCTTTGCCTTCCTCTATTTCCGTGCCTCTTTCTCTGCATCTAGTTTCCCACATCTCATTTGCCCCCTCTGATAACCCGCCTCTGATTCCATGCCTCTGATTCCCTGCCTCAGATTCCCTGCCTCAGATTCCTTGCCTCAGATTCCCTGCCTCTGATTCCCCGCCTCTGATTCCCCGCCTCTTCTTCCCTGCCTCTGATTCCCCGCCTCTGATTCCCGCCTCTGATTCCCTGCCTCTGTTTCCCCGCCTCTGAATCCCCGCGTCTGATTCCCTGCCTCAGATTCCCCGGCTCTGATTCCCTGCCTGAGATTCCATGCCTCACATTCCCCACCTCAGATTCCCTGCCTCAGATTCCCCGCCTCAGATTCCCCGCCTCAGATTCCCCGCCTCAGATTCCCCGCCTCAGATTCCCCGCCTCAGATTCCCCGCCTCAGATTCCCTGCCTCAGATTCCCTGCCTCAGATTCCCTGCCTCTGATTCCCCACCTCTGATTCCCCGCCTCTTATTCCCCGCCTCTGATTCCCCGCCTCTGATTCCCCGCGTCTGATTCCCTGCCTCAGATTCCCCGGCTCTGATTCCCTGCATTAGATTCCCTGCCTCAGATTCCCTGCCTCTGATTCCCCTCCTCTGATTCCTGCCTCAGATGCCCTGCCTCAGATTCCCTGCCTCAGATTCCCTGCCTCTTATTCCCAGCCTTTGATTCCCCGCCTCTTATTCCCTGCCTCTGATTCCCCGCCTCTGATTCCCCGCCTCAGATTCCCATCCTCTGATTCCCCGACTCTGAATCCCTGCCTCTGTTTCCCCGCCTCTGATTCCCCGCCTCTGATTCCTAGCCTCTGATTCCCCGACTCTGATTCCCAGCCTCTGTTTCCCCGCCTCTGATTCCCCGCCTCTGATTCCCCGCCTCTTATTCCCCACCTCTGATTCCCAGCCTCTGATTCCCCGACTCTGATTCCCTGCCTCTGTTTCCCCGCCTCTGATTCCCCGCCTCTGATTCCCCGCCTCAGATTCCCCGCCTCAGATTCCCTGCCTGAGATTCCACGCCTGAGATTCCCCGCCTCAGATTCCCCGCCTCAGATTCCCCGCCTCAGATTCCCCGCCTCAGATTTCCCGCCTCAGATTCCCCGCCTCAGATTCCCCGCCTCTGATTGCCTGCCTCTGATTCCCTGCCTCTGATTCCCTGCCTCTGATTCCCTGCCTCTGATTCCCCGCCTCAGATTCCCCGCCTCAGATTTTCCGCCTCAGATTCCCCGACTCAGATTCCCCGCCTCAGATTCCCCACCTCAGATTCCCCACCTCAGATTCCCCGCCTCAGATTCCCCACCTCAGATTCCCCGCCTCTGATTCCCTGCCTCTGATTCCCTGCCTCTGGTTCCCTGCCTCTGATTCCCCGCCTCAGATTCCCCACCTCAGATTCCCCGCCTCTGATTCCCTGCCTCTGATTCCCTGCCTCTGATTCCCTGCCTCTGATTCCCCGCCTTTGATTCCCTGCCTCTGATACCCTGCCTCTCTTTGCCTGCCTCTATTTCGGTGCCTCTTTCTCTGCATCTAGTTTCCCACATCTCATTTGCCCCCTCTGATAACCCGCCTCTGATTCCATGCCTCTGATTCCCCGCCTCTGATTCCCCGCCTCTGATTCCCCGCCTCTGATTCCCCGCCTCTGATTCCCCGCCTCAGATTCCCTGCCTCAGATTCCCTGCCTCAGATTCCCTGCATCTGATTCCCCGCCTCTGATTCCCCGCCTCTTATTCCCCGCCTCTGATTCGCCACCTCTGATTCCCCGACTCTGATTCCCTGCCTCTGTTTCCCCGCCTCTGATTCCCCGCCTCAGATTCCCTGCCTCAGATACACTGCCTCTCTTTGCCTTCCTCTATTTCCGTGCCTCTTTCTCTGCATCTAGTTTCCCACATCTCATTTGCCCCCTCTGATAACCCGCCTCAGATTCCCTGCCTCAGATACCCTGCCTCTCTTTGCCTTCCTCTATTTCCGTGCCTCTTTCTCTGCATCTAGTTTCCCACATCTCATTTGCCCCCTCTGATAACCCGCCTCTGATTCCATGCCTCTGATTCCCTGCCTCAGATTCCCTGCCTCAGATTCCTTGCCTCAGATTCCCTGCCTCTGATTCCCTGCCTGAGATTCCCTGCCTCAGATTCCCTGCCTATGATTCCCTGCCTCTGAGTCGCCGCGTCAGATTCCCCGGCTCTGATTCCCTGCCTGAGATTCCCTGCCTCACATTCCCCACCTCAGATTCCCTGCCTCAGATTCCCCGCCTCAGATTCCCCACCTCAGATTCCCCACCTCAGATTCCCCGCCTCAGATTCCCCGCCTCAGATTCCCCGCCTCAGATTCCCTGCCTCAGATTCCCTGCCTCAGATTCCCTGCCTCTGATTCCCCACCTCTGATTCCCCGCCTCTTATTCCCCGCCTCTGATTCCCCGCCTCTGATTCCCCGCGTCTGATTCCCTGCCTCAGATTCCCCGCCTCTGATTCCCTGCATTAGATTCCCTGCCTCAGATTCCCTGCCTCTGATTCCCCGCCTCTGATTCCTGCCTCAGATTCCCTGCCTCAGATTCCCTGCCTCAGATTCCCTGCCTCTTATTCCCAGCCTTTGATTCCCCGCCTCTTATTCCCTGCCTCTGATTCCCCGCCTCTGATTCCCCGCCTCAGATTCCCATCCTCTGATTCCCCGACTCTGAATCCCTGCCTCTGTTTCCCCGCCTCTGATTCCCCGCCTCTGATTCCTAGCCTCTGATTCCCCGACTCTGATTCCCAGCCTCTGTTTCCCCGCCTCTGATTCCCCGCCTCTGATTCCCCGCCTCAGATTCCCCGCCTCAGATTCCCTGCCTGAGATTCCACGCCTGAGATTCCCCGCCTCAGATTCCCCGCCTCAGATTCCCCGCCTCAGATTCCCCGCCTCAGATTTCCCGCCTCAGATTCCCCGCCTCTGATTCCCTGCCTCTGATTCCCTGCCTCTGATTCCCCGCCTCTGATTCCCCGCCTCTGATTCCCCGCCTCTTATTCCCCACCTCTGATTCCCAGCCTCTGATTCCCCGACTCTGATTCCCTGCCTCTGTTTCCCCGCCTCTGATTCCCCGCCTCTGATTCCCCGCCTCAGATTCCCCGCCTCAGATTTCCCGCCTCAGATTCCCCGCCTCAGATTCCCCGCCTCAGATTCCCCGCCTCAGATTCCCCGCCTCTGATTGCCTGCCTCTGATTCCCTGCCTCTGATTCCCTGCCTCTGATTCCCCGCCTCTGATTCCCCGCCTCTGATTCCCCGCCTCTTATTCCCCACCTCTGATTCCCAGCCTCTGATTCCCCGACTCTGATTCCCTGCCTCTGTTTCCCCACCTCTGATTCCCCGCCTCTGATTCCCCGCCTCAGATTCCCCGCCTCAGATTCCCTGCCTGAGTTTCCACGCCTGAGATTCCCCGCCTCAGATTCCCCGCCTCAGATTCCCCGCCTCAGATTCCCCGCCTCAGATTTCCCGCCTCAGATTCCCCGCCTCAGATTCCCCGCCTCAGATTCCCCGCCTCTGATTGCCTGCCTCTGATTCCCTGCCTCTGATTCCCTGCCTCTGATTCCCTGCCTCTGATTCCCTGCCTCTGATTCCCTGCCTCTGATTCCCTGCCTCTGATTCCGCGCCTCTGATTCCACGCCTCTCTTTCCATATCTCTGATTCCCCGCCACTGATTCCCTGCCTCTGATTCCCCGCCTCTGATTCCCCGCCTCTGATTCCCCGCCTCTGATTCCCTGCCTCAGATTCCCTGCCTCAGATTCCCTGCCTCAGATTCCCTGCATCTGATTCCCCGCCTCTGATTCCCCGCCTCTTATTCCCCGCCTCTGATTCCCCGCCTCTGATTCCCCGCCTCTGATTCCCTGCCTCTTATTCCCCGCCTCTGATTCCCCGCCTCAGATTCCCCGGCTCAGATTCCCTGCCTGAGATTCCCTGCCTCAGATTCCCTGCCTATGATTCCCTGCCTCTGAGTCCCCGCGTCAGATTCCCCGGCTCTGATTCCCTGCCTGAGATTCCCTGCCTCAGATTCCCCGCCTCAGATTCCCTGCCTCAGATTCCCCGCCTCAGATTCCCCGCCTCAGATTCCCCGCCTCAGATTCCCCGCCTCAGACTCCCCGCTTCAGATTCCCCTCCTCAGATTCCCTGCCTCAGATTCCCCGCCTCAGATTCCCTGCCTCTGATTCCCTGCCTCTGATTCCCTGCCTCTGATTCCCTGCCTCTAAATCCCTGCCTCTGATATCCTGCCTCTGATTCCGCGCCTCTGATTCCCCGCCTCTGATTCCCCGCCTCAGATTCCCCGCCTCTGATTCCCTGCCTCTGATTCCCTGCCTCTGATTCCCTGCCTCTGATTCCCTGCCTCTGATTCCCTGCCTCTGATTCCCTGCCTCTGATTCCCTGCCTCTGATTCCCTGCCTCAGATTCCCTGCCTCTGATTCCCCGCCTCTGATTCCCCGCCTCTTATTCCCCGCCTCTGATTCCCCGCCTCTGATTCCCCGCGTCTGATTCCCTGCCTCAGATTCCCCGGCTCTGATTCCCCGCCTCTGATTCCCTGCCTCTGATTCCCCGCCTCTGATTCCTGCCTCAGATTCCCTGCCTCAGATTCCCTGCCTCTGATTCCCCGCCTCTGATTCCTGCCTCAGATTCCCTGCCTCTGATTCCCCGCCTCTGATTCCCCGCGTCTGATTCCCTGCCTCAGATTCCCCGGCTCTGATTCCCTGCATTAGATTCCCTGCCTCAGATTCCCTGCCTCTGATTCCCCGCCTCTGATTCCTGCCTCAGATTCCCTGCCTCAGATTCCCTGCCTCAGATTCCCTGCCTCTTATTCCCAGCCTTTGATTCCCCGCCTCTTATTCCCCACCTCTGATTCCCAGCCTCTGATTCCTCGCCTCTGATTCCCTGCCTCAGATTCCCTGCCTCAGATTCCCCGCCTCTGATTCCCCGCCTCAGATTCCCCGGCTCTGATTCCCTGCCTAAGATTCCCTGCCTCAGATTCCCCGCCTCTGAATCCCTGCCTCTGATACCCTGCCTCTCTTTGCCTGCCTCTATTTCCGTGCCTCTTTCTCTGCATCTAGTTTCCCACATCTCATTTGCCCCCTCTGATAACCCGCCTCTGATTCCATGCCTCTGATTCACTTCCTCAGATTCCCTGCCTCAGATTCCCCGACTCAGATTTACCGCCTCAGATTCCCCGCCTCAGATTCCCTGCCTCAGATTCCCTGCCTCAGATTCCCTGCCTCAGATTCCCTGCCTCAGATTCCCTTCATCTGATGCCCTTCATCAATTCCCTGCCTCTGATTCCCTGCCTCTGACTCCCCACCTCTGATTCCCCGCCTCAGATTCCCTGGCTCTGATTCTCTGGCTCAGATTCCCTGCCTTAGATTCCCTGCCTCTGATTCCCCGCATCTGATTCCAGGCCTCTTATTCCCCACCTCTGATTCCCCGCCTCTGATTGCCTGCCACTGATTGCCCGCCTCTTATTCCCCGCCTCTGATTCCCCGCCTCTGATTCCCCACCTCTGTCTGTATGCCTCTCTTTCGCCTCCGCTTTTTCCCCTCCACTCTTTCCGCGCCTCTCTTTCCCTCCCTCAATTTCAACAACTCTGTTTGATCTGTTCTGTGTACCTCATTTTCAACACACAAGTTCCAACCACTATGTTTCACCCATCTCTTTCCCCGCCTCTATTTATCCGCCTATGTTTACCCGCCTCTGTTTACCCACCTGTTCCACCGCCTCTGATTCCCCGCCTCTGATTCCCCACCTCTGTCTCTACGCCTCTCTTTCGCCTCCACTCTTTCCCCTCCACTCATTCCGTGCCTGTCTTTCCCTCCCTCAATTTCAACAACACTGTTTGATCTGTTTTGTGTACCTCATTTTAAACACACAAGTTCCAACCACTATGTTTTGCCCGCCTCTTTCCCCGCCTCTATTTATCCACCAATGTTTACCTGCCACTGTTTACCCGCCTATTTCCCTGCCTCTGATACCCCGCCTCTGATTCCCTGCCTCAGATTCCCTGCCTCAGATTACCCGCCTCTGATTCCCCGCCTCAGATTCCCCGGCTCTGATTCCCTGCCTAAGATTCGCTGCCTCAGATTCCCCGCCTCAGATTCCCCGCCTCAGATTCCCCGCCTCAGATTTCCCGCCTCAGATTCCCCGCCTCAGATTCCCCGCCTCAGATTCCCCGCCTCAGATTCCCCGCCTCAGATTCCCCGCCTCAGATTCCCCGCCTCAGAATCCACGCCTCAGATTCCACGCCTCAGATTCCCCGCCTCAGATTCCCCGCCTCAGATTCCCCGCCTCAGATTCCCCGACTCAGATTCCCCGCCTCAGATTTCCCGCCTCAGATTCCCCGCCTCAGATTCCCCGCCTCAGATTCCCCGCCTCTGATTCCCTGCCTCTGATTCCCTGCCTCTGATTCCCTGCCTCTGATTCCCTGCCTCTGATTCCGCGCCTCTGATTCCACGCCTCTCTTTCCCTGCCTATGATACCCTGCCTCTCTTTGCCTGCCTCTATTTCGGTGCCTCTTTCTCTGCATCTAGTTTCCCACATCTCATTTGCCCCCTCTGATAACCCGCCTCTGATTCCATGCCTCTGATTCCCCGCCTCTGATTCCCCGCCTCTTATTCCCTGCCTCTGATTCCCCGCCTCTGATTCCCTGCCTCCGATTCCCTGCCTCAGATTCCCTGCCTCAGATTCCCTGCCTCTGATTCCCCACCTCTGATTCCCCGCCTCTTATTCCCCGCCTCTGATTCCCCGCCTCTTATTCCCCGCCTCTGATTCCCCGCATCTGATTCCCTGCCTCAGATTCCCCGCCTCTGATTCCTCGCCTCTGATTCCCCGCCTCTGATTCCCCGCATCTGATTCCCTGCCTCAGATTCCCCGCCTCTGATTCCCTGCCTCAGATTCCCCGCCTCTGATTCCCTGCCTTTGATTCCCCGCCTCTTATTCCCCGCCTCTGATTCCCAGCATCTGATTCCCCGCCTATGATTCCCTGCCTCTGTTTCCCCGCCTCTGATAACCCGCCTCTGATTCCCCGCCTCAGATTCCCCGCCTCAGATTCCCTGCCTCAGATTCCCCGCCTGAGATTCCCTGCCTCAGATTCCCTGCCTCAGATTCCCCGCCTCAGATTCCCCGCCTCAGATTCCCCGCCTCAGATTCCCCGCCTCAGATTCCCCGCCTCAGATTCCCCGCCTCAGATTTTCCGCCTCAGATTACCCGACTCAGATTCCCCGCCTCAGATTCCCCGCCTCAGATTCCCCACCTCAGATTCCCCGCCTCAGATTCCCCGCCTCTGATTGCCTGCCTCTGATTCCCTGCCTCTGAATCCCTGCCTCTGATTCCCTGCCTCTGATTCCCCGCCTCTGATTCCCCGCCTCTGATTCCCCGCCTCTGATTCCCCGCCTCTTATTCCCCGCCTCTGATTCGCCACCTCTGATTCCCCGACTCTGATTCCCTGCCTCTGATTCCCCGACTCTGATAACCCGCCTCTGATTCCATGCCTCTGATTCCCCGCCTCTGATTCCCCGCCTCTGATTCCCCGCCTCTGATTCCCCGCCTCTGATTCCCTGCCTCAGATTCCCTGCCTCAGATTCCCTGCCTCAGATTCCCTGCATCTGATTCCCCGCCTCTTATTCCACGCCTCTGATTCGCCACCTCTGATTCCCCGACTCTGATTCCCTGCCTCTGTTTCCCCGCCTCTGATTCCCCGCCTCTGATTCCCCGCCTCAGATTCCCCGGCTCTGATTCCCTGCCTGAGATTCCCTGCCTCAGATTCCCTGCCTATGATTCCCTGCCTCTGAGTCCCCGCGTCAGATTCCCCGGCTCTGATTCCCTGCCTGAGATTCCCTGCCTGAGATTACCCGCCTCAGATTCCCTGCCTCAGATTCCCCGCCTCAGATTCCCCACCTCAGATTCCCCGCCTCAGATTCCCCGCCTCAGATTCCCCGCCTCAGATTCCCTGCCTCTGATTCCCTGCCTCTGATTCCCTGCCTCTGATTCCCTGCCTCTATATCCCTGCCTCTGATTCCCTGCCTCTGATTCCGCGCCTCTGATTCCCCGCCTCTCTTTCCGTGTCTCTGATTCCCCGCCTCAGATTCCCTGCCTCAGATACACTGCCTCTCTTTGCCTTCCTCTATTTCCGTGCCTCTTTCTCTGCATCTAGTTTCCCACATCTCATTTGCCCCCTCTGATAACCCGCCTCAGATTCCCTGCCTCAGATACCCTGCCTCTCTTTGCCTTCCTCTATTTCCGTGCCTCTTTCTCTGCATCTAGTTTCCCACATCTCATTTGCCCCCTCTGATAACCCGCCTCTGATTCCATGCCTCTGATACCCTGCCTCAGATTCCCTGCCTCAGATTCCTTGCCTCAGATTCCCTGCCTCTGATTCCCCGCCTCTGATTCCCCGCCTCTTCTTCCCTGCCTCTGATTCCCCGCCTCTGATTCCCGCCTCTGATTCCCTGCCTCTGTTTCCCCGCCTCTGAATCCCCGCGTCTGATTCCCCGCCTCAGATTCCCCGGCTCTGATTCCCTGCCTGAGATTCCATGCCTCACATTCCCCACCTCAGATTCCCTGCCTCAGATTCCCCGCCTCAGATTCCCCGCCTCAGATTCCCCGCCTCAGATTCCCCGCCTCAGATTCCCTGCCTCAGATTCCCTGCCTCAGATTCCCTGCCTCTGATTCCCCACCTCTGATTCCCCGCCTCTTATTCCCCGCCTCTGATTCCCCGCCTCTGATTCCCCGCGTCTGATTCCCTGCCTCAGATTCCCCACCTCTGATTCCCCGCCTCTTATTCCCCGCCTCAGATTCCCCGCCTCTGATTCCTGCCTCAGATTCCCTGCCTCAGATTCCCTGCCTCAGATTCCCTGCCTCTTATTCCCAGCCTTTGATTCCCCGCCTCTTATTCCCTGCCTCTGATTCCCAGCCTCTTATTCCCTGCCTCTGATTCCCAGCCTCTGATTCCCCGACTCTGATTCCCTGCCTCAGATTCCCCGCTTCAGATTCCCTGCCTGAGATTCCACGCCTGAGATTCCCCGCCTCAGATTCCCCACCTCAGATTCCCTGCCTCAGATTCCCCGCCTGAGATTCCACGCCTCAGATTCCCCGCCTCAGATTCCCCGCCTCAGATTCCCCGCCTCAGATTCCCCGCCTCAGATTCCCCGCCTCAGATTCCCCGCCTCAGATTCCCCGCCTCAGATCCCCCGCCTCAGATTTCCGGCCTCAGATTCCCGGCCTCAGATTCCCCGCCTCAGATTCCCTACCTCAGATTCCCCGCCTCAGATTCCCCGCCTCAGATTCCCCGCCTCAGATTCCCCGCCTCTGATTGCCTGCCTCTGATTCCCCGCTTCTGATTCCCTGCCTCAGATTCCCCGCCTCTGATTCCCCGCCTCTGATTCCCTGCCTCAGATTCCCTGCCTCAGATTCCCTGCCTCAGATTCCCTGCATCTGATTCCCCGCCTCTGATTCCCCGCCTCTTATTCCGCGCCTCTGATTCCCCGCCTCTGATTCCCCGCCTCTGATTCCCTGCCTCTGTTTCCCCGCCTCTGATTCCCCGCCTCTGATTCCCCGCCTCAGATTCCCCGGCTCAGATTCCCTGCCTGAGATTCCCTGCCTCAGATTCCCTGCCTATGATTCCCTGCCTCTGAGTCCCCGCGTCAGATTCCCCAGCTCTGATTCCCTGCCTGAGATTCCCTGCCTCAGATTCCCCGCCTCAGATTCCCATCCTCAGATTCCCCGCCTCAGATTCCCCGCCTCAGATTCCCCGCCTCAGATTCCCCGCCTCAGACTCCCCGCCTCAGATTCCCCGCCTCAGATTCCCTGCCTCAGATTCCCCGCCTCAGATTCCCTGCCTCTGATTCCCTGCCTCTGATTCCCTGCCTCTGATTCCCTGCCTCTAAATCCCTGCCTCTGATACCCTGCCTCTGATTCCGCGCCTCTGATTCCCCGCCTCTGATTCCCCGCCTCTGTTTCCCCGCCTCAGATTCCCTGCCTCAGATTCCCTGCCTCTCTTTGCCTGCCTCTATTTCCGTGCCTCTTTCTCTGCATCTAGTTTCCCACATCTCATTTGCCCCCTCTGATAACCCGCCTCTGATTCCATGCCTCTGATTCACTGCCTCAGATTCCCTGCCTCAGATTCCCCGACTCAGATTTACCGCCTCAGATTCCCCGCCTCAGATTCCCTGCCTCAGATTCCCTGCCTCAGATTCCCTGCCTCAGATTCCCTGCCTCAGATTCCCTTCATCTGATGCCCTTCATCAATTCCCTGCCTCTGATTCCCTGCCTCTGATTCCCCACCTCTGATTCCCCGCCTCAGAGTCCCTGGCTCTGATTCTCTGGCTCAGATTCCCTGCCTTAGATTCCCTGCCTCTGATTCCCCGCATCTGATTCCAGGCCTCTTATTCCCCACCTCTGATTCCCCGCCTCTGATTGCCTGCCACTGATTGCCCGCCTCTTATTCCCCGCCTCTGATTCCCCGCCTCTGATTCCCCACCTCTGTCTGTATGCCTCTCTTTCGCCTCCGCTTTTTCCCCTCCACTCTTTCCGCGCCTCTCTTTCCCTCCCTCAATTTCAACAACTCTGTTTGATCTGTTCTGTGTACCTCATTTTCAACACACAAGTTCCAACCACTATGTTTCACCCATCTCTTTCCCCGCCTCTATTTATCCGCCTATGTTTACCCGCCTCTGTTTACCCACCTGTTCCACCGCCTCTGATTCCCCGCCTCTGATTCCCCACCTCTGTCTCTACGCCTCTCTTTCGCCTCCACTCTTTCCCCTCCACTCATTCCGTGCCTGTCTTTCCCTCCCTCAATTTCAACAACAATGTTTGATCTGTTTTGTGTACCTCATTTTAAACACACAAGTTCCAACCACTATGTTTTGCCCGCCTCTTTCCCCGCCTCTATTTATCCACCAATGTTTACCTGCCACTGTTTACCCGCCTGTTTCCCCGCCTCTGATTGCCCACCTTTCATTCCCCGCCTCTCTTTCCGTGCCTCTAATTCCGCGCCTCTTTCTCTGCCTCTCTTTCCCCACATCTCTTTTCCTCCCGCTGATTCCCCGCCTCTGATTCCCCGCCTCTGATTCCCTGCCTCTGATTCCCCGCCTCTGATTCCCTGCCTCAGATTCCCTGCCTCAGATTCCCCGCCTCTGATTCCCCGCCTCAGATTCCCCGGCTCTGATTCCCTGCCTAAGATTCCGTGCCTCAGATTCCCCGCCTCAGATTCCCCGCCTTAGATTCCCCGCCTCAGATTTCCCGCCTCAGATTCCCCGCCTCAGATTCCCCGCCTCAGATTCCCCGCCTCAGATTCCCCGCCTCAGATTCCCCGCCTCAGATTCCCCGCCTCAGATTCCACGCCTCAGATTCCACGCCTCAGATTCCCTGCCTAAGATTCCCTGCCTCAGATTCCCCGCCTCAGATTCCCCGCCTCAGATTCCCCGCCTCAGATTTCCCGCCTCAGATTCCCCGCCTCAGATTCCCCGCTTCAGATTCCCCGCCTCAGATTCCCCGCCTCAGATTCACCGCCTCAGATTCCCCGCCTCAGATTCCACGCCTCAGATTCCACGCCTCAGATTCCCCGCCTCAGATTCCCCGCCTCAGATTCCCCGCCTCTGATTCCACGCCTCTCTTTCCGTATCTCTGATTCCCCGCCTCTAATTCCCTGCCTATGATACCCTGCCTCTCTTTGCCTGCCTCTATTTCTGTGCCTCTTTCTCTGCATCTAGTTTCCCACATCTCATTTGCCCCCTCTGATAACCCGCCTCTGATTCCATGCCTCTGATTCCCCGCCTCTGATACCCCGCCTCTTATTCCCTGCCTCTGATTCCCCGCCTCTGATTCCCTGCCTCCGATTCCCTGCCTCAGATTCCCTGCCTCAGATTCCCTGCCTCTGATTCCCCACCTCTGATTCCCCGCCTCTTATTCCCCGCCTCTGATTTCCCGCCTCTGATTCCCCGCCTCTGATTCCCCGCATCTGATTCCCTGCCTCAGATTCCCCGACTCTGATTCCCTGCATTAGATTCCCTGCCTCAGATTCCCTGCCTCTGATTCCCCGCCTCTGATTCCTGCCTCAGAATCCCTGCCTCAGATTCCCTGCCTCAGATTCCCTGCCTCTTATTCCCTGCCTTTGATTCCCCGCCTCTTATTCCCCGCCTCTGATTCCCAGCATCTGATTCCCCGCCTATGATTCCCTGCCTCTGTTTCCCCGCCTCTGATAACCCGCCTCTGATTCCCCGCCTCAGATTCCCCGCCTCAGATTCCCTGCCTCAGATTCCCCGCCTGAGATTCCCCGCCTCAGATTCCCTGCCTCAGATTCCTCGCCTCAGATTCCCCGCCTCAGATTCCCCGCATCAGATTCCCCGCCTCAGATTCCCTGCCTCAGATTCCCCGCCTCAGATTTCCCGCCTCAGATTCCCCGCCTCAGATTCCCCGCCTCAGATTCCCCACCTCAGATTCCCCGCCTCAGATTCCCCGCCTCAGATTCCCCGCCTCAGATTCCCCGCCTCAGATTCCCCGCCTCTGATTGCCTGCCTCTGATTCCCTGCCTCTGAATCCCATCCTCTGATTCCCTGCCTCTGATTCCCTGCCTCTGGTTCCCTGCCTCTGATTCCCTGCCTCTGATTCCGCGCCTCTGATTCCACGCCTCTCTTTCCGTATCTCTGATTCCCCGCCTCTGATTCCCTGCCTCTGATACCCTGCCTCTCTTTGCCTGCCTCTATTTCGGTGCCTTTTTCTCTGCATCTAGTTTCCCACATCTCATTTGCCCCCTCTGATAACCCGCCTCTGATTCCATGCCTCTGATTCCCCGCCTCTGATTCCCCGCCTCTGATTCCCCGCCTCTGATTCCCCGCCTCTGATTCCCTGCCTCAGATTCCCTGCCTCAGATTCCCTGCCTCAGATTCCCTGCATCTGATTCCCCGCCTCTGATTCTCCGCCTCTTATTCCCCGCCTCTGATTCCCCACCTCTGATTCCCCGACTCTGATTCCCTGCCTCTGTTTCCCCGCCTCTGATTCCCCGCCTCTGATTCCCCGCCTCAGATTCCCCGGCTCTGATTCCCTGCCTGAGATTCCCTGCCTCAGATTCCCTGCCTATGATTCCCTGCCTCTGAGTCCCCGCGTCAGATTCCCCGGCTCTGATTCCCTGCCTGAGATTCCCTGCCTCAGATTCCCCGCCTCAGATTCCCTGCCTCAGATTCCCCGCCTCAGATTCCCCACCTCAGATTCCCCGCCTCAGTTTCCCCGCCTCAGATTCCCTGCCTCAGATACCCCGCCTCAGATTCCCCACCTCAGATTCCCCACCTCAGATTCCCTGCCTCTGATTCCCTGCCTCTGATTCCCTGCCTCTGATTCCCTGCCTCTATATCCCTGCCTCTGATTCCCTGCCTCTGATTCCGCGCCTCTGATTCCCCGCCTCTCTTTCCGTGTCTCTGATTCCCCGCCTCAGATTCCCTGCCTCAGATACCCTGCCTCTCTTTGCCTTCCTCTATTTCCGTGCCTCTTTCTCTGCATCTAGTTTCACACAACTCATTTGCCCCCTCTGATATCCCGCCTCTGATTCCATGCCTCTGATTCCCCGCCTCAGATTGCCCGCCTCTGATTCCCCGCCTCTGATTCCCTGCCTCAGATTCCCTGCCTCAGATTCCTTGCCTCAGATTCCCTGCCTCTGATTCCCCGCCTCTGATTCCCCGCCTCTTTTTCCCTGCCTCTGATTCCCCGCCTCTGATTCCCGCCTCTGATTCCCTGCCTCTGTTTCCCCGCCTCTGAATTCCCGCGTCTGATTCCCCGCCTCAGATTCCCCGGCTCTGATTCCCTGCCTGAGATTCCATGCCTCACATTCCCCACCTCAGATTCCCTGCCTCAGATTCCCCGCCTCAGATTCCCCGCCTCAGATTCCCCGCCTCAGATTCCCCGCCTCAGATTCCCCGCCTCAGATGCCCCGCCTCAGATTCCCTGCCTCAGATTCCCTGCCTCAGATTCCCTGCCTCTGATTCCCCGCCTCTGATTCCCCGCCTCTTATTCCCCGCCTCTGATTCCCCGCCTCTGATTCCCCGCGTCTGATTCCCTGCCTCAGATTCCCCGGCTCTGATTCCCTGCATTAGATTCCCTGCCTCAGATTCCCTGCCTCTGATTCCCCGCCTCTGATTCCCTGCCTCTGATTCCCCGCCTCTGATTCCTGCCTCAGATTCCCTGCCTCAGATTCCCTGCCTCAGATTCCCTGCGTCTTATTCCCATCCTTTGATTCCCCGACTCTTATTCCCCGCCTCTGATTCCCAGCCTCTGATTCCCCGCCTCTGATTCCCCGCCTCTGATTCCCCGCCTCTGATTCCCCGCATCTGATTCCCTGCCTCAGATTCCCCGACTCTGATTCCCTGCATTAGATTCCCTGCCTCAGATTCCCTGCCTCTTATTCCCGGCATCTGATTCCCTGCCTCTGATTCCCCGCCTCTGATTCCTGCCTCAGAATCCCTGCCTCAGATTCCCTGCCTCGGATTCCCTGCCTCTTATTCCCTGCCTTTGATTCCCCGCCTCTTATTCCCCGCCTCTGATTTCCAGCATCTGATTCCCCGCCTCAGATTCCCTGCCTCAGATTCCCCGCCTGAGATTCCCTGCCTCAGATTCCCTGCCTCAGATTCCCCGCCTCTGATTCCTGCCTCAGAATCCCTGCCTCAGATTCCCTGCCTCGGATTCCCTGCCTCTTATTCCCTGCCTTTGATTCCCCGCCTCTTATTTCCCGCCTCTGATTTCCAGCATCTGATTCCCCGCCTCTGATAACCCGCCTCTGATTCCCCGCCTCAGATTCCCCGCCTCAGATTCCCTGCCTCAGATTCCCCGCCTGAGATTCCCTGCCTCAGATTCCCTGCCTCAGATTCCCCGCCTCAGATTCCCCGCCTCATATTCCCCGCCTCAGATTCCCCGCCTCAGATTCCCCGCCTCAGATTCCCCGCCTAAGATTTCCCGCCTCAGATTCCCCGCCTCAGATTCCCCGCCTCAGATTCCCCACCTCAGATTCCCCGCCTCAGATTCCCCGCCTAAGATACCCCGCCTCAGATTCCCCGCCTCAGATTCCCCGCCTCTGATTTCCTGCCTCTGATTCCCTGCCTCTGAATCCCTGCCTCAAATTCCCTGCCTCTGATTCCCTGCCTCTGGTTCCCTGCCTCTGATTCCCTGCCTCTGATTCCGCGCCTCTGATTCCACGCCTCTCTTTCCGTATCTCTGATTCCCCGCCTCTGATTCCCTGCCTCTGATACCCTGCCTCTCTTTGCCTGCCTCTATTTCGGTGCCTCTTTCTCTGCATCTAGTTTCCCACATCTCATTTGCCCCCTCTGATAACCTGCCTCTGATTCCATGCCTCTGATTCCCCGCCTCTGATTCCCCGCATCTGATTCCCCGCCTCTGATTCCCCGCCTCTGATTCCCTGCCTCAGATTCCCTGCCTCAGATGCCCTGCCTCAGATTCCCTGCATCTGATTCCCCGCCTCTGATTCCCCGCCTCTTATTCCCCGCCTCTGATTCCCCACCTCTGATTCCCCGACTCTGATTCCCTGCCTCTGTTTCCCCGCCTCTGATTCCCCGCCTCTGATTCCCCGCCTCAGATTCCCCGGCTCTGATTCCCTGCCTGAGATTCCCTGCCTCAGATTCCCCGCCTCAGATTCCCTGCCTCAGATTCCCCGCCTCAGATTCCCCACCTCAGATTCCCCGCCTCAGATTCCCCACCTCAGATTCCCCGCCTCAGATACCCCGCCTCAGATTCCCCACCTCAGATTCCCCGCCTCAGATTCCCTGCCTCTGATTCCCTGCCTCTGATTCCCTGCCTCTGATTCCCTGCCTCTATATCCCTGCCTCTGATTCCCTGCCTCTGATTCCGCGCCTCTGATTCCCCGCCTCTGATTCCGTGTCTCTGATTCCCCGCCTCAGATTCCCTGCCTCAGATACCCTGCCTCTCTTTGCCTTCCTCTATTTCCGTGCCTCTTTCTCTGCATCTAGTTTCCCACATCCTATTTGCCCCCTCTGATAACCCGCCTCTGATTCCATGCCTCTGATTCCCCGCCTCAGATTCCCCGCCTCTGATTCCCCGCCTCTGATTCCCTGCCTCAGATTCCCTGCCTCAGATTCCTTGCCTCAGATTCCCTGCCTCTGATTCCCCGCCTCTGATTCCCCGCCTCTTTTTCCCTGCCTCTGATTCCCCGCCTCTGATTCCCGCCTCTGATTCACTGCATCTGTTTCCCCGCCTCTGAATTCCCTCGTCTGATTCCCCGCCTCAGATTCCCCGGCTCTGATTCCCTGCCTGAGATTCCATGCCTCACATTCCCCACCTCAGATTCCCTGCCTCAGATTCCCCGCCTCAGATTCCCCGCCTCAGATTCCCCGCCTCAGATTCCCCGCCTCAGATTCCCCGCCTCAGATTCCCCGCCTCAGATTCCCTGCCTCAGATTCCCTGCCTCAGATTCCCTGCCTCTGATTCCCCGCCTCTGATTCCCCGCCTCTTATTCCCCGCCTCTGATTCCCCGCCTCCGATTCCCCGCGTCTGATTCCCTGCCTCAGATTCCCCGGCTCTGATTCCCTGCATTAGATTCCCTGCCTCAGATTCCCTGCCTCTGATTCCCCGCCTCTGATTCCCTGCCTCTGATTCCCCGCCTCTGATTCCTGCCTCAGATTCCCTGCCTCAGATTCCCTGCCTCAGATTCCCTGCCTTTTATTCCCAGCCATTGATTCCCCGCCTCTTATTCCCCGCCTCTGATTCCCAGCCTCTGATTCCCCGACTCTGATTCCCTGCCTCTGATTCCCCGCCTCTGATTCCCTGCCTCAGATTCCCCGCTTCAGATTCCCTGCCTGAGATTCCACGCCTGAGATTCCCCGCCTCAGATTCCCCACCTCAGATTCCCCGCCTCAGATTCCCCGCCTCAGATTCCCCGCCTCAATTCCCCGCCTCAGATCCCCCGCCTCAGATTTCCCGCCTCAGATTCCCGGCCTCAGTTTCCCCGCCTCAGATTCCCCACCTCAGATTCCCCGCCTCAGATTCCCCGCATCAGATTCCCCGCCTCAGATTGCCTGCCTCTGATTCCCTGCCTCTGATTCCCTGCCTCTGATTCCCTGCCTCTGATTCCCTGCCTCTGATTCCCTGCCTCTGATTCCCTGCCTCTGATTCCGCGCCTCTGATTCCACGCCTCTCTTTCCATATCTCTGATTCCCCGCCTCTGATTCCCTGCCTCTGATTCCCCGCCTCTGATTCCCCGCCTCTGATTCCCCGCCTCTGATTCCCTGCCTCAGATTCCCTGCCTCAGATTCCCTGCGTCAGATTCCCTGCATCTGATTCCCCGCCTCTGATTCCCCGCCTCTTATTCCGCGCCTCTGATTCCCCGCCTCTGATTCCCCGCCTCTGATTCCCTGCCTCTGTTTCCCCGCCTCTGATTCCCCGCCTCTGATTCCCCGCCTCAGATTCCCCGGCTCAGATTCCCTGCCTGAGATTCCCTGCCTCAGATTCCCTGCCTATGATTCCCTGCCTCTGAGTCCCCGCGTCAGATTCCCCAGCTCTGATTCCCTGCCTGAGATTCCCTGCCTCAGATTCCCCGCCTCAGATTCCCATCCTCAGATTCCCCGCCTCAGATTCCCCGCCTCAGATTCCCCGCCTCAGATTCCCCGCCTCAGACTCCCCGCCTCAGATTCCCCGCCTCAGATTCCCTGCCTCAGATTCCCCGCCTCAGATTCCCTGCCTCTGATTCCCTGCCTCTGATTCCCTGCCTCTGATTCCCTGCCTCTAAATCCCTGCCTCTGATACCCTGCCTCTGATTCCGCGCCTCTGATTCCCCGCCTCTGATTCCCCGCCTCTGTTTCCCCGCCTCAGATTTCCTGCCTCAGATTCCCTGCCTCAGATTCCCTGCCTCTGATTGCGTGCCTCTGATTCCCTGCCTCTGATTCCCTGCCTCTGATTCCCTGCCTCTGATTCCCTGCCTCTGATTCCGCGCCTCTGATTCCACGCCTCTCTTTCCTTGTCTCTGATTCCCCGCCTCTGAATCCGTGCCTCTGATACCCTGCCTCTCTTTGCCTGCCTCTATTTCCGTGCCTCTTTCTCTGCATCTAGTTTCCCACATCTCATTTGCCCCCTCTGATAACCCGCCTCTGATTCCATGCCTCTGATTCACTGCCTCAGATTCCCTGCCTCAGATTCCCCGACTCAGATTTACCGCCTCAGATTCCCCGCCTCAGATTCCCTGCCTCAGATTCCCTGCCTCAGATTCCCTGCCTCAGATTCCCTGCCTCAGATTCCCTTCATCTGATGCCCTTCATCAATTCCCTGCCTCTGATTCCCTGCCTCTGATTCCCCACCTCTGATTCCCCGCCTCAGATTCCCTGGCTCTGATTCTCTGGCTCAGATTCCCTGCCTTAGATTCCCTGCCTCTGATTCCCCGCATCTGATTCCAGGCCTCTTATTCCCCACCTCTGATTCCCCGCCTCTGATTGCCTGCCACTGATTGCCCGCCTCTTATTCCCCGCCTCTGATTCCCCGCCTCTGATTCCCCACCTCTGTCTGTATGCCTCTCTTTCGCCTCCGCTTTTTCCCCTCCACTCTTTCCGCGCCTCTCTTTCCCTCCCTCAATTTCAACAACTCTGTTTGATCTGTTCTGTGTACCTCATTTTCAACACACAAGTTCCAACCACTATGTTTCACCCATCTCTTTCCCCGCCTCTATTTATCCGCCTATGTTTACCCGCCTCTGTTTACCCACCTGTTCCACCGCCTCTGATTCCCCGCCTCTGATTCCCCACCTCTGTCTCTACGCCTCTCTTTCGCCTCCACTCTCTCCCCTCCACTCATTCCGTGCCTGTCTTTCCCTCCCTCAATTTCAACAACACTGTTTGATCTGTTTTGTGTACCTCATTTTAAACACACAAGTTCCAACCACTATGTTTTGCCCGCCTCTTTCCCCGCCTCTATTTATCCACCAATGTTTACCTGCCACTGTTTACCCGCCTGTTTCCCCGCCTCTGATTGCCCACCTTTCATTCCCCGCCTCTCTTTCCGTGCCTCTAATTCCGCGCCTCTTTCTCTGCCTCTCTTTCCCCACATCTCTTTTCCTCCCGCTGATTCCCCGCCTCTGATTCCTCGCCTCTGATTCCCTGCCTCTGTTTCCCCGCCTCTGATTCCCCGCCTCTGATTCCCCGCCTCAGATTCCCCGGCTCAGATTCCCTGCCTGAGATTCCCTGCCTCAGATTCCCTGCCTATGATTCCCTGCCTCTGAGTCCCCGCGTCAGATTCCCCAGCTCTGATTCCCTGCCTGAGATTCCCTGCCTCAGATTCCCCGCCTCAGATTCCCATCCTCAGATTCCCCGCCTCAGATTCCCCGCCTCAGATTCCCCGCCTCAGATTCCCCGCCTCAGACTTCCCGCCTCAGATTCCCCGCCTCAGATTCCCTGCCTCAGATTCCCCGCCTCAGATTCCCTGCCTCTGATTCCCTGCCTCTGATTCCCTGCCTCTGATTCCCTGCCTCTAAATCCCTGCCTCTGATACCCTGCCTCTGATTCTGCGCCTCTGATTCCCCGCCTCTGATTCCCCGCCTCTGTTTCCCCGCCTCAGATTCCCTGCCTCAGATTCCCTGCCTCAGATTCCCTGCCTCTGATTGCCTGCCTCTGATTCCCTGCCTCTGATTCCCTGCCTCTGATTCCCTGCCTCTGATTCCCTGCCTCTGATTCCGCGCCTCTGATTCCACGCCTCTCTTTCCTTGTCTCTGATTCCCCGCCTCTGAATCCGTGCCTCTGATACCCTGCCTCTCTTTGCCTGCCTCTATTTCCGTGCCTCTTTCTCTGCATCTAGTTTCCCACATCTCATTTGCCCCCTCTGATAACCCGCCTCTGATTCCATGCCTCTGATTCACTGCCTCAGATTCCCTGCCTCAGATTCCCCGACTCAGATTCCCTGCCTCAGATTCCCTGCCTCAGATTCCCCGCCTCTGAATCCCTGCCTCTGATACCCTGCCTCTCTTTGCCTGCCTCTATTTCCGTGCCTCTTTCTCTGCATCTAGTTTCCCACATCTCATTTGCCCCCTCTGATAACCCGCCTCTGATTCCATGCCTCTGATTCACTTCCTCAGATTCCCTGCCTCAGATTCCCCGACTCAGATTTACCGCCTCAGATTCCCCGCCTCAGATTCCCTGCCTCAGATTCCCTGCCTCAGATTCCCTGCCTCAGATTCCCTGCCTCAGATTCCCTTCATCTGATGCCCTTCATCAATTCCCTGCCTCTGATTCCCTGCCTCTGATTCCCCACCTCTGATTCCCCGCCTCAGATTCCCTGGCTCTGATTCTCTGGCTCAGATTCCCTGCCTTAGATTCCCTGCCTCTGATTCCCCGCATCTGATTCCAGGCCTCTTATTCCCCACCTCTGATTCCCCGCCTCTGATTGCCTGCCACTGATTGCCCGCCTCTTATTCCCCGCCTCTGATTCCCCGCCTCTGATTCCCCACCTCTGTCTGTATGCCTCTCTTTCGCCTCCGCTTTTTCCCCTCCACTCTTTCCGCGCCTCTCTTTCCCTCCCTCAATTTCAACAACTCTGTTTGATCTGTTCTGTGTACCTCATTTTCAACACACAAGTTCCAACCACTATGTTTCACCCATCTCTTTCCCCGCCTCTATTTATCCGCCTATGTTTACCCGCCTCTGTTTACCCACCTGTTCCACCGCCTCTGATTCCCCGCCTCTGATTCCCCACCTCTGTCTCTACGCCTCTCTTTCGCCTCCACTCTTTCCCCTCCACTCATTCCGTGCCTGTCTTTCCTTCCCTCAATTTCAACAACACTGTTTGATCTGTTTTGTGTACCTCATTTTAAACACACAAGTTCCAACCACTATGTTTTGCCCGCCTCTTTCCCCGCCTCTATTTATCCACCAATGTTTACCTGCCACTGTTTACCCGCCTGTTTCCCCACCTCTGATTGCCCACCTTTCATTCCCCATCTCTGATTCCCCAATTCTGATTCCCCGCCTCTGATACCCCGCCTCTGATTCCCTGCCTCAGATTCCCTGCCTCAGATTACCCGCCTCTGATTCCCCGCCTCAGATTCCCTGCCTCAGATTACCCGCCTCTGATTCCCCGCCTCAGATTCCCCGGCTCTGATTCCCTGCCTAAGATTCCCTGCCTCAGATTCCCCGCCTCAGATTCCCCGCCTCAGATTTCCCGCCTCAGATTCCCCGCCTCAGATTCCCCGCCTCAGATTCCCCGCCTCAGATTCCCCGCCTCAGATTCGCCGCCTCAGATTCCCCGCCTCAGATTCCACGCCTCAGATTCCACGCCTCAGATTCCCCGCCTCAGATTCCCCGCCTCAGATTCCCCGCCTCAGATTCCCCGCCTCAGATTCCCCGCCTCTGATTCCCTGCCTCTGATTCCCTGCCTCTGATTCCCTGCCTCTGATTCCCTGCCTCTGATTCCGCGCCTCTGATTCCACGCCTCTCTTTCCGTATCTCTGATTCCCCGCCTCTAATTCCCTGCCTATGATACCCTGCCTCTCTTTGCCTGCCTCTATTTCGGTGCCTCTTTCTCTGCATCTAGTTTCCCACATCTCATTTTCCCCCTCTGATAACCCGCCTCTGATTCCATGCCTCTGATTCCCCGCCTCTGATTCCCCGCCTCTTATTCCCTGCCTCTGATTCCCCGCCTCTGATTCCCTGCCTCCGATTCCCTGCCTCAGATTCCCTGCCTCAGATTCCCTGCCTCTGATTCCCCACCTCTGATTCCCCGCCTCTTATTCCCCGCCTCTGATTCCCCGCCTCTGATTCCCCGCCTCTGATTCCCTGCATCTGATTCCCTGCCTCAGATTCCCCGCCTCTGATTCCCCGCCTCTGATTCCCCGCATCTGATTCCCTGCCTCAGATTCCCCGCCTCTGATTCCCTGCCTCTGATTCCCCGCCTCTGATTCCTGCCTCAGTATCCCTGCCTCAGATTCCCTGCCTCAGATTCCCTGCCTCTTATTCCCTGCCTTTGATTCCCCGCCTCTTATTCCCCGCCTCTGATTCCCAGCATCTGATTCCCCGCCTATGATTCCCTGCCTCTGTTTCCCCGCCTCTGATAACCCGCCTCTGATTCCCCGCCTCAGATTCCCCGCCTCAGATTCCCTGCCTCAGATTCCCTGCATCTGATTCCCCGCCTCTGATTCTCCGCCTCTTATTCCCCGCCTCTTATTCCCCACCTCTGATTCCCCGACTCTGATTCCCTGCCTCTGTTTCCCCGCCTCTGATTCCCCGCCTCTGATTCCCCGCCTCAGATTCCCCGGCTCTGATTCCCTGCCTGAGATTCCCTGCCTCAGATTCCCTGCCTATGATTCCCTGCCTCTGAGTCCCCGCGTCAGATTCCCCGGCTCTGATTCCCTGCCTGAGATTCCCTGCCTCAGATTCCCCGCCTCAGATTCCCTGCCTCAGATTCCCCGCCTCAGATTCCCCACCTCAGATTCCCCGCCTCAGTTTCCCCGCCTCAGATTCCCCGCCTCAGATACCCCGCCTCAGATTCCCCACCTCAGATTCCCCGCCTCAGATTCCCTGCCTCTGATTCCCTGCCTCTGATTCCCTGCCTCTGATTCCCTGCCTCTATATCCCTGCCTCTGATTCCCTGCCTCTGATTCCGCGCCTCTGATTCCCCGCCTCTCTTTCCGTGTCTGATTCCCCGCCTCAGATTCCCTGCCTCAGATACCCTGCCTCTCTTTGCCTTCCTCTATTTCCGTGCCTCTTTCTCTGCATCTAGTTTCACACAACTCATTTGCCCCCTCTGATATCCCGCCTCTGATTCCATGCCTCTGATTCCCCGCCTCAGATTGCCCGCCTCTGATTCCCCGCCTCTGATTCCCTGCCTCAGATTCCCTGCCTCAGATTCCTTGCCTCAGATTCCCTGCCTCTGATTCCACGCCTCTGATTCCCCGCCTCTTTTTCCCTGCCTCTGATTCCCCGCCTCTGATTCCCGCCTCTGATTCCCTGCCTCTGTTTCCCCGCCTCTGAATCCCCGCGTCTGATTCCCCGCCTCAGATTCCCCGGCTCTGATTCCCTGCCTGAGATTCCATGCCTCACATTCCCCACCTCAGATTCCCTGCCTCAGATTCCCCGCCTCAGATTCCCCGCCTCAGATTCCCCGCCTCAGATTCCCCGCCTCAGATTCCCCGCCTCAGATTCCCCGCCTCAGATTCCCTGCCTCAGATTCCCTGCCTCAGATTCCCTGCCTCTGATTCCCCGCCTCTGATTCCCCGCCTCTTATTCCCCGCCTCTGATTCCCCGCCTCTGATTCCCCGCGTCTGATTCCCTGCCTCAGATTCCCCGGCTCTGATTCCCTGCATTAGATTCCCTGCCTCAGATTCCCTGCCTCTGATTCCCCGCCTCTGATTCCCTGCCTCTGATTCCCCGCCTCTGATTCCTGCCTCAGATTCCCTGCCTCAGATTCCCTGCCTCAGATTCCCTGCCTCTTATTCCCATCCTTTGATTCCCCGACTCTTAT
Source organism: Narcine bancroftii (assembly GCF_036971445.1). NCBI lineage: Eukaryota > Metazoa > Chordata > Chondrichthyes > Torpediniformes > Narcinidae > Narcine > Narcine bancroftii. The sequence goes on from NC_091472.1 coordinate 319,414,164, forward strand.
TCCCCGCCTCTGATTCCCAGCCTCTGATTCCCCGCCTCTGATTCCCCGCCTCTGATTCCCCGCCTCTGATTCCCCGCATCTGATTCCCTGCCTCAGATTCCCCGACTCTGATTCCCTGCATTAGATTCCCTGCCTCAGATTCCCTGCCTCTTATTCCCGGCCTCTGATTCCCTGCCTCTGATTCCCCGCCTCTGATTCCTGCCTCAGAATCCCTGCCTCAGATTCCCTGCCTCGGATTCCCTGCCTCTTATTCCCTGCCTTTGATTCCCCGCCTCTTATTCCCCGCCTCTGATTTCCAGCATCTGATTCCCCGCCTCAGATTCCCTGCCTCAGATTCCCCGCCTGAGATTCCCTGCCTCAGATTCCCTGCCTCAGATTCCCCGCCTCTGATTCCTGCCTCAGAATCCCTGCCTCAGATTCCCTGCCTCGGATTCCCTGCCTCTTATTCCCTGCCTTTGATTCCCCGCCTCTTATTTCCCGCCTCTGATTTCCAGCATCTGATTCACCGCCTCTGATAACCCGCCTCTGATTCCCCGCCTCAGATTCCCCGCCTCAGATTCCCTGCCTCAGATTCCCCGCCTGAGATTCCCTGCCTCAGATTCCCTGCCTCAGATTCCCCGCCTCAGATTCCCCGCCTCATATTCCCCGCCTCAGATTCCCCGCCTCAGATTCCCCGCCTCAGATTCCCCGCCTCAGATTTCCCGCCTCAGATTCCCCGCCTCAGATTCCCCGCCTCAGATTCCCCACCTCAGATTCCCCGCCTCAGATTCCCCGCCTAAGATACCCCGCCTCAGATTCCCCGCCTCAGATTCCCCGCCTCTGATTGCCTGCCTCTGATTCCCTGCCTCTGAATCCCTGCCTCAAATTCCCTGCCTCTGATTCCCTGCCTCTGGTTCCCTGCCTCTGATTCCCTGCCTCTGATTCCGCGCCTCTGATTCCACGCCTCTCTTTCCGTATCTCTGATTCCCCGCCTCTGATTCCCTGCCTCTGATACCCTGCCTCTCTTTGCCTGCCTCTATTTCGGTGCCTCTTTCTCTGCATCTAGTTTCCCACATCTCATTTGCCCCCTCTGATAACCTGCCTCTGATTCCATGCCTCTGATTCCCCGCCTCTGATTCCCCGCCTCTGATTCCCCGCCTCTGATTCCCCGCCTCTGATTCCCTGCCTCAGATTCCCTGCCTCAGATGCCCTGCCTCAGATTCCCTGCATCTGATTCCCCGCCTCTGATTCCCCGCCTCTTATTCCCCGCCTCTGATTCCCCACCTCTGATTCCCCGACTCTGATTCCCTGCCTCTGTTTCCCCGCCTCTGATTCCCCGCCTCTGATTCCCCGCCTCAGATTCCCCGGCTCTGATTCCCTGCCTGAGATTCCCTGCCTCAGATTCCCTGCCTATGATTCCCTGCTTCTGAGTCCCCGCGTCAGATTCCCCGGCTCTGATTCCCTGCCTGAGATTCCCTGCCTCAGATTCCCCGCCTCAGATTCCCTGCCTCAGATTCCCCGCCTCAGATTCCCCACCTCAGATTCCCCGCCTCAGATTCCCCACCTCAGATTCCCCGCCTCAGATACCCCGCCTCAGATTCCCCACCTCAGATTCCCCGCCTCAGATTCCCTGCCTCTGATTCCCTGCCTCTGATTCCCTGCCTCTGATTCCCTGCCTCTATATCCCTGCCTCTGATTCCCTGCCTCTGATTCCGCGCCTCTGATTCCCCGCCTCTCTTTCCGTGTCTCTGATTCCCCGCCTCAGATTCCCTGCCTCAGATACCCTGCCTCTCTTTGCCTTCCTCTATTTCCGTGCCTCTTTCTCTGCATCTAGTTTCCCACATCTCATTTGCCCCCTCTGATAACCCGCCTCTGATTCCATGCCTCTGATTCCCCGCCTCAGATTCCCCGCCTCTGATTCCCCGCCTCTGATTCCCTGCCTCAGATTCCCTGCCTCAGATTCCTTGCCTCAGATTCCCTGCCTCTGATTCCCCGCCTCTGATTCCCCGCCTCTTTTTCCCTGCCTCTGATTCCCCGCCTCTGATTCCCGCCTCTGATTTCCTGCATCTGTTTCCCCGCCTCTGAATCCCCGCGTCTGATTCCCCGCCTCAGATTCCCCGGCTCTGATTCCCTGCCTGAGATTCCATGCCTCACATTCCCCACCTCAGATTCCCTGCCTCAGATTCCCCGCCTCAGATTCCCCGCCTCAGATTCCCCGCCTCTGATTCCCCGCCTCAGATTCCCCGCCTCAGATTCCCCGCCTCAGATTCCCTGCCTCAGATTCCCTGCCTCAGATTCCCTGCCTCTGATTCCCCGCCTCTGATTCCCCGCCTCTTATTCCCCGCCTCTGATTCCCCGCCTCTGATTTCCCGCGTCTGATTCCCTGCCTCAGATTCCCCGGCTCTGATTCCCTGCATTAGATTCCCTGCCTCAGATTCCCTGCCTCTGATACCCCGCCTCTGATTCCCTGCCTCTGATTCCCCGCCTCTGATTCCTGCCTCAGATTCCCTGCCTCAGATTCCCTGCCTCAGATTCCCTGCCTCTTATTCCCAGCCTTTGATTCCCCGCCTCTTATTCCCCGCCTCTGATTCCCAGCCTCTGATTCCCCGACGCTGATTCCCTGCCTCTGATTCCCCGCCTCTGATTCCCTGCCTCAGATTCCCCGCTTCAGATTCCCTGCCTGAGATTCCACGCCTGAGATTCCCCGCCTCAGATTCCCCACCTCAGATTCCCCGCCTCAGATTCCCCGCCTCAGATTCCCCGCCTCAGATTCCCCGCCTCAGATCCCCCGCCTCAGATTTCCCGCCTCAGATTCCCGGCCTCAGTTTCCCCGCCTCAGATTCCCCACCTCAGATTCCCCGCCTCAGATTCCCCGCCTCAGATTCCCCGCCTCAGATTCCCAGCCTCTGATTGCCTGCCTCTGATTCCCTGCCTCTGATTCCCTGCCTCTGATTCCCTGCCTCTGATTCCCTGCCTCTGATTCCCTGCCTCTGATTCCCTGCCTCTGATTCCGCGCCTCTGATTCCACGCCTCTCTTTCCATATCTCTGATTCCCCGCCTCTGATTCCCTGCCTCTGATTCCCCGCCTCTGATTCCCCGCCTCTGATTCCCCGCCTCTGATTCCCTGCCTCAGATTCCCTGCCTCATATTCCCTGCGTCAGATTCCCTGCATCTGATTCCCCGCCTCTGATTCCCCGCCTCTTATTCCGCGCCTCTGATTCCCCGCCTCTGATTCCCCGCCTCTGATTCCCTGCCTCAGATTTCCCGCCTCTGATTCCCCGCCTCTTATTCCGCGCCTCAGATTCCCTGCCTCAGATTCCCCGCCTCAGATTTCCATCCTCAGATTCCCCGCCTCAGATTCCCCGCCTCAGATTCCCCGCCTCAGATTCCCCGCCTCAGACTCCCCGCCTCAGATTCCCCGCCTCAGATTCCCTGCCTCAGATTCCCCGCCTCAGATTCCCTGCCTCTGATTCCCTGCCTCTGATTCCCTGCCTCTGATTCCCTGCCTCTAAATCCCTGCCTCTGATACCCTGCCTCTGATTCCGCGCCTCTGATTCCCCGCCTCTGATTCCCCGCCTCTGTTTCGCCGCCTCAGATTTCCTGCCTCAGATTCCCTGCCTCAGATTCCCTGCCTCTGATTGCCTGCCTCTGATTCCCTGCCTCTGATTCCCTGCCTCTGATTCCCTGCCTCTGATTCCCTGCCTCTGATTCCGCGCCTCTGATACCCTGCCTCTCTTTGCCTGCCTCTATTTCCGTGCCTCTTTCTCTGCATCTAGTTTCCCACATCTCATTTGCCCCCTCTGATAACCCGCCTCTGATTCCATGCCTCTGATTCACTGCCTCAGATTCCCTGCCTCAGATTCCCCGACTCAGATTTACCGCCTCAGATTCCCCGCCTCAGATTCCCTGCCTCAGATTCCCTGCCTCAGATTCCCTGCCTCAGATTCCCTGCCTCAGATTCCCTTCATCTGATGCCCTTCATCAATTCCCTGCCTCTGATTCCCTGCCTCTGATTCCCCACCTCTGATTCCCCGCCTCAGATTCCCTGGCTCTGATTCTCTGGCTCAGATTCCCTGCCTTAGATTCCCTGCCTCTGATTCCCCGCATCTGATTCCAGGCCTCTTATTCCCCACCTCTGATTCCCCGCCTCTGATTGCCTGCCACTGATTGCCCGCCTCTTATTCCCCGCCTCTGATTCCCCGCCTCTGATTCCCCACCTCTGTCTGTATGCCTCTCTTTCGCCTCCGCTTTTTCCCCTCCACTCTTTCCGCGCCTCTCTTTCCCTCCCTCAATTTCAACAACTCTGTTTGATCTGTTCTGTGTACCTCATTTTCAACACACAAGTTCCAACCACTATGTTTCACCCATCTCTTTCCCCGCCTCTATTTATCCGCCTATGTTTACCCGCCTCTGTTTACCCACCTGTTCCACCGCCTCTGATTCCCCGCCTCTGATTCCCCACCTCTGTCTCTACGCCTCTCTTTCGCCTCCACTCTTTCCCCTCCACTCATTCCGTGCCTGTCTTTCCCTCCCTCAATTTCAACAACACTGTTTGATCTGTTTTGTGTACTTCATTTTAAACACACAAGTTCCAACCACTATGTTTTGCCCGCCTCTTTCCCCGCCTCTATTTATCCACCAATGTTTACCTGCCACTGTTTACCCGCCTATTTCCCTGCCTCTGATACCCCGCCTCTGATTCCCTGCCTCAGATTCCCTGCCTCAGATTACCCGCCTCTGATTCCCCGCCTCAGATTCCCCGGCTCTGATTCCTTGCCTAAGATTCCCTGCCTCAGATTCCCCGCCTCAGATTCCCCGCCTCAGATTCCCCGCCTCAGATTTCCCGCCTCAGATTCCCCGCCTCAGATTCCCCGCCTCAGATTCCCCGCCTCAGATTCCCCGCCTCAGATTCGCCGCCTCAGATTCCCCGCCTCAGATTCCACGCCTCAGATTCCACGCCTCAGATTCCCCGCCTCAGATTCCCCGCCTCAGATTCCCCGCCTCAGATTCCCCGCCTCAGATTCCCCGCCTCTGATTCCCTGCCTCTGATTCCCTGCCTCTGATTCCCTGCCTCTGATTCCCTGCCTCTGATTCCGCGCCTCTGATTCCACGCCTCTCTTTCCGTATCTCAGATTCCCCGCCTCAGATTCCCCGCCTCTGATTCCATGCCTCTGATTCCCCGCCTCTGATTCCCCGCCTCTTATTCCCTGCCTCTGATTCCCCGCCTCTGATTCCCTGCCTCCGATTCCCTGCCTCAGATTCCCTGCCTCAGATTCCCTGCCTCTGATTCCCCACCTCTGATTCCCCGCCTCTTATTCCCCGCCTCTGATTCCCCGCCTCTGATTCCCCGCCTCTGATTCCCTGCATCTGATTCCCTGCCTCAGATTCCCCGCCTCTGATTCCCCGCCTCTGATTCCCCGCATCTGATTCCCTGCCTCAGATTCCCCGCCTCTGATTCCCTGCCTCTGATTCCCCGCCTCTGATTCCTGCCTCAGTATCCCTGCCTCAGATTCCCTGCCTCAGATTCCCTGCCTCTGTTTCCCCGCCTCTGATAACCCGCCTCTGATTCCCCGCCTCAGATTCCCCGCCTCAGATTCCCTGCCTCAGATTCCCCGCCTGAGATTCCCTGCCTCAGATTCCCTGCCTCAGATTCCCCGCTTCAGATTCCCCGCCTCAGATTCCCCGCCTCAGATTCCCCGCCTCATATTCCCCACCTCAGATTCCCCGCCTCAGATTTTCCGCCTCAGATTCCCCGACTCAGATTCCCCGCCTCAGATTCCCCACCTCAGATACCCCGCCTCAGATTCCCCGCCTCAGATTCCCCGCCTCAGATTCCCCGCCTCAGATTCCCCGCCTCTGATTGCCTGCCTCTGATTCCCTGCCTCTGAATCCCTGCCTCTGATTCCCTGCCTCTGATTCCCTGCCTCTGGTTCCCTGCCTCTGATTCCCTGCCTCTGATTCCGCGCCTCTGATTCCACGCCTCTCTTTCCGTATCTCTGATTCCCCGCCTCTGATTCCCTGCCTCTGATACCCTGCCTCTCTTTGCCTGCCTCTATTTCGGTGCCTCTTTCTCTGCATCTAGTTTCCCACATCTCATTTGCCCCCTCTGATAACCCGCCTCTGATTCCATGCCTCTGATTCCCCGCCTCTGATTACCCGCCTCTGATTCCCCGCCTCTGATTCCCCGCCTCTGATTCCCTGCCTCAGATTCCCTGCCTCAGATTCCCTGCCTCAGATTCCCTGCATCTGATTCCCCGCCTCTGATTCCCCGCCTCTTATTCCCCGCCTCTGATTCCCCACCTCTGATTCCCCGACTCTGATTCCCTGCCTCTGTTTCCCCGCCTCTGATTCCCCGCCTCTGATTCCCCGCCTCAGATTCCCCGGCTCTGATTCCCTGCCTGAGATTCCCTGCCTCAGATTCCCCGCCTCAGATTCCGCGCCTCAGATACCCCGCCTCAGATTCCCCACCTCAGATTCCCCGCCTCAGATTCCCTGCCTCTGATTCCCTGCCTCTGATTCCCTGCCTCTGATTCCCTGCCTCTATATCCCTGCCTCAGATTCCCTGCCTCAGATTCCCTGCATCTGATTCCCCGCCTCTGATTCCCCGCCTCTTATTCCGCGCCTCTGATTCCCCGCCTCTGATTCCCCGCCTCTGATTCCCTGCCTCCGTTTCCCCGCCTCTGATTCCCCGCCTCTGATTCCCCGCCTCAGATTCCCCGGCTCAGATTCCCTGCCTGAGATTCCCTGCCTCAGATTCCCTGCCTATGATTCCCTGCCTCTGAGTCCCCGCGTCAGATTCCCCAGCTCTGATTCCCTGCCTGAGATTCCCTGCCTCAGATTCCCCGCCTCAGATTCCCATCCTCAGATTCCCCGCCTCAGATTCCCCGCCTCAGATTCCCCGCCTCAGATTCCCCGCCTCAGACTCCCCGCCTCAGATTCCCCGCCTCAGATTCCCTGCCTCAGATTCCCCGCCTCAGATTCCCTGCCTCTGATTCCCTGCCTCTGATTCCCTGCCTCTGATTCCCTGCCTCTAAATCCCTGCCTCTGATACCCTGCCTCTGATTCCGCGCCTCTGATTCCCCGCCTCTGATTCCCCGCCTCTGTTTCCCCGCCTCAGATTCCCTGCCTCAGATTCCCTGCCTCAGATTCCCTGCCTCTGATTGCCTGCCTCTGATTCCCTGCCTCTGATTCCCTGCCTCTGATTCCCTGCCTCTGATTCCCTGCCTCTGATTCCGCGCCTCTGATTCCACGCCTCTCTTTCCTTGTCTCTGATTCCCCGCCTCTGAATCAGTGCCTCTGATACCCTGCCTCTCTTTGCCTGCCTCTATTTCCGTGCCTCTTTCTCTGCATCTAGTTTCCCACATCTCATTTGCCCCCTCTGATAACCCGCCTCTGATTCCATGCCTCTGATTCACTGCCTCAGATTCCCTGCCTCAGATTCCCCGACTCAGATTTACCGCCTCAGATTCCCCGCCTCAGATTCCCTGCCTCAGATTCCCTGCCTCAGATTCCCTGCCTCAGATTCCCTGCCTCAGATTCCCTTCATCTGATGCCCTTCATCAATTCCCTGCCTCTGATTCCCTGCCTCTGATTCCCCACCTCTGATTCCCCGCATCTGATTCCAGGCCTCTTATTCCCCACCTCTGATTCCCCGCCTCTGATTGCCTGCCACTGATTGCCCGCCTCTTATTCCCCGCCTCTGATTCCCCGCCTCTGATTCCCCACCTCTGTCTGTATGCCTCTCTTTCGCCTCCGCTTTTTCCCCTCCACTCTTTCCGCGCCTCTCTTTCCCTCCCTCAATTTCAACAACTCTGTTTGATCTGTTCTGTGTACCTCATTTTCAACACACAAGTTCCAACCACTATGTTTCACCCATCTCTTTCCCCGCCTCTATTTATCCGCCTATGTTTACCCGCATCTGTTTACCCACCTGTTCCACCGCCTCTGATTCCCCGCCTCTGATTCCCCACCTCTGTCTCTACGCCTCTCTTTCGCCTCCACTCTTTCCCCTCCACTCATTCCGTGCCTGTCTTTCCCTCCCTCAATTTCAACAACACTGTTTGATCTGTTTTGTGTACCTCATTTTAAACACACAAGTTCCAACCACTATGTTTTGCCCGCCTCTTTCCCCGCCTCTATTTATCCACCAATGTTTACCTGCCACTGTTTACCCGCCTGTTTCCCCGCCTCTGATTGCCCACCTTTCATTCCCCGCCTCTCTTTCCCTGCCTCTAATTCCGCGCCTCTTTCTCTGCCTCTCTTTCCCCACATCTCTTTTCCTCCCGCTGATTCCCCGCCTCTGATTCCTCGCCTCTGATTCCCTGCCTCTGTTTCCCCGCCTCTGATTCCCCGCCTCTGATTCCCCGCCTCTGATTCCCCGCCTCTGTTTCCCCGCCTCAGATTCCCTGCCTCAGATTCCCTGCCTCAGATTCCCTGCCTCTGATTGCCTGCCTCTGATTCCCTGCCTCTGATTCCCTGCCTCTGATTCCCTGCCTCTGATTCCCTGCCTCTGATTCCGCGCCTCTGATTCCACGCCTCTCTTTCCTTGTCTCTGATTCCCCGCCTCTGAATCCGTGCCTCTGATACCCTGCCTCTCTTTGCCTGCCTCTATTTCCGTTCCTCTTTCTCTGCATCTAGTTTCCCACATCTCATTTGTCCCCTCTGATAACCCGCCTCTGATTCCATGCCTCTGATTCACTGCCTCAGATTCCCTGCCTCAGATTCCCCGACTCAGATTTACCGCCTCAGATTCCCCGCCTCAGATTCCCTGCCTCAGATTCCCTGCCTCGGATTCCCTTCCTCAGATTCCCTGCCTCAGATTCCCTTCATCTGATGCCCTTCATCAATTCCCTGCCTCTGATTCCCTGCCTCTGATTCCCCACCTCTGATTCCCCGCCTCAGATTCCCTGGCTCTGATTCTCTGGCTCAGATTCCCTGCCTTAGATTCCCTGCCTCTGATTCCCCGCATCTGATTCCAGGCCTCTTATTCCCCACCTCTGATTCCCCGCCTCTGATTGCCTGCCACTGATTGCCCGCCTCTTATTCCCCGCCTCTGATTCCCCGCCTCTGATTCCCCGCATCTGATTCCCTGCCTCTTATTCCCCGCCTCTGATTCCAGCCTCAGAATCCCTGCCTCAGATTCCCTGCCTCAGATTCCCCGCCTCAGATTCCCCGCCTCAGATTCCCCGCCTCAGATTCCTCGCCTCAGATTCCCCGCCTCAGATACCCCGCCTCAGATTCCCCACCTCAGATTCCCCGCCTCAGATTCCCTGCCTCTGATTCCCTGCCTCTGATTCCCTGCCTCTGATTCCGCGCCTCTGATTCCACGCCTCTCTTTCCATATCTCTGATTCCCCGCCACTGATTCCCTGCCTCTGATTCCCCGCCTCTGATTCCCCGCCTCTGATTCCCTGCCTCAGATTCCCTGCCTCAGATTCCCTGCCTCAGATTCCCTGCATCTGATTCCCCGCCTCTGATTCCCCGCCTCTTATTCCCCGCCTCTGATTCCCCGCCTCTGATTCCCCGCCTCTGATTCCCTGCCTCTGTTTCCCCGCCTCTGATTCCCCGCCTCTGATTCCCCGCCTCAGATTCCCAGCCTCTGATTGCCTGCCTCTGATTCCCTGCCTCTGATTCCCTGCCTATGATTCCCTGCCTCTGAGTCCCCACCTCTGATTCCCTGCCTATGATTCCCTGCCTCTGTTTCCCCGCCTCTGATTCCCCGCCTCTGATTCCCCGCCTCAGATTCCCCGGCTCTGATTCCCTGCCTGAGATTCCCTGCCTCAGATTCCCTGCCTATGATTCCCTGCCTCTGAGTCCCCGCGTCAGATTCCCCGGCTCTGATTCCCTGCCTGAGATTCCCTGCCTCAGATTCCCCGCCTCAGATTCCCTGCCTCAGATTCCCCGCCTCAGATTCCCCACCTCAGATTCCCCGCCTCAGTTTCCCCGCCTCAGATTCCCCGCCTCAGATACCCCGCCTCAGATTCCCCACCTCAGATTCCCCGCCTCAGATTCCCTGCCTCTGATTCCCTGCCTCTGATTCCCTGCCTCTGATTCCCTGCCTCTATATCCCTGCCTCTGATTCCCTGCCTCTGATTCCGCGCCTCTGATTCCCCGCCTCTCTTTCCGTGTCTGATTCCCCGCCTCAGATTCCCTGCCTCAGATACCCTGCCTCTCTTTGCCTTCCTCTATTTCCGTGCCTCTTTCTCTGCATCTAGTTTCACACAACTCATTTGCCCCCTCTGATATCCCGCCTCTGATTCCATGCCTCTGATTCCCCGCCTCAGATTGCCCGCCTCTGATTCCCCGCCTCTGATTCCCTGCCTCAGATTCCCTGCCTCAGATTCCTTGCCTCAGATTCCCTGCCTCTGATTCCACGCCTCTGATTCCCCGCCTCTTTTTCCCTGCCTCTGATTCCCCGCCTCTGATTCCCGCCTCTGATTCCCTGCCTCTGTTTCCCCGCCTCTGAATCCCCGCGTCTGATTCCCCGCCTCAGATTCCCCGGCTCTGATTCCCTGCCTGAGATTCCATGCCTCACATTCCCCACCTCAGATTCCCTGCCTCAGATTCCCCGCCTCAGATTCCCCGCCTCAGATTCCCCGCCTCAGATTCCCCGCCTCAGATTCCCCGCCTCAGATTCCCCGCCTCAGATTCCCTGCCTCAGATTCCCTGCCTCAGATTCCCTGCCTCTGATTCCCCGCCTCTGATTCCCCGCCTCTTATTCCCCGCCTCTGATTCCCCGCCTCTGATTCCCCGCGTCTGATTCCCTGCCTCAGATTCCCCGGCTCTGATTCCCTGCATTAGATTCCCTGCCTCAGATTCCCTGCCTCTGATTCCCCGCCTCTGATTCCCTGCCTCTGATTCCCCGCCTCTGATTCCTGCCTCAGATTCCCTGCCTCAGATTCCCTGCCTCAGATTCCCTGCCTCTTATTCCCATCCTTTGATTCCCCGACTCTTATTCCCCGCCTCTGATTCCCAGCCTCTGATTCCCCGCCTCTGATTCCCCGCCTCTGATTCCCCGCCTCTGATTCCCCGCATCTGATTCCCTGCCTCAGATTCCCCGACTCTGATTCCCTGCATTAGATTCCCTGCCTCAGATTCCCTGCCTCTTATTCCCGGCCTCTGATTCCCTGCCTCTGATTCCCCGCCTCTGATTCCTGCCTCAGAATCCCTGCCTCAGATTCCCTGCCTCGGATTCCCTGCCTCTTATTCCCTGCCTTTGATTCCCCGCCTCTTATTCCCCGCCTCTGATTTCCAGCATCTGATTCCCCGCCTCAGATTCCCTGCCTCAGATTCCCCGCCTGAGATTCCCTGCCTCAGATTCCCTGCCTCAGATTCCCCGCCTCTGATTCCTGCCTCAGAATCCCTGCCTCAGATTCCCTGCCTCGGATTCCCTGCCTCTTATTCCCTGCCTTTGATTCCCCGCCTCTTATTTCCCGCCTCTGATTTCCAGCATCTGATTCACCGCCTCTGATAACCCGCCTCTGATTCCCCGCCTCAGATTCCCCGCCTCAGATTCCCTGCCTCAGATTCCCCGCCTGAGATTCCCTGCCTCAGATTCCCTGCCTCAGATTCCCCGCCTCAGATTCCCCGCCTCATATTCCCCGCCTCAGATTCCCCGCCTCAGATTCCCCGCCTCAGATTCCCCGCCTCAGATTTCCCGCCTCAGATTCCCCGCCTCAGATTCCCCGCCTCAGATTCCCCACCTCAGATTCCCCGCCTCAGATTCCCCGCCTAAGATACCCCGCCTCAGATTCCCCGCCTCAGATTCCCCGCCTCTGATTGCCTGCCTCTGATTCCCTGCCTCTGAATCCCTGCCTCAAATTCCCTGCCTCTGATTCCCTGCCTCTGGTTCCCTGCCTCTGATTCCCTGCCTCTGATTCCGCGCCTCTGATTCCACGCCTCTCTTTCCGTATCTCTGATTCCCCGCCTCTGATTCCCTGCCTCTGATACCCTGCCTCTCTTTGCCTGCCTCTATTTCGGTGCCTCTTTCTCTGCATCTAGTTTCCCACATCTCATTTGCCCCCTCTGATAACCTGCCTCTGATTCCATGCCTCTGATTCCCCGCCTCTGATTCCCCGCCTCTGATTCCCCGCCTCTGATTCCCCGCCTCTGATTCCCTGCCTCAGATTCCCTGCCTCAGATGCCCTGCCTCAGATTCCCTGCATCTGATTCCCCGCCTCTGATTCCCCGCCTCTTATTCCCCGCCTCTGATTCCCCACCTCTGATTCCCCGACTCTGATTCCCTGCCTCTGTTTCCCCGCCTCTGATTCCCCGCCTCTGATTCCCCGCCTCAGATTCCCCGGCTCTGATTCCCTGCCTGAGATTCCCTGCCTCAGATTCCCTGCCTATGATTCCCTGCTTCTGAGTCCCCGCGTCAGATTCCCCGGCTCTGATTCCCTGCCTGAGATTCCCTGCCTCAGATTCCCCGCCTCAGATTCCCTGCCTCAGATTCCCCGCCTCAGATTCCCCACCTCAGATTCCCCGCCTCAGATTCCCCACCTCAGATTCCCCGCCTCAGATACCCCGCCTCAGATTCCCCACCTCAGATTCCCCGCCTCAGATTCCCTGCCTCTGATTCCCTGCCTCTGATTCCCTGCCTCTGATTCCCTGCCTCTATATCCCTGCCTCTGATTCCCTGCCTCTGATTCCGCGCCTCTGATTCCCCGCCTCTCTTTCCGTGTCTCTGATTCCCCGCCTCAGATTCCCTGCCTCAGATACCCTGCCTCTCTTTGCCTTCCTCTATTTCCGTGCCTCTTTCTCTGCATCTAGTTTCCCACATCTCATTTGCCCCCTCTGATAACCCGCCTCTGATTCCATGCCTCTGATTCCCCGCCTCAGATTCCCCGCCTCTGATTCCCCGCCTCTGATTCCCTGCCTCAGATTCCCTGCCTCAGATTCCTTGCCTCAGATTCCCTGCCTCTGATTCCCCGCCTCTGATTCCCCGCCTCTTTTTCCCTGCCTCTGATTCCCCGCCTCTGATTCCCGCCTCTGATTTCCTGCATCTGTTTCCCCGCCTCTGAATCCCCGCGTCTGATTCCCCGCCTCAGATTCCCCGGCTCTGATTCCCTGCCTGAGATTCCATGCCTCACATTCCCCACCTCAGATTCCCTGCCTCAGATTCCCCGCCTCAGATTCCCCGCCTCAGATTCCCCGCCTCTGATTCCCCGCCTCAGATTCCCCGCCTCAGATTCCCCGCCTCAGATTCCCTGCCTCAGATTCCCTGCCTCAGATTCCCTGCCTCTGATTCCCCGCCTCTGATTCCCCGCCTCTTATTCCCCGCCTCTGATTCCCCGCCTCTGATTTCCCGCGTCTGATTCCCTGCCTCAGATTCCCCGGCTCTGATTCCCTGCATTAGATTCCCTGCCTCAGATTCCCTGCCTCTGATTCCCCGCCTCTGATTCCCTGCCTCTGATTCCCCGCCTCTGATTCCTGCCTCAGATTCCCTGCCTCAGATTCCCTGCCTCAGATTCCCTGCCTCTTATTCCCAGCCTTTGATTCCCCGCCTCTTATTCCCCGCCTCTGATTCCCAGCCTCTGATTCCCCGACGCTGATTCCCTGCCTCTGATTCCCCGCCTCTGATTCCCTGCCTCAGATTCCCCGCTTCAGATTCCCTGCCTGAGATTCCACGCCTGAGATTCCCCGCCTCAGATTCCCCACCTCAGATTCCCCGCCTCAGATTCCCCGCCTCAGATTCCCCGCCTCAGATTCCCCGCCTCAGATCCCCCGCCTCAGATTTCCCGCCTCAGATTCCCGGCCTCAGTTTCCCCGCCTCAGATTCCCCACCTCAGATTCCCCGCCTCAGATTCCCCGCCTCAGATTCCCCGCCTCAGATTCCCAGCCTCTGATTGCCTGCCTCTGATTCCCTGCCTCTGATTCCCTGCCTCTGATTCCCTGCCTCTGAGTCCCCGCCTCTGATTCCCCGCCTCTGATTCCCCGCCTCAGATTCCCCGGCTCAGATTCCCTGCCTGAGATTCCCTGCCTCAGATTCCTTGCCTATGATTCCCTGCCTCTGAGTCCCCACCTCTGATTCCCCGACTCTGATTCCCTGCCTCTGTTTCCCCGCCTCTGATTCCCCGCCTCTGATTCCCCGCCTCAGATTCCCCGGCTCTGATTCCCTGCCTGAGATTCCCTGCCTCAGATTCCCTGCCTATGATTCCCTGCCTCTGAGTCCCCGCGTCAGATTCCCCGGCTCTGATTCCCTGCCTGAGATTCCCTGCCTCAGATTCCCCGCCTCAGATCCCCCGCCTCAGATTTCCCGCCTCAGATTCCCGGCCTCAGTTTCCCCGCCTCAGATTCCCCACCTCAGATTCCCCGCCTCAGATTCCCCGCCTCAGATTCCCAGCCTCAGATTCCCAGCCTCTGATTGCCTGCCTCTGATTCCCTGCCTCTGATTCCCTGCCTCTGATTCCCTGCCTCTGAGTCCCCGCCTCTGATTCCCCGCCTCTGATTCCCCGCCTCAGATTCCCCGGCTCAGATTCCCTGCCTGAGATTCCCTGCCTCAGATTCCCCGCCTCAGATTCCCTGCCTCAGATTCCCCGCCTCAGATTCCCCGCCTCAGATTCCCCGCCTCAGATTCCCCGCCTCAGACTCCCCGCTTCAGATTCCCCGCCTCAGATTCCCTGCCTCAGGTTCCCTGCCTCTGATTGCCTGCCTCTGATTCCCTGCCTCTGATTCCCTGCCTCTGATTCCCCGCCTCTGATTCCCCGCCTCTGTTTCCCCGCCTCAGATTCCCTGCCTCAGATTCCCTGCCTCAGATTCGCTGCCTCTGATTCCCTGCCTCAGATTCCCTGCCTCAGATTCCCTGCCTCAGATTCCCTGCATCTGATTGCCTGCCTCTGATTCCCTGCCTCTGATTCCCTGCCTCTGATTCCCTGCCTCTGATTCCCTGCCTCTGATTCCCTGCCTCTGATTCCCTGCCTCTGATTCCGCGCCTCTGATTCCACGCCTCTCTTTCCTTGTCTCTGATTCCCCGCCTCTGAATCCGTGCCTCTGATACCCTGCCTCTCTTTGCCTGCCTCTATTTCCGTGCCTCTTTCTCTGCATCTAGTTTCCCACATCTCATTTGCCCCCTCTGATAACCCGCCTCTGATTCCATGCCTCTGATTCACTGCCTCAGATTCCCTGCCTCAGATTCCCCGACTCAGATTTACCGCCTCAGATTCCCCGCCTCAGATTCCCTGCCTCAGATTCCCTGCCTCAGATTCCCTGCCTCAGATTCCCTGCCTCAGATTCCCTTCATCTGATGCCCTTCATCAATTCCCTGCCTCTGATTCCCTGCCTCTGATTCCCCACCTCTGATTCCCCGCCTCAGATTCCCTGGCTCTGATTCTCTGGCTCAGATTCCCTGCCTTAGATTCCCTGCCTCTGATTCCCCGCATCTGATTCCAGGCCTCTTATTCCCCACCTCTGATTCCCCGCCTCTGATTGCCTGCCACTGATTGCCCGCCTCTTATTCCCCACCTCTGATTCCCCGCCTCTGATTCCCCACCTCTGTCTGTATGCCTCTCTTTCGCCTCCGCTTTTTCCCCTCCACTCTTTCCGCGCCTCTCTTTCCCTCCCTCAATTTCAACAACTCTGTTTGATCTGTTCTGTGTACCTCATTTTCAACACACAAGTTCCAACCACTATGTTTCACCCATCTCTTTCCCCGCCTCTATTTATCCGCCTATGTTTACCCGCCTCTGTTTACCCACCTGTTCCACCGCCTCTGATTCCCCGCCTCTGATTCCCCACCTCTGTCTCTACGCCTCTCTTTCGCCTCCACTCTTTCCCCTCCACTCATTCCGTGCCTGTCTTTCCCTCCCTCAATTTCAACAACACTGTTTGATCTGTTTTGTGTACCTCATTTTAAACACACAAGTTCCAACCACTATGTTTTGCCCGCCTCTTTCCCCGCCTATATTTATCCACCAATGTTTACCTGCCACTGTTTACCCGCCTGTTTCCCCGCCTCTGATTGCCCACCTTTCATTCCCCGCCTCTCTTTCCCTGCCTCTAATTCCGCGCCTCTTTCTCTGCCTCTCTTTCCCCACATCTCTTTTCCTCCCGCTGATTCCCCGCCTCTGATTCCCCGCCTCTGATTCCCCGCCTCTGTTTCCCGGCCTCAGATTCCCTGCCTCAGATTCCCTGCCTCAGATTCGCTGCCTGTGATTCCCTGCCTCAGATTCCCTGCCTCAGATTCCCTGCCTCAGATTCCCTGCCTCAGATTCGCTGCCTCTGATTCCCTGCCTCAGATTCCCTGCCTCAGGTTCCCTGCCTCTGATTGCCTGCCTCTGAATCCCTGCCTCTGATTCCCTGCCTCTGATTCCCCGCCTCTGATTCCCTGCCTCTGTTTCCCCGCCTCAGATTCCCTGCCTCAGATTCCCTGCCTCAGATTCGCAGCCTCTGATTCCCTGCCTCAGATTCCCTGCCTCAGATTCCCTGCCTCAGATTCCCTGCATCTGATTGCCTGCCTCTGATTCCCTGCCTCTGATTCCCTGCCTCTGATTCCCTGCCTCTGATTCCCTGCCTCTGATTCCCTGCCTCTGATTCCCTGCCTCTGATTCCGCGCCTCTGATTCCACGCCTCTCTTTCCTTGTCTCTGATTCCCCGCCTCTGAATCCGTGCCTCTGATACCCTGCCTCTCTTTGCCTGCCTCTATTTCCGTGCCTCTTTCTCTGCATCTAGTTTCCCACATCTCATTTGCCCCCTCTGATAACCCGCCTCTGATTCCATGCCTCTGATTCACTGCCTCAGATTCCCTGGCTCAGATTCCCCGACTCAGATTTACAGCCTCAGATTCCCCGCCTCAGATTCCCTGCCTCAGATTCCCTGCCTCAGATTCCCTGCCTCAGATTCCCTGCCTCAGATTCCCTTCATCTGATGCCCTTCATCAATTCCCTGCCTCTGATTCCCTGCCTCTGATTCCCCACCTCTGATTCCCCGCCTCAGATTCCCTGGCTCTGATTCTCTGGCTCAGATTCCCTGCCTTAGATTCCCTGCCTCTGATTCCCCGCATCTGATTCCAGGCCTCTTATTCCCCACCTCTGATTCCCCGCCTCTGATTGCCTGCCACTGATTGCCCGCCTCTTATTCCCCGCCTCTGATTCCCCACCTCTGTCTGTATGCCTCTCTTTCGCCTCCGCTTTTTCCCCTCCACTCTTTCCGCGCCTCTCTTTCCCTCCCTCAATTTCAACAACTCTGTTTGATCTGTTCTGTGTACCTCATTTTCAACGCACAAGTTCCAACCACTATGTTTCACCCATCTCTTTCCCCGCCTCTATTTATCCGCCTATGTTTACCCGCCTCTGTTTACCCACCTGTTCCACCGCCTCTGATTCCCCGCCTCTGATTCCCCACCTCTGTCTCTACGCCTCTCTTTCGCCTCCACTCTTTCCCCTCCACTCATTCCGTGCCTGTCTTTCCCTCCCTCAATTTCAACAACACTGTTTGATCTGTTTTGTGTACCTCATTTTAAACACACAAGTTCCAACCACTATGTTTTGCCCGCCTCTTTCCCCGCCTATATTTATCCACCAATGTTTACCTGCCACTGTTTACCCGCCTGTTTCCCCGCCTCTGATTGCCCACCTTTCATTCCCCGCCTCTCTTTCCCTGCCTCTAATTCCGCGCCTCTTTCTCTGCCTCTCTTTCCCCACATCTCTTTTCCTCCCGCTGGTTCCCCGCCTCTGATTCCCCGCCTCTGATTCCCTGCCTCTGATTCCCCGCCTCTGATTCCCTGCCTCAGATTCCCTGCCTCAGATTCCCCGCCTCTGATTCCCTGCCTGAGATCCCACGCCTGAGATTCCCCGCCTCAGATTCCCCACCTCAGATTCCCCGCCTCAGATTCCCCGCCTCAGATTCCCCGCCTCAGATTCCCCGCCTCAGATTCCCCGCCTCAGATTTCCCGCCTCAGATTCCCGGCCTCAGATTCCCCTCCTCAGATTCCCCGCCTCAGATTCCCCGCCTCAGATTCCCCGCCTCAGATTCCCCGCCTCTGATTCCCCGCCTCAGATTCCCCGCATCTGATTCCCTGCCTCAGATTCCCCGGCTCTGATTCCCTGCATTAGTTTCCCTGCCTCAGATTCCCTGCCTCTGATTCCCCGCATCTGATTCCCTGCCTCTGATTCCCCGCCTCTGATTCCTGCCTCAGAATCCCTGCCTCAGATTCCCTGCCTCAGATTCCCTGCCTCTTATTCCCTGCCTTTGATTCTCCGCCTCTTATTCCCCGCCTCAGATTCCCCGCCTCAGATTCCCAGCCTCAGATTCCCTGCCTCAGATTCCCTGCCTCAGATTCCCTGCCTCTGATTCCCCGCCTCTGATTCCCCGCCTCTTATTCCCCGCCTCTGATTCCCCGCGTCTGATTCCCTGCCTCAGATTCCCCGACTCTGATTCCCTGCCTCTGTTTCCCCGCCTCTGATTCCCTGCCTCTGATTCCCTGCCTCTAAATCCCTGCCTCTGATACCCTGCCTCTGATTCCGCGCCTCTGATTCCCCGCCTCAGATTCCCTGCCTCAGATTCCCTGCCTCTTATTCCCTGCCTTTGATTCTCCGCCTCTTATTCCCCGCCTCAGATTCCCCGCCTCAGATTCCCAGCCTCAGATTCCCTGCCTCAGATTCCCTGCCTCAGATTCCCTGCCTCTGATTCCCCGCCTCTGATTCCCCGCCTCTTATTCCCCGCCTCTGATTCCCCGCCTCTGATTCCCCGCGTCTGATTCCCTGCCTCAGATTCCCCGACTCTGATTCCCTGCCTCTGTTTCCCCGCCTCTGATTCCCTGCCTCTGATTCCCTGCCTCTAAATCCCTGCCTCTGATACCCTGCCTCTGATTCCGCGCTTCTGATTCCCCGCCTCTGATTCCCCGCCTCTGTTTCCCCGTCTCAGATTCCCTGCCTCAGATTCCCTGCCTCAGATTCGCTGCCTCTGATTCCCTGCCTCAGATTCCCTGCCTCAGATTCCCTGCCTCAGATTCCCTGCCTCTGATTGCCTGCCACTGATTCCCTGCCTCTGATTCCCTGCCTCTGATTCCCTGCCTCTGATTCCCTGCCTCTGATTCCCTGCCTCTGATTCCCTGCCTCTGATTCCGCGCCTCTGATTCCATGCCTCTCTTTCCTTGTCTCTGATTCCCCGCCTCTGAATCCGTGCCTCTGATACCCTGCCTCTCTTTGCCTGCCTCTATTTCCGTGCCTCTTTCTCTGCATCTAGTTTCCCACATCTCATTTGCCCCCTCTGATAACCCGCCTCTGATTCCCCGCCTCAGATTCCCCGACTCTGATTCCCTGCCTCTGTTTCCCCGCCTCTGATTCCCTGCCTCTGATTCCCTGCCTCTAAATCCCTGCCTCTGATACCCTGCCTCTGATTCCGCGCCTCTGATTCCCCGCCTCTGATTCCCCGCCTCTGTTTCCCCGCCTCAGATTCCCTGCCTCAGATTCCCTGCCTCAGATTCGCTGCCTCTGATTCCCTGCCTCAGATTCCCTGCCTCAGATTCCCTGCCTCAGATTCCCTGCCTCTGATTGCCTGTCACTGATTCCCTGCCTCTGATTCCCTGCCTCTGATTCCCTGCCTCTGATTCCCTGCCTCTGATTCCCTGCCTCTGATTCCCTGCCTCTGATTCCGCGCCTCTGATTCCATGCCTCTCTTTCCTTGTCTCTGATTCCCCGCCTCTGAATCCGTGCCTCTGATACCCTGCCTCTCTTTGCCTGCCTCTATTTCCGTGCCTCTTTCTCTGCATCTAGTTTCCCACATCTCATTTGCCCCCTCTGATAACCCGCCTCTGATTCCATGCCTCTGATTCACTGCCTCTGATTCCCTGCCTCTGATTCCCCGCCTCTGATTCCCCGCCTCTGATTCCCCGCCTCTGTTTCCCGGCCTCAGATTCCCTGCCTCAGATTCCCTGCCTCAGATTCGCTGCCTGTGATTCCCTGCCTCAGATTCCCTGCCTCAGATTCCCTGCCTCAGATTCCCTGCCTCAGATTCGCTGCCTCAGATTCCCTGCCTCAGGTTCCCTGCCTCTGATTGCCTGCCTCTGATTCCCTGCCTCTGATTCCCTGCCTCTGATTCCCCGCCTCTGATTCCCCGCCTCTGTTTCCCCGCCTCAGATTCCCTGCCTCAGATTCCCTGCCTCAGATTCGCTGCCTCTGATTCCCTGCCTCAGATTCCCTGCCTCAGATTCCCTGCCTCAGATTCCCTGCATCTGATTGCCTGCCTCTGATTCCCTGCCTCTGATTCCCTGCCTCTGATTCCCTGCCTCTGATTCCCTGCCTCTGATTCCCTGCCTCTGATTCCGCGCCTCTGATTCCACGCCTCTCTTTCCTTGTCTCTGATTCCCCGCCTCTGAATCCGTGCCTCTGATACCCTGCCTCTCTTTGCCTGCCTCTATTTCCGTGCCTCTTTCTCTGCATCTAGTTTCCCACATCTCATTTGCCCCCTCTGATAACCCGCCTCTGATTCCATGCCTCTGATTCACTGCCTCAGATTCCCTGCCTCAGATTCCCCGACTCAGATTTACCGCCTCAGATTCCCCGCCTCAGATTCCCTGCCTCAGATTCCCTGCCTCAGATTCCCTGCCTCAGATTCCCTGCCTCAGATTCCCTTCATCTGATGCCCTTCATCAATTCCCTGCCTCTGATTCCCTGCCTCTGATTCCCCACCTCTGATTCCCCGCCTCAGATTCCCTGGCTCTGATTCTCTGGCTCAGATTCCCTGCCTTAGATTCCCTGCCTCTGATTCCCCGCATCTGATTCCAGGCCTCTTATTCCCCACCTCTGATTCCCCGCCTCTGATTGCCTGCCACTGATTGCCCGCCTCTTATTCCCCACCTCTGATTCCCCGCCTCTGATTCCCCACCTCTGTCTGTATGCCTCTCTTTCGCCTCCGCTTTTTCCCCTCCACTCTTTCCGCGCCTCTCTTTCCCTCCCTCAATTTCAACAACTCTGTTTGATCTGTTCTGTGTACCTCATTTTCAACACACAAGTTCCAACCACTATGTTTCACCCATCTCTTTCCCCGCCTCTATTTATCCGCCTATGTTTACCCGCCTCTGTTTACCCACCTGTTCCACCGCCTCTGATTCCCCGCCTCTGATTCCCCACCTCTGTCTCTACGCCTCTCTTTCGCCTCCACTCTTTCCCCTCCACTCATTCCGTGCCTGTCTTTCCCTCCCTCAATTTCAACAACACTGTTTGATCTGTTTTGTGTACCTCATTTTAAACACACAAGTTCCAACCACTATGTTTTGCCCGCCTCTTTCCCCGCCTATATTTATCCACCAATGTTTACCTGCCACTGTTTACCCGCCTGTTTCCCCGCCTCTGATTGCCCACCTTTCATTCCCCGCCTCTCTTTCCCTGCCTCTAATTCCGCGCCTCTTTCTCTGCCTCTCTTTCCCCACATCTCTTTTCCTCCCGCTGATTCCCCGCCTCTGATTCCCCGCCTCTGATTCCCTGCCTCTGATTCCCCGCCTCTGATTCCCTGCCTCAGATTCCCTGCCTCAGATTCCCCGCCTCTGATTCCCTGCCTGAGATTCCACGCCTGAGATTCCCCGCCTCAGATTCCCGGCCTCAGATTCCCCTCCTCAGATTCCCCGCCTCAGATTCCCCGCCTCAGATTCCCCGCCTCAGATTCCCCGCCTCTGATTCCCCGCCTCAGATTCCCCGCATCTGATTCCCTGCCTCAGATTCCCCGGCTCTGATTCCCTGCATTAGATTCCCTGCCTCAGATTCCCTGCCTCTGATTCCCCGCATCTGATTCCCTGCCTCTGATTCCCCGCCTCTGATTCCTGCCTCAGAATCCCTGCCTCAGATTCCCTGCCTCAGATTCCCTGCCTCTTATTCCCTGCCTTTGATTCTCCGCCTCTTATTCCCCGCCTCAGATTCCCCGCCTCAGATTCCCAGCCTCAGATTCCCTGCCTCAGATTCCCTGCCTCAGATTCCCTGCCTCTGATTCCCCGCCTCTGATTCCCCGCCTCTTATTCCCCGCCTCTGATTCCCCGCCTCTGATTCCCCGCGTCTGATTCCCTGCCTCAGATTCCCCGACTCTGATTCCCTGCCTCAGATTCGCTGCCTCTGATTCCCTGCCTCAGATTCCCTGCCTCAGATTCCCTGCCTCTGATTGCCTGCCACTGATTCCCTGCCTCTGATTCCCTGCCTCTGATTCCCTGCCTCTGATTCCCTGCCTCTGATTCCCTGCCTCTGATTCCCTGCCTCTGATTCCGCGCCTCTGATTCCATGCCTCTCTTTCCTTGTCTCTGATTCCCCGCCTCTGAATCCGTGCCTCTGATACCCTGCCTCTCTTTGCCTGCCTCTATTTCCGTGCCTCTTTCTCTGCATCTAGTTTCCCACATCTCATTTGCCCCCTCTGATAACCCGCCTCTGATTCCATGCCTCTGATTCACTGCCTCAGATTCCCTGCCTCAGATTCCCCTCCTCAGATTCCCTGCCTCTGATTGCCTGCCTCTGATTCCCTGCCTCTGATTCCCCGCCTCTGATTCCCCGCCTCTGATTCCCCGCCTCTGTTTCCCGGCCTCAGATTCCCTGCCTCAGATTCCCCACCTCAGATTCCCCGCCTCAGATTCCCCGCCTCAGATTCCCCGTCTCAGATTCCCCGCCTCAGATTTCCCGCCTCAGATTCCCGGCCTCAGATTCCCCGCCTCAGATTCCCCGCCTCAGATTCCCCGCATCAGATTCCCCGCCTCAGATTTCCCGCCTCAGATTCCCGGCCTCAGATTCCCCTCCTCAGATTCCCCGCCTCAGATTCCCCGCCTCAGATTCCCCGCCTCAGATTCCCCGCCTCTGATTCCCCGCCTCAGATTCCCCGCATCTGATTCCCTGCCTCAGATTCCCCGGCTCTGATTCCCTGCATTAGATTCCCTGCCTCAGATTCCCTGCCTCTGATTCCCCGCATCTGATTCCCTGCCTCTGATTCCCCGCCTCTGATTCCTGCCTCAGAATCCCTGCCTCAGATTCCCTGCCTCAGATTCCCTGCCTCAGATTCCCTGCCTCAGATTCCCTGCCTCAGATTCCCTGCCTCAGATTCCCTGCCTCAGATTCCCTTCATCTGATGCCCTTCATCAATTCCCTGCCTCTGATTCCCTGCCTCTGATTCCCCACCTCTGATTCCCCGCCTCAGATTCCCTGGCTCTGATTCTCTGGCTCAGATTCCCTGCCTTAGATTCCCTGCCTCTGATTCCCCGCATCTGATTCCAGGCCTCTTATTCCCCACCTCTGATTCCCCGCCTCTGATTGCCTGCCACTGATTGCCCGCCTCTTATTCCCCGCCTCTGATTCCCCACCTCTGTCTGTATGCCTCTCTTTCGCCTCCGCTTTTTCCCCTCCACTCTTTCCGCGCCTCTCTTTCCCTCCCTCAATTTCAACAACTCTGTTTGATCTGTTCTGTGTACCTCATTTTCAACGCACAAGTTCCAACCACTATGTTTCACCCATCTCTTTCCCCGCCTCTATTTATCCGCCTATGTTTACCCGCCTCTGTTTACCCACCTGTTCCACCGCCTCTGATTCCCCGCCTCTGATTCCCCACCTCTGTCTCTACGCCTCTCTTTCGCCTCCACTCTTTCCCCTCCACTCATTCCGTGCCTGTCTTTCCCTCCCTCAATTTCAACAACACTGTTTGATCTGTTTTGTGTACCTCATTTTAAACACACAAGTTCCAACCACTATGTTTTGCCCGCCTCTTTCCCCGCCTATATTTATCCACCAATGGTTACCTGCCACTGTTTACCCGCCTGTTTCCCCGCCTCTGATTGCCCACCTTTCATTCCCCGCCTCTCTTTCCCTGCCTCTAATTCCGCGCCTCTTTCTCTGCCTCTCTTTCCCCACATCTCTTTTCCTCCCGCTGATTCCCCGCCTCTGATTCCCCGCCTCTGATTCCCTGCCTCTGATTCCCCGCCTCTGATTCCCTGCCTCAGATTCCCTGCCTCAGATTCCCCGCCTCTGATTCCCTGCCTGAGATTCCACGCCTGAGATTCCCCGCCTCAGATTCCCCACCTCAGAATCCCCGCCTCAGATTCCCCGCCTCAGATTCCCCGCCTCAGATTCCCCGCCTCAGATTCCCCGCCTCAGATTTCCCGCCTCAGATTCCCGGCCTCAGATTCCCCTCCTCAGATTCCCCGCCTCAGATTCCCCGCCTCAGATTCCCCGCCTCAGATTCCCCGCCTCTGATTCCCCGCCTCAGATTCCCCGCATCTGATTCCCTGCCTCAGATTCCCCGGCTCTGATTCCCTGCATTAGATTCCCTGCCTCAGATTCCCTGCCTCTGATTCCCCGCATCTGATTCCCTGCCTCTGATTCCCCGCCTCTGATTCCTGCCTCAGAATCCCTGCCTCAGATTCCCTGCCTCAGATTCCCTGCCTCTTATTCCCTGCCTTTGATTCTCCGCCTCTTATTCCCCGCCTCAGGTTCCCCGCCTCAGATTCCCAGCCTCAGATTCCCTGCCTCAGATTCCCTGCCTCAGATTCCCTGCCTCTGATTCCCCGCCTCTGATTCCCTGCCTCTTATTCCCCGCCTCTGATTCCCCGCCTCTGATTCCCCGCGTCTGATTCCCTGCCTCAGATTCCCCGACTCTGATTCCCTGCCTCTGTTTCCCCGCCTCTGATTCCCTGCCTCTGATTCCCTGCCTCTAAATCCCTGCCTCTGATACCCTGCCTCTGATTCCGCGCCTCTGATTCCCCGCCTCTGATTCCCCGCCTCTGTTTCCCCGCCTCAGATTCCCTGCCTCAGATTCCCTGCCTCAGATTCACTGCCTCTGATTCCCTGCCTCAGATTCCCTGCCTCAGATTCCCTGCCTCAGATTCCCTGCCTCTGATTGCCTGCCACTGATTCCCTGCCTCTGATTCCCTGCCTCTGATTCCCTGCCTCTGATTCCCTGCCTCTGATTCCCTGCCTCTGATTCCCTGCCTCTGATTCCGCGCCTCAGATTCCATGCCTCTCTTTCCTTGTCTCTGATTCCCCGCCTCTGAATCCGTGCCTCTGATACCCTGCCTCTCTTTGCCTGCCTCTATTTCCGTGCCTCTTTCTCTGCATCTAGTTTCCCACATGTCATTTGCCCCCTCTGATAACCCGCCTCTGATTCCATGCCTCTGATTCACTGCCTCAGATTCCCTGCCTCAGATTCCCCTCCTCAGATTCCCTGCCTCTGATTGCCTGCCTCTGATTCCCTGCCTCTGATTCCCCGCCTCTGATTCCCCGCCTCTGATTCCCCGCCTCTGTTTCCCGGCCTCAGATTCCCTGCCTCAGATTTCCTGCCTCAGATTCGCTGCCTGTGATTCCCTGCCTCAGATTCCCTGCCTCAGATTCCCTGCCTCAGATTCCCTGCCTCAGATTCGCTGCCTCTGATTCCCTGCCTCAGATTCCCTGCCTCAGGTTCCCTGCCTCTGATTGCCTGCCTCTGATTCCCTGCCTCTGATTCCCTGCCTCTGATTCCCCGCCTCTGATTCCCCGCCTCTGTTTCCCCGTCTCAGATTCCCTGCCTCAGATTCCCTGCCTCAGATTCGCTGCCTCTGATTCCCTGCCTCAGATTCCCTGCCTCAGATTCCCTGCCTCAGATTCCCTGCATCTGATTGCCTGCCTCTGATTCCCTGCCTCTGATTCCCTGCCTCTGATTCCCTGCCTCTGATTCCCTGCCTCTGATTCCCTGCCTCTGATTCCCTGCCTCTGATTCCGCGCCTCTGATTCCACGCCTCTCTTTCCTTGTCTCTGATTCCCCGCCTCTGAATCCGTGCCTCTGATACCCTGCCTCTCTTTGCCTGCCTCTATTTCAGTGCCTCTTTCTCTGCATCTAATTTCCCACATCTCATTTGCCCCCTCTGATAACCCGCCTCTGATTCCATGCCTCTGATTCACTGCCTCAGATTCCCTGCCTCAGATTCCCCGACTCAGATTTACCGCCTCAGATTCCCCGCCTCAGATTCCCTGCTTCAGATTCCCTGCCTCAGATTCCCTGCCTCAGATTCCCTGCCTCAGATTCCCTTCATCTGATGCCCTTCATCAATTCCCTGCCTCTGATTCCCTGCCTCTGATTCCCCACCTCTGATTCCCCGCCTCAGATTCCCTGGCTCTGATTCTCTGGCTCAGATTCCCTGCCTTAGATTCCCTGCCTCTGATTCCCCGCATCTGATTCCAGGCCTCTTATTCCCCACCTCTGATTCCCCGCCTCTGATTGCCTGCCACTGATTGCCCGCCTCTTATTCCCCACCTCTGATTCCCCGCCTCTGATTCCCCACCTCTGTCTGTATGCCTCTCTTTCGCCTCCGCTTTTTCCCCTCCACTCTTTCCGCGCCTCTCTTTCCCTCCCTCAATTTCAACAACTCTGTTTGATCTGTTCTGTGTACCTCATTTTCAACACACAAGTTCCAACCACTATGTTTCACCCATCTCTTTCCCCGCCTCTATTTATCCGCCTATGTTTACCCGCCTCTGTTTACCCACCTGTTCCACCGCCTCTGATTCCCCGCCTCTGATTCCCCACCTCTGTCTCTACGCCTCTCTTTCGCCTCCACTCTTTCCCCTCCACTCATTCCGTGCCTGTCTTTCCCTCCCTCAATTTCAACAACACTGTTTGATCTGTTTTGTGTACCTCATTTTAAACACACAAGTTCCAACCACTATGTTTTGCCCGCCTCTTTCCCCGCCTATATTTATCCACCAATGTTTACCTGCCACTGTTTACCCGCCTGTTTCCCCGCCTCTGATTGCCCACCTTTCATTCCCCGCCTCTCTTTCCCTGCCTCTAATTCCGCGCCTCTTTCTCTGCCTCTCTTTCCCCACATCTCTTTTCCTCCCGCTGATTCCCCGCCTCTGATTCCCCGCCTCTGATTCCCTGCCTCTGATTCCCCGCCTCTGATTCCCTGCCTCAGATTCCCTGCCTCAGATTCCCCGCCTCTGATTCCCTGCCTGAGATTCCACGCCTGAGATTCCCTGCCTCAGATTCCCGGCCTCAGATTCCCCTCCTCAGATTCCCCGCCTCAGATTCCCCGCCTCAGATTCCCCGCCTCAGATTCCCCGCCTCTGATTCCCCGCCTCAGATTCCCCACATCTGATTCCCTGCCTCAGATTCCCCGGCTCTGATTCCCTGCATTAGATTCCCTGCCTCAGATTCCCTGCCTCTGATTCCCCGCATCTGATTCCCTGCCTCTGATTCCCCGCCTCTGATTCCTGCCTCAGAATCCCTGCCTCAGATTCCCTGCCTCAGATTCCCTGCCTCTTATTCCCTGCCTTTGATTCTCCGCCTCTTATTCCCCGCCTCAGATTCCCCGCCTCAGATTCCCAGCCTCAGATTCCCTGCCTCAGATTCCCTGCCTCAGATTCCCTGCCTCTGATTCCCCGCCTCTGATTCCCCGCCTCTTATTCCCCGCCTCTGATTCCCCGCCTCTGATTCCCCGCGTCTGATTCCCTGCCTCAGATTCCCCGACTCTGATTCCCTGCCTCTGTTTCCCCGCCTCTGATTCCCCGCCTCTGATTTTCCGCCTCAGATTCCCCACCTCAGATTCCCCGCCTCAGATTCCCCGCCTCAGATTCCCCGTCTCAGATTCCGCGCCTCAGATTTCCCGCCTCAGATTCCCGGCCTCAGATTCCCCGCCTCAGATTCCCCGCCTCAGATTCCCCGCATCAGATTCCCCGCCTCAGATTTCCCGCCTCAGATTCCCGGCCTCAGATTCCCCTCCTCAGATTCCCCGCCTCAGATTCCCCGCCTCAGATTCCCCGCCTCAGATTCCCCGCCTCTGATTCCCCGCCTCAGATTCCCCGCATCTGATTCCCTGCCTCAGATTCCCCGGCTCTGATTCCCTGCATTAGATTCCCTGCCTCAGATTCCCTGCCTCTGATTCCCCGCATCTGATTCCCTGCCACTGATTCCCCGCCTCTGATTCCTGCCTCAGAATCCCTGCCTCAGATTCCCTGCCTCAGATTCCCTGCCTCTTATTCCCTGCCTTTGATTCTCCGCCTCTTATTCCCCGCCTCAGATTCCCCGCCTCAGATTCCCAGCCTCAGATTCCCTGCCTCAGATTCCCTGCCTCAGATTCCCTGCCTCTGATTCCCCGCCTCTGATTCCCCGCCTCTTATTCCCCGCCTCTGATTCCCCGCCTCTGATTCCCCACGTCTGATTCCCTGCCTCAGATTCCCCGGCTCTGATTCCCTGCATTAGATTCCCTGCCTCAGATTCCCTGCCTCTGATTCCCCGCCTCTGATTCCCTGCCTCTGATTCCCCGCATCTGATTCCTGCCTCAGATTCCCTGCCTCAGATTCCCTGCCTCAGATTCCCTGCCTCTTATTCCCAGCCTTTGATTCCCCGCCTCTTATTCCCCGCCTCTGATTCCAAGCCTCTGATTCCCCGACTCTGATTCCCTGCCTCTGTTTCCCCGCCTCTGATTCCCCGCCTAAGATTCCCTGCCTCAGATTCCCCGCCTCAGATTCCCCGCCTCAGATTCCCCGCCTCAGATTTCCCGCCTCAGATTCCCCGCCTCGGATTCCCCGCCTCAGATTCCCCGCCTCAGATTCCCCGCCTCAGATTCCCCGCCTCAGATTCCCCGCCTCAGATTCCACGCCTCAGATTCCCCGCGTCAGATTCCCCGCCTCAGATTCCCCGCCTCAGATTCCCCGCCTCAGATTCCCCGCCTCAGATTCCCCTCCTCTGATTCCCTGCCTCTGATTCCCTGCCTCTGATTCCCTACCTCTTATTCCCTGCCTCTGATTCCCTGCCTCTGATTCCCTGCCTCTGATTCCCTGCCTCTGATTCCGCGCCTCTGATTCCACGCCTCTCTTTCCGTATCTCTGATTCCCCGCCTCTAATTCCCTGCCTATGATACCCTGCCTCTCTTTGCCTGCCTCTATTTCGGTGCCTCTTTCTCTGCATCTAGTTTCCCACATCTCATTTGCCCCCTCTGATAACCCGCCTCTGATTCCATGCCTCTGATTCCCCGCCTCTGATTCCCCGCCTCTTATTCCCTGCCTCTGATTCCCTGCCTCTGATTCCCCACCTCTGATTCCCCGCCTCTTATTCCCCGCCTCTGATTCCCCGCCTCTGATTCCCCGCCTCTGATTCCCCGCATCTGATTCCCTGCCTCAGATTCCCGGCCTCAGATTCCCCTCCTCAGATTCCCCGCCTCAGATTCCCCGCCTCAGATTCCCCGCCTCAGATTCCCCGCCTCTGATTCCCCGCCTCAGATTCCCCGCATCTGATTCCCTGCCTCAGATTCCCCGGGTCTGATTCCCTGCATTAGATTCCCTGCCTCAGATTCCCTGCCTCTGATTTCCCGCATCTGATTCCCTGCCTCTGATTCCCCGCCTCTGATTCCTGCCTCAGAATCCCTGCCTCAGATTCCCTGCCTCAGATTCCCTGCGTCTTATTCCCTGCCTTTGATTCCCCGCCTCTTATTCCCCGCCTCTGATTCCCAGCATCTGATTCCCCGCCTATGATTCCCTGCCTCTGTTTCCCCGCCTCTGATAACCCGCCTCTGATTCCCCGCCTCAGATTCCCCGCCTCAGATTTCCCGCCTCAGATTCCCCGCCTCAGATTCCCCGCCTCAGATTCCCCACCTCAGATTCCCCGCCTCAGATTCCCCGCGTCAGATTCCCCGCCTCAGATTCCCCGCCTCAGATTCCCCGCCTCTGATTGCCTGCCTCTGATTCCCTGCCTCTGAATCCCTGCCTCTGATTCCCTGCCTCTGATTCCCTGCCTCTGGTTCCCTGCCTCTGATTCCCTGCCTCTGATTCCGCGCCTCTGATTCCACGCCTCTCTTTCCGTATCTCTGATTCCCCGCCTCTGATTCCCTGCCTCTGATACCCTGCCTCTCTTTGCCTGCCTCTATTTCGGTGCCTCTTTCTCTGCATCTAGTTTCCCACATCTCATTTGCCCCCTCTGATAACCCGCCTCTGATTCCATGCCTCTGATTCCCCGCCTCTGAATCCCCGCCTCTGATTCCCTGCCTCTGATTCCGCGCCTCTGATTCCACGCCTCTCTTTCCGTATCTCTGATTCCCCGCCTCTGATTCCCTGCCTCTGATACCCTGCCTCTCTTTGCCTGCCTCTATTTCGGTGCCTCTTTCTCTGCATCTAGTTTCCCACATCTCATTTGCCCCCTCTGATAACCCGCCTCTGATTCAATGCCTCTGATTCCCCGCCTCTGAATCCCCGCCTCTGATTCCCTGCCTCTGATTCCCCGCCTCTGATTCCCTGCCTCAGATTCCCTGCCTCAGATTCCCTGCCTCAGATTCCCTGCATCTGATTCCCCGCCTCTGATTCCCCGCCTCTTTTTCCCCGCCTCTGATTCCCCACCTCTGATTCCCCGCCTCTGATTCCCTGCCTCTGTTTCCCCGCCTCTGATTCCCCGCCTCTGATTCCCCGCCTCAGATTCCCCGGCTCTGATTCCCTGCCTGAGATTCCCTGCTCAGATTCCCTGCCTATGATTCCCTGCCTCTGAGTCCCCGCGTCAGATTCTCCGGCTCTGATTCCCTGCCTGAGATTCCCCGCCTCAGATTCCCCGCCTCAGATTCCCAGCCTCAGATTCCTCGCCTCAGATTCCCCGCCTCAGATACCCCGCCTCAGATTCCCCACCTCAGATTCCCCGCCTCAGATTCCCTGCCTCTGATTCCCTGCCTCTGATTCCCTGCCTCTGATTCCGCGCCTCTGATTCCACGCCTCTCTTTCCATATCTCTGATTCCCCGCCACTGATTCCCTGCCTCTGATTCCCCGCCTCTGATTCCCCGCCTCTGATTCCCCGCCTCTGATTCCCTGCCTCAGATTCCATGCCTCAGATTCCCTGCCTCAGATTCCCTGCATCTGATTCCCCGTCTCTGATTCCCCGCCTCTTATTCACCGCCTCTGATTCCCCGCCTCTGATTCCCCGCCTCTGATTCCCTGCCTCTGTTTCCCCGCCTCTGATTCCCCGCCTCTGATTCCCCGCCTCAGATTCCCCGGCTCAGATTCCCTGCCTGAGATTCCCTGCCTCAGATTCCCTGCCTATGATTCCCTGCCTCTGAGTCCCCGCGTCAGATTCCCCGGCTCTGATTCCCTGCCTGAGATTCCCTGCCTCAGATTCCCCGCCTCAGATTCCCTGCCTCAGATTCCCCGCCTCAGATTCCCCGCCTCAGATTCCCCGCCTCAGATTCCCCGCCTCAGACTCCCCGCTTCAGATTCCCCGCCTCAGATTCCCTGCCTCAGATTCCCCGCCTCAGATTCCCTGCCTCAGATTCCCTGCC
Source organism: Narcine bancroftii (assembly GCF_036971445.1). Classification (NCBI taxonomy): domain Eukaryota; kingdom Metazoa; phylum Chordata; class Chondrichthyes; order Torpediniformes; family Narcinidae; genus Narcine; species Narcine bancroftii. The sequence goes on from NC_091472.1 coordinate 319,445,323, forward strand.
TCAGATTCCCCGCCTCAGGTTCCCTGCCTCTGATTCCCTGCCTCTGATTCCCTGCCTCTGATTCCCTGCCTCTAAATCCCTGCCTCTGATACCCTGCCTCTGATTCCGCGCCTCTGATTCCCTGCCTCTGATTCCCCGCCTCTGATTCCTGCCTCAGAATCCCTGCCTCAGATTCCCTGCCTCAGATTCCCTGCCTCTTATTCCCTGCCTTTGATTCCCCGCCTCTTATTCCCCGCCTCTGATTCCCAGCATCTGATTCCCCGCCTATGATTCCCTGCCTCTGTTTCCCCGCCTCTGATAACCCGCCTCTGATTCCCCGCCTCAGATTCCCCGCCTCAGATTTCCCGCCTCAGATTCCCCGCCTCAGATTCCCCGCCTCAGATTCCCCACCTCAGATTCCCCGCCTCAGATTCCCCGCCTCAGATTCCCCGCCTCAGATTCCCCGCCTCAGATTCCCCGCCTCTGATTGCCTGCCTCTGATTCCCTGCCTCTGAATCCCTGCCTCTGATTCCCTGCCTCTGATTCCCTGCCTCTGGTTCCCTGCCTCTGATTCCCTGCCTCTGATTCCGCGCCTCTGATTCCCTGCCTCTGATTCCGCGCCTCTGATTCCACACCTCTCTTTCCGTATCTCTGATTCCCCGCCTCTGATTCCCTGCCTCTGATACCCTGCCTCTCTTTGCCTGCCTCTATTTCGGTGCCTCTTTCTCTGCATCTAGTTTCCCACATCTCATTTGCCCCCTCTGATAACCCGCCTCTGATTCCATGCCTCTGATTCCCCGCCTCTGCATCCCCGCCTCTGATTCCCCGCCTCTGATTCCCCGCCTCTGATTCCCTGCCTCAGATTCCCTGCCTCAGATTCCCTGCCTCAGATTCCCTGCATCTGATTCCCCGCCTCTGATTCCCCGCCTCTTTTTCCCCGCCTCTGATTCCCCACCTCTGATTCCCCGCCTCTGATTCCCCGCCTCAGATTCCCCGGCTCTGATTCCCTGCCTGAGATTCCCTGCTCAGATTCCCTGCCTATGATTCCCTGCCTCTGAGTCCCCGCGTCAGATTCTCCGGCTCTGATTCCCTGCCTGAGATTCCCTGCCTCAGATTCCCCGCCTCAGATTCCCCGCCTCAGATTCCCAGCCTCAGATTCCTCGCCTCAGATTCCCCGCCTCAGATACCCCACCTCAGATTCCCCACCTCAGATTCCCCGCCTCAGATTCCCTGCCTCTGATTCCCTGCCTCTGATTCCCTGCCTCTGATTCCGCGCCTCTGATTCCACGCCTCTCTTTCCATATCTCTGATTCCCCGCCACTGATTCCCTGCCTCAGATTCCCTGCCTCTGATTCCCTGCCTCTGATTCCCTGCCTCTGAATCCGTGCCTCTGATACCCTGCCTCTCTTTGCCTGCCTCTATTTCCGTGCCTCTTTCTCTGCATCTAGTTTCCCACATCTCATTTGCCCCCTCTGATAACCCGCCTATGATTCCATGCCTCTGATTCACTGCCTCAGATTCCCTGCCTCAGATTCCCCGATTCAGATTTACCGCCTCAGATTCCCCGCCTCAGATTCCCTGCCTCAGATTCCCTGCCTCAGATTCCCTGCCTCAGATTCCCTGCCTCAGATTCCCTTCATCTGATGCCCTTCATCAATTCCCTGCCTCTGATTCCCTGCCTCTGATTCCCCACCTCTGATTCCCCGCCTCAGATTCCCTGGCTCTGATTCTCTGGCTCAGATTCCCTGCCTTAGATTCCCTGCCTCTGATTCCCCGCATCTGATTCCAGGCCTCTTATTCCCCACCTCTGATTCCCCGCCTCTGATTGCCTGCCACTGATTGCCCGCCTCTTATTCCCCGCCTCTGATTCCCCGCATCTGATTCCCTGCCTCTTATTCCCCGCCTCTGATTCCTGCCTCAGAATCCCTGCCTCAGATTCCCTGCCTCAGATTCCCTGCCTCTTAATCCCTCCCTTTGATTCTCCGCCTCTTATTCCCCGCCTCAGATTCCCTGCCTCAGATTCCCCGCCTCAGATTCCCCGCCTCAGATTCCCCGCCTCAGATTCCTCGCCTCAGATTCCCCGCCTCAGATACCCCGCCTCAGATTCCCCACCTCAGATTCCCCGCCTCAGATTCCCTGCCTCTGATTCCCTGCCTCTGATTCCCTGCCTCTGATTCCGCGCCTCTGATTCCACGCCTCTCTTTCCATATCTCTGATTCCCCGCCACTGATTCCCTGCCTCTGATTCCCCGCCTCTGATTCCCCGCCTCTGATTCCCTGCCTCAGATTCCCTGCCTCAGATTCCCTGCCTCAGATTCCCTGCATCTGTTTCCCCGCCTCTGATTCCCCGCGTCTTATTCCCCGCCTCTGATTCCCCGCCTCTGATTCCCCGCCTCTGATTCCCTGCCTCTGTTTCCCCGCCTCTGATTCCCTGCCTCAGATTCCCTGCCTCAGATTCCCTGCCTCAGATTCCCTGCCTCAGATTCCCTGCCTCAGATTCCCTGCCTCTGATTGCCTTCCTCTGATTCCCTGCCTCTGATTCCCTGCCTCTGATTCCCTGCCTCTGATTCCCTGCCTCTGATTCCCTGCCTCTGATTCCCTGCCTCTGATTCCCTGCCTCTGATTCCGCGCCTCTGATTCCATGCCTCTCTTTCCTTGTCTCTGATTCCCCGCCTCTGAATCCGTGCCTCTGATACCCTGCCTCTCTTTGCCTGCCTCTATTTCCGTGCCTCTTTCTCTGCATCTAGTTTCCCACATCTCATTTGCCCCCTCTGATAACCCGCCTCTGATTCCATGCCTCTGATTCACTGCCTCAGATTCGCTGCCTGTGATTCCCTGCCTCAGATTCCCTGCCTCAGATTCCCCGCCTCAGATTCCCTGCCTCTGATTGCCTGCCTCTGATTCCCTGCCTCTGATTCCCCGCCTCTGATTCCCCGCCTCTGATTCCCCGCCTCTGCTTCCCGGCCTCAGATTCCCTGCCTCAGATTCCCTGCCTCAGATTCGCTGCCTGTGATTCCCTGCCTCAGATTCCCTGCCTCAGATTCCCTGCCTCAGATTCCCTGCCTCAGATTCGCTGCCTCTGATTCCCTGCCTCAGATTCCCTGCCTCAGGTTCCCTGCCTCTGATTGCCTGCCTCTGATTCCCTGCCTCTGATTCCCTGCCTCTGATTCCCCGCCTCTGATTCCCCGCCTCTGTTTCCCCACCTCAGATTCCCTGCCTCAGATTCCCTGCCTCAGATTCGCTGCCTCAGATTCCCTGTCTCAGATTCCCTGCCTCAGATTCCCTGCCTCAGATTCCCTGCATCTGATTGCCTGCCTCTGATTCCCTGCCTCTGATTCCCTGCCTCTGATTCCCTGCCTCTGATTCCCTGCCTCTGATTCCCTGCCTCTGATTCCCTGCCTCTGATTCCGCGCCTCTGATTCCACGCCTCTCTTTCCTTGTCTCTGATTCCCCGCCTCTGAATCCGTGCCTCTGATACCCTGCCTCTCTTTGCCTGCCTCTATTTCCGTGCCTCTTTCTCTGCATCTAGTTTCCCACATCTCATTTGCCCCCTCTGATAACCCGCCTCTGATTCCATGCCTCTGATTCACTGCCTCAGATTCGCTGCCTGTGATTCCCTGCCTCAGATTCCCTGCCTCAGATTCCCTGCCTCAGATTCCCTGCCTCAGATTCGCTGCCTCTGATTCCCTGCCTCAGATTCCCTGCCTCAGGTTCCCTGCCTCTGATTGCCTGCCTCTGATTCCCTGCCTCTGATTCCCTGCCTCTGATTCCCCGCCTCTGATTCCCTGCCTCTGTTTCCCCGCCTCAGATTCCCTGCCTCAGATTCCCTGCCTCAGATTCGCAGCCTCTGATTCCCTGCCTCAGATTCCCTGCCTCAGATTCCCTGCCTCAGATTCCCTGCATCTGATTGCCTGCCTCTGATTCCCTGCCTCTGATTCCCTGCCTCTGATTCCCTGCCTCTGATTCCCTGCCTCTGATTCCCTGCCTCTGATTCCCTGCCTCTGATTCCGCGCCTCTGATTCCACGCCTCTCTTTCCTTGTCTCTGATTCCCCGCCTCTGAATCCGTGCCTCTGATACCCTGCCTCTCTTTGCCTGCCTCTATTTCCGTGCCTCTTTCTCTGCATCTAGTTTCCCACATCTCATTTGCCCCCTCTGAAAACCCGCCTCTGATTCCATGCCTCTGATTCACTGCCTCAGATTCCCTGGCTCAGATTCCCCGACTCAGATTTACAGCCTCAGATTCCCCGCCTCAGATTCCCTGCCTCAGATTCCCTGCCTCAGATTCCCTGCCTCAGATTCCCTGCCTCAGATTCCTTTCATCTGATGCCCTTCATCAATTCCCTGCCTCTGATTCCCTGCCTCTGATTCCCCACCTCTGATTCCCCGCCTCAGATTCCCTGGCTCTGATTCTCTGGCTCAGATTCCCTGCCTTAGATTCACTGCCTCTGATTCCCCGCATCTGATTCCAGGCCTCTTATTCCCCGCCTCTTATTCCCCGCCTCTGATTCCCCACCTCTGTCTGTATGCCTCTCTTTCGCCTCCGCTTTTTCCCCTCCACTCTTTCCGCGCCTCTCTTTCCCTCCCACAATTTCAACAACTCTGTTTGATCTGTTCTGTGTACCTCATTTTCAACGCACAAGTTCCAACCACTATGTTTCACCCATCTCTTTCCCCGCCTCTATTTATCCGCCTATGTTTACCCGCCTCTGTTTACCCACCTGTTCCACCGCCTCTGATTCCCCGCCTCTGATTCCCCACCTCTGTCTCTACGCCTCTCTTTCGCCTCCACTCTTTCCCCTCCACTCATTCCGTGCCTGTCTTTCCCTCCCTCAATTTCAACAACACTGTTTGATCTGTTTTGTGTACCTCATTTTAAACACACAAGTTCCAACCACTATGTTTTGCCCGCCTCTTTCCCCGCCTATATTTATCCACCAATGTTTACCTGCCACTGTTTACCCGCCTGTTTCCCCGCCTCTGATTGCCCACCTTTCATTCCCCGCCTCTCTTTCCCTGCCTCTAATTCCGCGCCTCTTTCTCTGCCTCTCTTTCCCCACATCTCTTTTCCTCCCGCTGGTTCCCCGCCTCTGATTCCCCGCCTCTGATTCCCTGCCTCTGATTCCCCGCCTCTGATTCCCTGCCTCAGATTCCCTGCCTCAGATTCCCCGCCTCTGATTCCCTGCCTGAGATTCCACGCCTGAGATTCCCCGCCTCAGATTCCCCACCTCAGATTCCCCGCCTCAGATTCCCCGCCTCAGATTCCCCGCCTCAGATTCCCCGCCTCAGATTCCCCGCCTCAGATTTCCCGCCTCAGATTCCCGGCCTCAGATTCCCCTCCTCAGATTCCCCGCCTCAGATTCCCCGCCTCAGATTCCCCGCCTCAGATTCCCCGCCTCTGATTCCCCGCCTCAGATTCCCCGCATCTGATTCCCTGCCTCAGATTCCCCGGCTCTGATTCCCTGCATTAGATTCCCTGCCTCAGATTCCCTGCCTCTGATTCCCCGCATCTGATTCCCTGCCTCTGATTCCCCGCCTCTGATTCCTGCCTCAGAATCCCTGCCTCAGATTCCCTGCCTCAGATTCCCTGCCTCTTATTCCCTGCCTTTGATTCTCCGCCTCTTATTCCCCGCCTCAGATTCCCGGCCTCAGATTCCCAGCCTCAGATTCCCTGCCTCAGATTCCCTGCCTCAGATTCCCTGCCTCTGATTCCCCGCCTCTGATTCCCCGCCTCTTATTCCCCGCCTCAGATTCCCCGCCTCTGATTCCCCGCGTCTGATTCCCTGCCTCTGATTCCGCGCCTCTGATTCCCCGCCTCTGATTCCCCGCCTCTGTTTCCCCGCCTCAGATTCCCTGCCTCAGATTCCCTGCCTCAGATTCGCTGCCTCTGATTCCCTGCCTCAGATTCCCTGCCTCAGATTCCCTGCCTCAGATTCCCTGCCTCTGATTGCCTGCCACTGATTCCCTGCCTCTGATTCCCTGCCTCTGATTCCCTGCCTCTGATTCCCTGCCTCTGATTCCCTGCCTCTGATTCCCTGCCTCTGATTCCGCGCCTCTGATTCCATGCCTCTCTTTCCTTGTCTCTGATTCCCCGCCTCTATTTCCGTGCCTCTTTCTCTGCATCTAGTTTCCCACATCTCATTTGCCCCCTCTGATAACCCGCCTCTGATTCCATGCCTCTGATTCACTGCCTCAGATTCCCTGCCTCAGATTCCCCTCCTCAGATTCCCTGCCTCTGATTGCCTGCCTCTGATTCCCTGCCTCTGATTCCCCGCCTCTGATTCCCCGCCTCTGATTCCCCGCCTCTGTTTCCCGGCCTCAGATTCCCTGCCTCAGATTCCCTGCCTCAGATTCGCTGCCTGTGATTCCCTGCCTCAGATTCCCTGCCTCAGATTCCCTGCCTCAGATTCCCTGCCTCTGTTTCCCCGCCTCTGATTCCCCGCCTCTGATTCCCCGCCTCAGATTCCCCGGCTCTGATTACCCGCCTAAGATTCCCTGCCTCAGATTCCCCGCCTCAGATTCCCCGCCTCAGATTCCCCGCCTCAGATTTCCCGCCTCATATTCCCCGCCTCGGATTCCCCGCCTCAGATTCCCCGCCTCAGATTCCCCGCCTCAGATTCCCCGCCTCAGATTCCCCGCCTCAGATTCCACGCCTCAGATTCCCCGCCTCAGATTCCCCGCCTCAGATTCCCCGCCTCAGATTCCCCGCCTCAGATTCCCCGCCTCAGATTCCCCGCCTCTGATTCCCTGCCTCTGATTCCCTGCCTCTGATTCCCTACCTCTTATTCCCTGCCTCTGATTCCCTGCCTCTGATTCCCTGCCTCTGATTCCGCGCCTCTGATTCCACGCCTCTCTTTCCGTATCTCTGATTCCCCGCCTCTAATTCCCTGCCTATGATACCCTGCCTCTCTTTGCCTGCCTCTATTTCGGTGCCTCTTTCTCTGCATCTAGTTTCCCACATCTCATTTGCCCCCTCTGATAACCCGCCTCTGATTCCATGCCTCTGATTCCCCGCCTCTGATTCCCCGCCTCTTATTCCCTGCCTCTGATTCCCTGCCTCTGATTCCCCACCTCTGATTCCCCGCCTCTTATTCCCCGCCTCTGATTCCCCGCCTCTGATTCCCCGCCTCTGATTCCCCGCATCTGATTCACTGCCTCAGATTCCCGGCCTCAGATTCCCCTCCTCAGATTCCCCGCCTCAGATTCCCCGCCTCAGATTCCCCGCCTCAGATTCCCCGCCTCTGATTCCCCGCCTCAGATTCCATGCATCTGATTCCCTGCCTCAGATTCCCCGGGTCTGATTCCCTGCATTAGATTCCCTGCCTCAGATTCCCTGCCTCTGATTTCCCGCATCTGATTCCCTGCCTCTGATTCCCCGCCTCTGATTCCTGCCTCAGAATCCCTGCCTCAGATTCCCTGCCTCAGATTCCCTGCCTCTTATTCCCTGCCTTTGATTCCCCGCCTCTTATTCCCCGCCTCTGATTCCCAGCATCTGATTCCCCGCCTATGATTCCCTGCCTCTGTTTCCCCGCCTCTGATAACCCGCCTCTGATTCCCCGCCTCAGATTCCCCGCCTCAGATTTCCCGCCTCAGATTCCCCGCCTCAGATTCCCCGCCTCAGATTCCCCACCTCAGATTCCCCGCCTCAGATTCCCCGCCTCAGATTCCCCGCCTCAGATTCCCCGCCTCAGATTCCCCGCCTCTGATTGCCTGCCTCTGATTCCCTGCCTCTGAATCCCTGCCTCTGATTCCCTGCCTCTGATTCCCTGCCTCTGGTTCCCCTCCTCTGATTCCCTGCCTCTGATTCCGCGCCTCTGATTCCACGCCTCTCTTTCCTTGTCTCTGATTCCCCGCCTCTGATTCCCTGCCTCTGATACCCTGCCTCTCTTTGCCTGCCTCTATTTCGGTGCCTCTTTCTCTGCATCTAGTTTCCCACATCTCATTTGCCCCCTCTGATAACCCGCCTCTGATTCCATGCCTCTGATTCCCCGCCTCTGAATCCCCGCCTCTGATTCCCTGCCTCTGATTCCGCGCCTCTGATTCCACGCCTCTCTTTCCGTATCTCTGATTCCCCGCCTCTGATTCCCTGCCTCTGATACCCTGCCTCTCTTTGCCTGCCTCTATTTCGGTGCCTCTTTCTCTGCATCTAGTTTCCCACATCTCATTTGCCCCCTCTGATAACCCGCCTCTGATTCCATGCCTCTGATTCCCCGCCTCTGAATCCCCGCCTCTGATTCCCTGCCTCTGTTTCCCCGCCTCTGATTCCCCGCCTCTGATTCCCCGCCTCAGATTCCCCGGCTCTGATTCCCTGCCTGAGATTCCCTGCTCAGATTCCCTGCCTATGATTCCCTGCCTCTGAGTCCCCGCGTCAGATTCTCCGGCTCTGATTCCCTGCCTGAGATTCCCCGCCTCAGATTCCCCGCCTCAGATTCCCAGCCTCAGATTCCTCGCCTCAGATTCCCCGCCTCAGATACCCCGCCTCAGATTCCCCACCTCAGATTCCCCGCCTCAGATTCCCTGCCTCTGATTCCCTGCCTCTGATTCCCTGCCTCTGATTCCGCGCCTCTGATTCCACGCCTCTCTTTCCATATCTCTGATTCCCCGCCACTGATTCCCTGCCTCTGATTCCCCGCCTCTGATTCCCCGCCTCTGATTCCCCGCCTCTGATTCCCTGCCTCAGATTCCATGCCTCAGATTCCCTGCCTCAGATTCCCTGCATCTGATTCCCCGCCTCTGATTCCCCGCCTCTTATTCACCGCCTCTGATTCCCCGCCTCTGATTCCCCGCCTCTGATTCCCTGCCTCTGTTTCCCCGCCTCTGATTCCCCGCCTCTGATTCCCCGCCTCAGATTCCCCGGCTCAGATTCCCTGCCTGAGATTCCCTGCCTCAGATTCCCTGCCTATGATTCCCTGCCTCTGAGTCCCCGCGTCAGATTCCCCGGCTCTGATTCCCTGCCTGAGATTCCCTGCCTCAGATTCCCCGCCTCAGATTCCCTGCCTCAGATTCCCCGCCTCAGATTCCCCGCCTCAGATTCCCCGCCTCAGATTCCCCGCCTCAGACTCCCCGCTTCAGATTCCCCGCCTCAGATTCCCTGCCTCAGATTCCCTGCCTCAGGTTCCCTGCCTCTGATTCCCTGCCTCTGATTCCCTGCCTCTGATTCCCTGCCTCTAAATCCCTGCCTCTGATACCCTGCCTCTGATTCCGCGCCTCTGATTCCCTGCCTCTGATTCCCCGCCTCTGATTCCTGCCTCAGAATCCCTGCCTCAGATTCCCTGCCTCAGATTCCCTGCCTCTTATTCCCTGCCTTTGATTCCCCGCCTCTTATTCCCCGCCTCTGATTCCCAGCATCTGATTCCCCGCCTATGATTCCCTGCCTCTGTTTCCCCGCCTCTGATAACCCGCCTCTGATTCCCCGCCTCAGATTCCCCGCCTCAGATTTCCCGCCTCAGATTCCCCGCCTCAGATTCCCCGCCTCAGATTCCCCACCTCAGATTCCCCGCCTCAGATTCCCCGCCTCAGATTCCCCGCCTCAGATTCCCCGCCTCAGATTCCCCACCTCTGATTGCCTGCCTCTGATTCCCTGCCTCTGAATCCCTGCCTCTGATTCCCTGCCTCTGATTCCCCGCCTCTGAATCCCCGCCTCTGATTCCCTGCCTCTGATTCCGCGCCTCTGATTCCACGCCTCTCTTTCCGTATCTCTGATTCCCCGCCTCTGATTCCCTGCCTCTGATACCCTGCCTCTCTTTGCCTGCCTCTATTTCGGTGCCTCTTTCTCTGCATCTAGTTTCCCACATCTCATTTGCCCCCTCTGATAACCCGCCTCTGATTCCATGCCTCTGATTCCCCGCCTCTGAATCCCCGCCTCTGATTCCCCGCCTCTGATTCCCCGCCTCTGATTCCCTGCCTCAGATTCCCTGCCTCAGATTCCCTGCCTCAGATTCCCTGCATCTTATTCTCCGCCTCTGATTCCCCGCCTCTTATTCCCCGCCTCTGATTCCCCACCTCTGATTCCCCGCCTCTGATTCCCTGCCTCTGTTTCCCCGCCTCTGATTCCCCGCCTCTGATTCCCCGCCTCAGATTTCCCGGCTCTGATTCCCTGCCTGAGATTCCCTGCTCAGATTCCCTGCCTATGATTCCCTGCCTCTGAGTCCCCGCGTCAGATTCTCCGGCTCTGATTCCCTGCCTGAGATTCCCTGCCTCAGATTCCCCGCCTCAGATTCCCCGCCTCATATTCCCAGCCTCAAATTCCTCGCCTCAGATTCCCCGCCTCAGATACCCTACCTCAGATTCCCCACCTCAGATTCCCCGCCTCAGATTCCCTGCCTCTGATTCCCTGCCTCTGATTCCCTGCCTCTGATTCCGCGCCTCTGATTCCACGCCTCTCTTTCCATATCTCTGATTCCCCGCCACTGATTCCCTGCCTCTGATTCCCCGCCTCTGATTCCCCGCCTCTGAATCCGTGCCTCTGATACCCTGCCTCTCTTTGCCTGCCTCTATTTCCGTGCCTCTTTCTCTGCATCTAGTTTCCCACATCTCATTTGCCCCCTCTGATAACCCGCCTCTGATTCCATGCCTCTGATTCACTGCCTCTGATTCACTGCCTCAGATTCCCTGCCTCAGATTCCCCGACTCAGATTTACCGCCTCAGATTCCCCGCCTCAGATTCCCTGCCTCAGATTCCCTGCCTCAGATTCCCTGCCTCAGATTCCCTGCCTCAGATTCCCTTCATCTGATGCCCTTCATCAATTCCCTGCCTCTGATTCCCTGCCTCTGATTCCCCACCTCTGATTCCCCGCCTCAGATTCCCTGGCTCTGATTCTCTGGCTCAGATTCCCTGCCTTAGATTCCCTGCCTCTGATTCCCCGCATCTGATTCCAGGCCTCTTATTCCCCACCTCTGATTCCCCGCCTCTGATTGCCTGCCACTGATTGCCCGCCTCTTATTCCCCGCCTCTGATTCCCCGCCTCTGATTCCCCGCATCTGATTCCCTGCCTCTTATTCCCCGCCTCTGATTCCTGCCTCAGAATCCCTGCCTCAGATTCCCTGCCTCAGATTCCCTGCCTCTTATTCCCTGCCTTTGATTCTCCGCCTCTTATTCCCCGCCTCAGATTCCCTGCCTCAGATTCCCCGCCTCAGATTCCCCGCCTCAGATTCCTCGCCTCAGATTCCCCGCCTCAGATATCCCGCCTCAGATTCCCCACCTCAGATTCCCCGCCTCAGATTCCCTGCCTCTGATTCCCTGCCTCTGATTCCCTGCCTCTGATTCCGCGCCTCTGATTCCACGCCTCTCTTTCCATATCTCTGATTCCCCGCCACTGATTCCCTGCCTCTGATTCCCCGCCTCTGATTCCCCGCCTCTGATTCCCTGCCTCAGATTCCCTGCCTCAGATTCCCTGCCTCAGATTCCCTGCATCTGATTCCCCGCCTCTGATTCCCCGCCTCTTATTCCCCGCCTCTGATTCCCCGCCTCTGATTCCCCGCCTCTGATTCCCTGCCTCTGTTTCCCCGCCTCTGATTCCCCGCCTCTGATTCCCCGCCTCAGATTCCCCGGCTCAGATTCCCTGCCTGAGATTCCCTGCCTCAGATTCCCTGCCTATGATTCCCTGCCTCTGAGTCCCCGCGTCAGATTCCCCGGCTCTGATTCCCTGCCTGAGATTCCCTGCCTCAGATTCCCCGCCTCAGATTCCCTGCCTCAGATTCCCCGCCTCAGATTCCCCGCCTCAGATTCCCCGCCTCAGATTCCCCGCCTCAGACTCCCCGCTTCAGATTCCCCGCCTCAGATTCCCTGCCTCAGATTCCCCGCCTCAGATTCCCTGCCTCTGATTCCCTGCCTCTGATTCCCTGCCTCTGATTCCCTGCCTCTAAATCCCTGCCTCTGATACCCTGCCTCTGATTCCGCGCCTCTGATTCCCCGCCTCTGATTCCCCGCCTCTGTTTCCCCGCCTCAGATTCCCTGCCTCAGATTCCCTGCCTCAGATTCGCTGCCTCTGATTCCCTGCCTCAGATTCCCTGCCTCAGATTCCCTGCCTCAGATTCCCTGCCTCTGATTGCCTGCCTCTGATTCCCTGCCTCTGATTCCCTGCCTCTGATTCCGCGCCTCTGATTCCATGCCTCTCTTTCCTTGTCTCTGATTCCCCGCCTCTGAATCCGTGCCTCTGATACCCTGCCTCTCTTTGCCTGCCTCTATTTCCGTGCCTCTTTCTCTGCATCTAGTTTCCCACATCTCATTTGCCCCCTCTGATAACCCGCCTCTGATTCCATGCCTCTGATTCACTGCCTCAGATTCCCTGCCTCAGATTCCCCGCCTCAGATTCCCTGCCTCTGATTCCCCGCCTCTGATTCCCCGCCTCTGATTCCCCGCCTCTGTTTCCCGGCCTCAGATTCCCTGCCTCAGATTCCCTGCCTAAGATTCGCTGCCTGTGATTCCCTGCCTCAGATTCCCTGCCTCAGATTCCCTGCCTCAGATTCCCTGCCTCAGATTTGCTGCCTCTGATTCCCTGCCTCAGATTCCCTGCCTCAGGTTCCCTGCCTCTGATTGCCTGCCTCTGATTCCCTGCCTCTGATTCCCTGCCTCTGATTCCCCGCCTCTGATTCCCCGCCTCTGTTTCCCCGCCTCAGATTCCCTGCCTCAGATTCCCTGCCTCAGATTCGCTGCCTCTGATTCCCTGCCTCAGATTCCCTGCCTCAGATTCCCTGCCTCAGATTCCCTGCATCTGATTGCCTGCCTCTGATTCCCTGCCTCTGATTCCCTGCCTCTGATTCCCTGCCTCTGATTTCCCTGCCTCTGATTCCCTGCCTCTGATTCCCTGCCTCTGATTCCGCGCCTCTGATTCCACGCCTCTCTTTCCTTGTCTCTGATTCCCCGCCTCTGAATCCGTGCCTCTGATACCCAGCCTCTCTTTGCCTGCCTCTATTTCCGTGCCTCTTTCTCTGCATCTAGTTTCCCACATCTCATTTGCCCCCTCTGATAACCCGCCTCTGATTCCATGCCTCTGATTCACTGCCTCAGATTCGCTGCCTGTGATTCCCTGCCTCAGATTCCCTGCCTCAGATTCCCTGCCTCAGATTCCCTGCCTCAGATTCGCTGCCTCTGATTCCCTGCCTCAGATTCCCTTCCTCAGGTTCCCTGCCTCTGATTGCCTGCCTCTGATTCCCTGCCTCTGATTCCCTGCCTCTGATTCCCCGCCTCTGATTCCCTGCCTCTGTTTCCCCGCCTCAGATTCCCTGCCTCAGATTCCCTGCCTCAGATTCGCAGCCTCTGATTCCCTGCCTCAGATTCCCTGCCTCAGATTCCCTGCCTCAGATTCCCTGCATCTGATTGCCTGCCTCTGATTCCCTGCCTCTGATTCCCTGCCTCTGATTCCCTGCCTCTGATTCCCTGCCTCTGATTCCCTGCCTCTGATTCCCTGCCTCTGATTCCGCGCCTCTGATTCCACGCCTCTCTTTCCTTGTCTCTGATTCCCCGCCTCTGAATCCGTGCCTCTGATACCCTGCCTCTCTTTGCCTGCCTCTATTTCCGTGCCTCTTTCTCTGCATCTAGTTTCCCACATCTCATTTGCCCCCTCTGATAACCCGCCTCTGATTCCATGCCTCTGATTCACTGCCTCAGATTCCCTGGCTCAGATTCCCCGACTCAGATTTACCGCCTCAGATTCCCCGCCTCAGATTCCCTGCCTCAGATTCCCTGCCTCAGATTCCCTGCCTCAGATTCCCTGCCTCAGATTCCCTTCATCTGATGCCCTTCATCAATTCCCTGCATCTGATTCCCTGCCTCTGATTCCCCACCTCTGATTCCCCGCCTCAGATTCCCTGGCTCTGATTCTCTGGCTCAGATTCCCTGCCTTAGATTCCCTGCCTCTGATTCCCCGCATCTGATTCCAGGCCTCTTATTCCCCACCTCTGATTCCCCGCCTCTGATTGCCTGCCACTGATTGCCCGCCTCTTATTCCCCGCCTCTGATTCCCCACCTCTGTCTGTATGCCTCTCTTTCGCCTCCGCTTTTTCCCCTCCACTCTTTCCACGCCTCTCTTTCCCTCCCTCAATTTCAACAACTCTGTTTGATCTGTTCTGTGTACCTCATTTTCAACGCACAAGTTCCAACCACTATGTTTCACCCATCTCTTTCCCCGCCTCTATTTATCCGCCTATGTTTACCCGCCTCTGTTTACCCACCTGTTCCACCGCCTCTGATTCCCCGCCTCTGATTCCCCACCTCTGTCTCTACGCCTCTCTTTCGCCTCCACTCTTTCCCCTCCACTCATTCCGTGCCTGTCTTTCCCTCCCTCAATTTCAACAACACTGTTTGATCTGTTTTGTGTACCTCATTTTAAACACACAACTTCCAACCACTATGTTTTGCACGCCTCTTTCCCCGCCTATATTTATCCACCAATGTTTACCTGCCACTGTTTACCCGCCTGTTTCCCCGCCTCTGATTGCCCACCTTTCATTCCCCGCCTCTCTTTCCCTGCCTCTAATTCCCCGCCTCTTTCTCTGCCTCTCTTTCCCCACATCTCTTTTCCTCCCGCTGGTTCCCCGCCTCTGATTCCCCGCCTCTGATTCCCTGCCTCTGATTCCCCGCCTCTGATTCCCTGCCTCAGATTCCCTGCCTCAGATTCCCCGCCTCTGATTCCCTGCCTGAGATTCCACGCCTGAGATTCCCCGCCTCAGATTCCCCACCTCAGATTCCCCGCCTCAGATTCCCCGCCTCAGATTCCCCGCCTCAGATTCCCCGCCTCAGATTCCCCGCCTCAGATTCCCCGCCTCAGATTTCCCGCCTCAGATTCCCGGCCTCAGATTCCCCTCCTCAGATTCCCCGCCTCAGATTCCCCGCCTCAGATTCCCCGCCTCAGATTCCCCGCCTCTGATTCCCCGCCTCAGATTCCCCGCATCTGATTCCCTGCCTCAGATTCCCCGGCTCTGATTCCCTGCATTAGATTCCCTGCCTCAGATTCCCTGCCTCTGATTCCCCGCATCTGATTCCCTGCCTCTGATTCCCCGCCTCTGATTCCTGCCTCAGAATCCCTGCCTCAGATTCCCTGCCTCAGATTCCCTGCCTCTTATTCCCTGCCTTTGATTCTCCGCCTCTTATTCCCCGCCTCAGATTCCCCGCCTCAGACTCCCAGCCTCAGATTCCCTGCCTCAGATTCCCTGCCTCAGATTCCCTGCCTCTGATTCCCCGCCTCTGATTCCCCGCCTCTTATTCCCCGCCTCAGATTCCCCGCCTCTGATTCCCCGCGTCTGATTCCCTGCCTCAGAATCCCCGACTCTGATTCCCTGCCTCTGTTTCCCCGCCTCTGATTCCCTGCCTCTGATTCCCTGCCTCTAAATCCCTGCCTCTGATACCCTGCCTCTGATTCCGCGCCTCTGATTCCCCGCCTCTGATTCCCCGCCTCTGTTTCCCCGCCTCAGATTCCCTGCCTCAGATTCCCTGCCTCAGATTCGCTGCCTCTGATTCCCTGCCTCAGATTCCCTGCCTCAGATTCCCTGCCTCAGATTCCCTGCCTCTGATTGCCTGCCACTGATTCCCTGCCTCTGATTCCCTGCCTCTGATTCCCTGCCTCTGATTCCCTGCCTCTGATTCCCTGCCTCTGATTCCCTGCCTCTGATTCCGCGCCTCTGATTCCATGCCTCTCTTTCCTTGTCTCTGATTCCCCACCTCTGAATCCGTGCTCCTGATACCCTGCCTCTCTTTGCCTGCCTCTATTTCCTTGCCTCTTTCTCTGCATCTAGTTTCCCACATCTCATTTGCCCCCTCTGATAACCCGCCTCTGATTCCATGCCTCTGATTCACTGCCTCAGATTCCCTGCCTCAGATTCCCCTCCTCAGATTCCCTGCCTCTGATTGCCTGCCTCTGATTCCCTGCCTCTGATTCCCCGCCTCTGATTCCCCGCCTCTGATTCCCCGCCTCTGTTTCCCGGCCTCAGATTCCCTGCCTCAGATTCCCTGCCTCAGATTCGCTGCCTGTGATTCCCTGCCTCAGATTCCCTGCCTCAGATTCCCTGCCTCAGATTCCCTGCCTCAGATTCGCTGCCTCTGATTCCCTGCCTCAGATTCCCTGCCTCAGGTTCCCTGCCTCTGATTGCCTGCCTCTGATTCCCTGCCTCTGATTCCCTGCCTCTGATTCCCCTCCTCTGATTCCCCGCCTCTGTTTCCCCGCCTCAGATTCCCTGCCTCAGATTCCCTGCCTCAGATTCGCTGCCTCTGATTCCCTGCCTCAGATTCCCTGCCTCAGATTCCCTGCCTCAGATTCCCTGCATCTGATTGCCTGCCTCTGATTCCCTGCCTCTGATTCCCTGCCTCTGATTCCCTGCCTCTGATTCCCTGCCTCTGATTCCCTGCCTCTGATTCCCTGCCTCTGATTCCGCGCCTCTGATTCCACGCCTCTCTTTCCTTGTCTCTGATTCCCCGCCTCTGAATCCGTGCCTCTGATACCCTGCCTCTCTTTGCCTGCCTCTATTTCCGTGCCTCTTTCTCTGCATCTAGTTTCCCACATCTCATTTGCCCCCTCTGATAACCCGCCTCTGATTCCATGCCTCTGATTCACTGCCTCAGATTCCCTGCCTCAGATTCCCCGACTCAGATTTACCGCCTCAGATTCCCCGCCTCAGATTCCCTGCCTCAGATTCCCTGCCTCAGATTCCCTGCCTCAGATTCCCTGCCTCAGATTCCCTTCATCTGATGCCCTTCATCAATTCCCTGCCTCTGATTCCCTGCCTCTGATTCCCCACCTCTGATTCCCCGCCTCAGATTCCCTGGCTCTGATTCTCTGGCTCAGATTCCCTGCCTTAGATTCCCTGCCTCTGATTCCCCGCATCTGATTCCAGGCCTCTTATTCCCCACCTCTGATTCCCCGCCTCTGATTGCCTGCCACTGATTGCCCGCCTCTTATTCCCCACCTCTGATTCCCCGCCTCTGATTCCCCACCTCTGTCTGTATGCCTCTCTTTCGCCTCCGCTTTTTCCCCTCCACTCTTTCCGCGCCTCTCTTTCCCTCCCTCAATTTCAACAACTCTGTTTGATCTGTTCTGTGTACCTCATTTTCAACACACAAGTTCCAACCACTATGTTTCACCCATCTCTTTCCCCACCTCTATTTATCCGCCTATGTTTACCCGCCTCTGTTTACCCACCTGTTCCACCGCCTCTGATTCCCCGCCTCTGATTCCCCACCTCTGTCTCTACGCCTCTCTTTCGCCTCCACTCTTTCCCCTCCACTCATTCCGTGCCTGTCTTTCCCTCCCTCAATTTCAACAACACTGTTTGATCTGTTTTGTGTACCTCATTTTAAACACACAAGTTCCAACCACTATGTTTTGCCCGCCTCTTTCCCCGCCTATATTTATCCACCAATGTTTACCTGCCACTGTTTACCCGCCTGTTTCCCCGCCTCTGATTGCCCACCTTTCATTCCCCGCCTCTCTTTCCCTGCCTCTAATTCCGCGCCTCTTTCTCTGCCTCTCTTTCCCCACATCTCTTTTCCTCCCGCTGATTCCCCGCCTCTGATTCCCCGCCTCTGATTCCCTGCCTCTGATTCCCCGCCTCTGATTCCCTGCCTCAGATTCCCTGCCTCAGATTCCCCGCCTCTGATTCCCTGCCTGAGATTCCACGCCTGAGATTCCCCGCCTCAGATTCCAGGCCTCAGATTCCCCTCCTAAGATTCCCCGCCTCAGATTCCCCGCCTCAGATTCCCCGCCTCAGATTCCCCGCCTCTGATTCCCCGCCTCAGATTCCCCGCATCTGATTCCCTGCCTCAGATTCCCCGGCTCTGATTCACTGCATTAGATTCCCTGCCTCAGATTCCCTGCCTCTGATTCCCCGCATCTGATTCCCTGCCTCTGATTCCCCGCCTCTGATTCCTGCCTCAGAATCCCTGCCTCAGATTCCCTGCCTCAGATTCCCTGCCTCTTATTCCCTGCCTTTGATTCTCCGCCTCTTATTCCCCGCCTCAGATTCCCCGCCTCAGATTCCCAGCCTCAGATTCCCTGCCTCAGATTCCCTGCCTCAGATTCCCTGCCTCTGATTCCCCGCCTCTGATTCCCCGCCTCTTATTCCCCGCCTCTGATTCCCCGCCTCTGATTCCCCGCGTCTGATTCCCTGCCTCAGATTCCCCGACTCTGATTCCCTGCCTCTGTTTCCCCGCCTCTGATTCCCAGCCTCTGATTCCCCGACTCTGATTCCCTGCCTCTGTTTCCCCGCCTCTGATTCCCCGCCTCTGATTCCCCGCCTCAGATTCCCCACCTCAGATTCCCCGCCTCAGATTCCCCGCCTCAGATTCCCCGTCTCAGATTCCCCGCCTCAGATTTCCCGCCTCAGATTCCCGGCCTCAGATTCCCCGCCTCAGATTCCCCGCCTCAGATTCCCCGCATCAGATTCCCCGCCTCAGATTTCCCGCCTCAGATTCCCGGCCTCAGATTCCCCTCCTCAGATTCCCCGCCTCAGATTCCCTGGCTCTGATTCTCTGGCTCAGATTCCCTGCCTTAGATTCCCTGCCTCTGATTCCCCGCATCTGATTCCAGGCCTCTTATTCCCCACCTCTGATTCCCCGCCTCTGATTGCCTGCCACTGATTGCCCGCCTCTTATTCCCCGCCTCTGATTCCCCACCTCTGTCTGTATGCCTCTCTTTCGCCTCCGCTTTTTCCCCTCCACTCTTTCCGCGCCTCTCTTTCCCTCCCTCAATTTCAACAACTCTGTTTGATCTGTTCTGTGTACCTCATTTTCAACACACAAGTTCCAACCACTATGTTTCACCCATCTCTTTCCCCGCCTCTATTTATCCGCCTATGTTTACCCGCCTCTGTTTACCCACCTGTTCCACCGCCTCTGATTCCCCGCCTCTGATTCCCCACCTCTGTCTCTACGCCTCTCTTTCGCCTCCACTCTTTCCCCTCCACTCATTCCGTGCCTGTCTTTCCCTCCCTCAATTTCAACAACACTGTTTGATCTGTTTTGTGTACCTCATTTTAAACACACAAGTTCCAACCACTATGTTTTGCCCGCCTCTTTCCCCGCCTATATTTATCCACCAATGTTTACCTGCCACTGTTTACCCGCCTGTTTCCCCGCCTCTGATTGCCCACCTTTCATTCCCCGCCTCTCTTTCCCTGCCTCTAATTCCGCGCCTCTTTCTCTGCCTCTCTTTCCCCACATCTCTTTTCCTCCCGCTGATTCCCCGCCTCTGATTCCCCGCCTCTGATTCCCTGCCTCTGATTCCCCGCCTCTGATTCCCTGCCTCAGATTCCCTGCCTCAGATTCCCCGCCTCTGATTCCCTGCCTGAGATTCCACGCCTGAGATTCCCCGCCTCAGATTCCCGGCCTCAGATTCCCCTCCTAAGATTCCCCGCCTCAGATTCCCCGCCTCAGATTCCCCGCCTCAGATTCCCCGCCTCTGATTCCCCGCCTCAGATTCCCCGCATCTGATTCCCTGCCTCAGATTCCCCGGCTCTGATTCACTGCATTAGATTCCCTGCCTCAGATTCCCTGCCTCTGATTCCCCGCATCTGATTCCCTGCCTCTGATTCCCCGCCTCTGATTCCTGCCTCAGAATCCCTGCCTCAGATTCCCTGCCTCAGATTCCCTGCCTCTTATTCCCTGCCTTTGATTCTCCGCCTCTTATTCCCCGCCTCAGATTCCCCGCCTCAGATTCCCAGCCTCAGATTCCCTGCCTCAGATTCCCTGCCTCAGATTCCCTGCCTCTGATTCCCCGCCTCTGATTCCCCGCCTCTTATTCCCCGCCTCTGATTCCCCGCCTCTGATTCCCCGCGTCTGATTCCCTGCCTCAGATTCCCCGACTCTGATTCCCTGCCTCTGTTTCCCCGCCTCTGATTCCCAGCCTCTGATTCCCCGACTCTGATTCCCTGCCTCTGTTTCCCCGCCTCTGATTCCCCGCCTCTGATTCCCCGCCTCAGATTCCCCACCTCAGATTCCCCGCCTCAGATTCCCCGCCTCAGATTCCCCGTCTCAGATTCCCCGCCTCAGATTTCCCGCCTCAGATTCCCGGCCTCAGATTCCCCGCCTCAGATTCCCCGCCTCAGATTCCCCGCATCAGATTCCCCGCCTCAGATTTCCCGCCTCAGATTCCCGGCCTCAGATTCCCCTCCTCAGATTCCCCGCCTCAGATTCCCCGCCTCAGATTCCCCGCCTCAGATTCCCCGCCTCTGATTCCCCGCCTCAGATTCCCCGCATCTGATTCCCTGCCTCAGATTCCCCGGCTCTGATTCCCTGCATTAGATTCCCTGCCTCAGATTCCCTGCCTCTGATTCCCCGCATCTGATTCCCTGCCTCTGATTCCCCGCCTCTGATTCCTGCCTCAGAATCCCTGCCTCAGATTCCCTGCCTCAGATTCCCTGCCTCTTATTCCCTGCCTTTGATTCTCCGCCTCTTATTCCCCGCCTCAGATTCCCCGCCTCAGATTCCCAGCCTCAGATTCCCTGCCTCAGATTCCCTGCCTCAGATTCCCTGCCTCTGATTCCCCGCCTCTGATTCCCCGCCTCTTATTCCCCGCCTCTGATTCCCCGCCTCTGATTCCCCACGTCTGATTCCCTGCCTCAGATTCCCCGGCTCTGATTCCCTGCATTAGATTCCCTGCCTCAGATTCCCTGCCTCTGATTCCCCGCCTCTGATTCCCTGCCTCTGATTCCCCGCATCTGATTCCTGCCTCAGATTCCCTGCCTCAGATTCCCTGCCTCAGATTCCCTGCCTCTTATTCCCAGCCTTTGATTCCCCGCCTCTTATTCCCCGCCTCTGATTCCCAGCCTCTGATTCCCCGCCTCTGATACCCTGCCTCAGATTCCCTGCCTCAGATTCCCCGCCTCTGATTCCCTGCCTGAGATTCCACGCCTGAGATTCCCCGCCTAAGATTCCCCACCTCAGATTCCCCGCCTCAGATTCCCCGCCTCAGATTCCCCGCCTCAGATTCCCCGCCTCAGATTCCCCGCCTCAGATTCCCCGCCTCAGATTTCCCGCCTCAGATTCCCGGCCTCAGATTCCCCTCCTCAGATTCCCTGCCTCAGATTCCCTGCCTCAGATTCGCTGCCTCAGATTCCCTGCCTCAGATTCCCTGCCTCAGATTCCCTGCCTCAGATTCCCTGCCTCTGATTGCCTGCCACTGATTCCCTGCCTCTGATTCCCTGCCTCTGATTCCCTGCCTCTGATTCCCTGCCTCTGATTCCCTGCCTCTGATTCCCTGCCTCTGATTCCGCGCCTCTGATTCCATGCCTCTCTTTCCTTGTCTCTGATTCCCCACCTCTGAATCCGTGCTCCTGATACCCTGCCTCTCTTTGCCTGCCTCTATTTCCGTGCCTCTTTCTCTGCATCTAGTTTCCCACATCTCATTTGCCCCCTCTGATAACCCGCCTCTGATTCCATGCCTCTGATTCACTGCCTCAGATTCCCTGCCTCAGATTCCCCTCCTCAGATTCCCTGCCTCTGATTGCCTGCCTCTGATTCCCTGCCTCTGATTCCCCGCCTCTGATTCCCCGCCTCTGATTCCCCGCCTCTGTTTCCCGGCCTCAGATTCCCTGCCTCAGATTCCCTGCCTCAGATTCGCTGCCTGTGATTCCCTGCCTCAGATTCCCTGCCTCAGATTCCCTGCCTCAGATTCCCTGCCTCAGATTCGCTGCCTCTGATTCCCTGCCGCAGATTCCCTGCCTCAGGTTCCCTGCCTCTGATTGCCTGCCTCTGATTCCCTCCCTCTGATTCCCTGCCTCTGATTCCCCTCCTCTGATTCCCCGCCTCTGTTTCCCCGCCTCAGATTCCCTGCCTCAGATTCCCTGCCTCAGATTCGCTGCCTCTGATTCCCTGCCTCAGATTCCCTGCCTCAGATTCCCTGCCTCAGATTCCCTGCATCTGATTGCCTGCCTCTGATTCCCTGCCTCTGATTCCCTGCCTCTGATTCCCTGCCTCTGATTCCCTGCCTCTGATTGCCTGCCTCTGATTCCCTGCCTCTGATTCCCTGCCTCTGATTCCCTGCCTCTGATTCCCTGCCTCTGATTTCCTGCCTCTGATTCCGCGCCTCTGATTCCACGCCTCTCTTTCCTTGTCTCTGATTCCCCGCCTCTGAATCCGTGCCTCTGATACCCTGCCTCTCTTTGCCTGCCTCTATTTCCGTGCCTCTTTCTCTGCATCTAGTTTCCCACATCTCATTTGCCCCCTCTGATAACCCGCCTCTGATTCCATGCCTCTGATTCACTGCCTCAGATTCCCTGCCTCAGATTCCCCGACTCAGATTTACCGCCTCAGATTCCCCGCCTCAGATTCCCTGCCTCAGATTCCCTGCCTCAGATTCCCTGCCTCAGATTCCCTGCCTCAGATTCCCTTCATCTGATGCCCTTCATCAATTCCCTGCCTCTGATTCCCTGCCTCTGATTCCCCACCTCTGATTCCCCGCCTCAGATTCCCTGGCTCTGATTCTCTGGCTCAGATTCCCTGCCTTAGATTCCCTGCCTCTGATTCCCCGCATCTGATTCCAGGCCTCTTATTCCCCACCTCTGATTCCCCGCTTCTGATTGCCTGCCACTGATTGCCCGCCTCTTATTCCCCACCTCTGATTCCCCGCCTCTGATTCCCCACCTCTGTCTGTATGCCTCTCTTTCGCCTCCGCTTTTTCCCCTCCACTCTTTCCGTGCCTCTCTTTCCCTCCCTCAATTTCAACAACTCTGTTTGATCTGTTCTGTGTACCTCATTTTCAACACACAAGTTCCAACCACTATGTTTCACCCATCTCTTTCCCCGCCTCTATTTATCCGCCTATGTTTACCCGCCTCTGTTTACCCACCTGTTCCACCGCCTCTGATTCCCCGCCTCTGATTCCCCACCTCTGTCTCTACGCCTCTCTTTCGCCTCCACTCTTTCCCCTCCACTCATTCCGTGCCTGTCTTTCCCTCCCTCAATTTCAACAACACTGTTTGATCTGTTTTGTGTACCTCATTTTAAACACACAAGTTCCAACCACTATGTTTTGCCCGCCTCTTTCCCCGCCTATATTTATCCACCAATGTTTACCTGCCACTGTTTACCCGCCTGTTTCCCCGCCTCTGATTGCCCACCTTTCATTCCCCGCCTCTCTTTCCCTGCCTCTAATTCCGCGCCTCTTTCTCTGCCTCTCTTTCCCCACATCTCTTTTCCTCCCGCTGATTCCCCGCCTCTGATTCCCCGCCTCTGATTCCCTGCCTCTGATTCCACGCCTCAGATTCCCTGCCTCAGATTCCCTGCCTCAGATTCCCCGCCTCTGATTCCCTGCCTGAGATTCCACGCCTGAGATTCCCCGCCTCAGATTCCCGGCCTCAGATTCCCCTCCTAAGATTCCCCGCCTCAGATTCCCCGCCTCAGATTCCCCGCCTCAGATTCCCCGCCTCTGATTCCCCGCCTCAGATTCCCCGCATCTGATTCCCTGCCTCAGATTCCCCGGCTCTGATTCACTGCATTAGATTCCCTGCCTCAGATTCCCTGCCTCTGATTCCCCGCATCTGATTCCCTGCCTCTGATTCCCCGCCTCTGATTCCTGCCTCAGAATCCCTGCCTCAGATTCCCTGCCTCAGATTCCCTGCCTCTTATTCCCTGCCTTTGATTCTCCGCCTCTTATTCCCCGCCTCAGATTCCCCGCCTCAGATTCCCAGCCTCAGATTCCCTGCCTCAGATTCCCTGCCTCAGATTCCCTGCCTCTGATTCCCCGCCTCTGATTCCCCGCCTCTTATTCCCCGCCTCTGATTCCCCGCCTCTGATTCCCCGCGTCTGATTCCCTGCCTCAGATTCCCCGACTCTGATTCCCTGCCTCTGTTTCCCCGCCTCTGATTCCCAGCCTCTGATTCCCCGACTCTGATTCCCTGCCTCTGTTTCCCCGCCTCTGATTCCCCGCCTCTGATTCCCCGCCTCAGATTCCCCACCTCAGATTCCCCGCCTCAGATTCCCCGCCTCAGATTCCCCGTCTCAGATTCCCCGCCTCAGATTTCCCGCCTCAGATTCCCGGCCTCAGATTCCCCGCCTCAGATTCCCCGCCTCAGATTCCCCGCATCAGATTCCCCGCCTCAGATTTCCCGCCTCAGATTCCCGGCCTCAGATTCCCCTCCTCAGATTCCCCGCCTCAGATTCCCCGCCTCAGATTCCCCGCCTCAGATTCCCCGCCTCTGATTCCCCGCCTCAGATTCCCCGCATCTGATTCCCTGCCTCAGATTCCCCGGCTCTGATTCCCTGCATTAGATTCCCTGCCTCAGATTCCCTGCCTCTGATTCCCCGCATCTGATTCCCTGCCTCTGATTCCCCGCCTCTGATTCCTGCCTCAGAATCCCTGCCTCAGATTCCCTGCCTCAGATTCCCTGCCTCTTATTCCCTGCCTTTGATTCTCCGCCTCTTATTCCCCGCCTCAGATTCCCCGCCTCAGATTCCCAGCCTCAGATTCCCTGCCTCAGATTCCCTGCCTCAGATTCCCTGCCTCTGATTCCCCGCCTCTGATTCCCCGCCTCTTATTCCCCGCCTCTGATTCCCCGCCTCTGATTCCCCACGTCTGATTCCCTGCCTCAGATTCCCCGGCTCTGATTCCCTGCATTAGATTCCCTGCCTCAGATTCCCTGCCTCTGATTCCCCGCCTCTGATTCCCTGCCTCTGATTCCCCGCATCTGATTCCTGCCTCAGATTCCCTGCCTCAGATTCCCTGCCTCAGATTCCCTGCCTCTTATTCCCAGCCTTTGATTCCCCGCCTCTTATTCCCCGCCTCTGATTCCCAGACTCTGATTCCCCGACTCTGATTCCCTGCCTCTGTTTCCCCGCCTCTGATTCCCCGCCTCTGATTCCCCGCCTCAGATTCTCCGGCTCTGATTCCCCGCCTAAGATTCCCTGCCTCAGATTCCCCGCCTCAGATTCCCCGCCTCAGATTCCCCGCCTCAGATTTCCCGCCTCAGATTCCCCGCCTCGGATTCCCCGCCTCAGATTCCCCGCCTAAGATTCCCCGCCTCAGATTCCCCGCCTCAGATTCCCCGCCTCAGATTCCACGCCTCAGATTCCCCGCCTCAGATTCCCCGCCTCAGATTCCCCGCCTCAGATTCCCCGCCTCAGATTCCCCGCCTCAGATTCCCCGCCTCTGATTCCCTGCCTCTGATTCCCTGCCTCTGATTCCCTGCCTCTGATTCCCTGCCTATGATACCCTGCCTCTCTTTGCCTGCCTCTATTTCGGTGCCTCTTTCTCTGCATCTAGTTTCCCACATCTCATTTGCCCCCTCTGATAACCCGCCTCTGATTCCATGCCTCTGATTCCCCGCCTCTGATTCCCCGCCTCTTATTCCCTGCCTCTGATTCCCCGCCTCTGATTCCCTGACTCCGATTCCCTGCCTCAGATTCCCTGCCTCAGATTCCCCTCCTCAGATTCCCCGCCCCAGATTCCCCACCTCAGATTCCCCGCCTCAGATTCCCCGCCTCTGATTCCCCGCCTCAGATTCCCCGCATCTGATTCCCTGCCTCAGATTCCCCGGGTCTGATTCCCTGCATTAGATTCCCTGCCTCAGATTCCCTGCCTCTGATTTCCCGCATCTGATTCCCTGCCTCTGATTCCCCGCCTCTGATTCCTGCCTCAGAATCCCTGCCTCAGATTCCCTGCCTCAGATTCCCTGCCTCTTATTCCCTGCCTTTGATTCCCCGCTTCTTATTCCCCGCCTCTGATTCCCAGCATCTGATTCCCCGCCTATGATTCCCTGCCTCTGTTTCCCCGCCTCTGATAACCCGCCTCTGATTCCCCGCCTCAGATTCCCCGCCTCAGATTTCCCGCCTCAGATTCCCCGCCTCAGATTCCCCGCCTCAGATTCCCCACCTCAGATTCCCCGCCTCAGATTCCCCGCCTCAGATTCCCCGCCTCAGATTCCCCGCCTCAGATTCCCCGCCTCTGATTGCCTGCCTCTGATTCCCTGCCTCTGAATCCCTGCCTCTGATTCCCTGCCTCTGAATCCCCGCCTCTGATTCCCTGCCTCTGATTCCGCGCCTCTGATTCCACGCCTCTCTTTCCGTATCTCTGATTCCCCGCCTCTGATTCCCTGCCTCTGATACCCTGCCTCTCTTTGCCTGCCTCTATTTCGGTGCCTCTTTCTCTGCATCTAGTTTCCAACATCTCATTTGCCCCCTCTGATAACCCGCCTCTGATTCCATGCCTCTGATTCCCCGCCTCTGAATCCCCGCCTCTGATTCCCCGCCACTGATTCCCCGCCTCTGATTCCCTGCCTCAGATTCCCTGCCTCAGATTCCCTTCCTCAGATTCCCTGCATCTGATTCCCCGCCTCTGATTCCCCGCCTCTTTTTCCCCGCCTCTGATTCCCCACCTCTGATTCCCCGCCTCTGATTCCCTGCCTCTGTTTCCCCGCCTCTGATTCCCCGCCTCTGATTCCCCGCCTCAGATTCCCCGGCTCTGATTCCCTGCCTGAGATTCCCTGCTCAGATTCCCTGCCTATGATTCCCTGCCTCTGAGTCCCCGCGTCAGATTCTCCGGCTCTGATTCCCTGCCTGAGATTCCCTGCCTCAGATTCCCCGCCTCAGATTCCCCGCCTCAGATTCCCAGCCTCAGATTCCTCGCCTCAGATTCCCCGCCTCAGATACCCCGCCTCAGATTCCCCACCTCAGATTCCCCGCCTCAGATTCCCTGCCTCTGATTCCCTGCCTCTGATTCCCTGCCTCTGATTCCGCGCCTCTGATTCCCCGCCTCTGATTCCCCGCCTCAGATTCCCCACCTCAGATTCCCCGCCTCAGATTCCCCGCCTCAGATTCCCCGTCTCAGATTCCCCGCCTCAGATTTCCCGCCTCAGATTCCCGGCCTCAGATTCCCCGCCTCAGATTCCCCGCCTCAGATTCCCCGCATCAGATTCCCCGCCTCAGATTTCCCGCCTCAGATTCCCGGCCTCAGATTCCCCTCCTCAGATTCCCCGCCTCAGATTCCCCGCCTCAGATTCCCTGCCTATGATTCCCTGCCTCTGAGTCCCCGCGTCAGATTCTCCGGCTCTGATTCCCTGCCTGAGATTCCCTGCCTCAGATTCCCCGCCTCAGATTCCCCGCCTCAGATTCCCAGCCTCAGATTCCTCGCCTCAGATTCCCCGCCTCAGATACCCCGCCTCAGATTCCCCACCTCAGATTCCCCGCCTCAGATTCCCTGCCTCTGATTCCCTGCCTCTGATTCCCTGCCTCTGATTCCGCGCCTCTGATTCCACGCCTCTCTTTCCATATCTCTGATTCCCCGCCACTGATTCCCTGCCTCTGATTCCCCGCCTCTGATTCCCCGCCTCTGATTCCCCGCCTCTGATTCCCTGCCTCAGATTCCATGCCTCAGATTCCCTGCCTCAGATTCCCTGCATCTGATTCCCCGCCTCTGATTCCCCGCCTCTTATTCACCGCCTCTGATTCCCCGCCTCTGATTCCCCGCCTCTGATTCCCCGCCTCTGATTCCCCGCCTCAGATTCCCCGGCTCAGATTTCCTGCCTGAGATTCCCTGCCTCAGATTCCCTGCCTATGATTCCCTGCCTCTGAGTCCCCGCGTCAGATTCCCCGGCTCTGATTCACTGCCTGAGATTCCCTGCCTCAGATTCCCCGCCTCAGATTCCCCGCCTCAGACTCCCCGCTTCAGATTCCCCGCCTCAGATTCCCTGCCTCAGATTCCCCGCCTTAGGTTCCCTGCCTCTGATTCCTTGCCTCTGATTCCCTGCCTCTAAATCCCTGCCTCTGATACCCTGCCTCTAATTCCCTGCCTCTAAATCCCTGCCTCTGATACCCTGCCTCTGATTCCCCGCCTCAGATTCCCCGCCTCAGATTCCCCGCCTCAGATTCCCCGCCTCAGACTCCCCGCTTCAGATTCCCCGCCTCAGATTCCCTGCCTCAGATTCCCCGCCTTAGGTTCCCTGCCTCTGATTCCCTGCCTCTGATTCCCTGCCTCTAAATCCCTGCCTCTGATACCCTGCCTCTGATTCCGCGCCTCTGATTCCCTGCCTCTGATTCCCCGCCTCTGATTCCTGCCTCAGAATCCCTGCCTCAGATTCCCTGCCTCAGATTCCCTGCCTCTTATTCCCTGCCTTTGATTCCCCGCCTCTTATTCCCCGCCTCTGATTCCCAGCATCTGATTCCCCGCCTATGATTCCCTGTCTCTGTTTCCCCGCCTCTGATAACCCGCCTCTGATTCCCCGCCTCAGAATCCCCGCCTCAGATTTCCCGCCTCAGATTCCCCGCCTCAGATTCCCCGCCTCAGATTCCCCACCTCAGATTCCCCGCCTCAGATTCCCCGCCTCAGATTCCCCGCCTCAGATTCCCCGCCTCAGATTCCCCGCCTCTGATTGCCTGCCTCTGATTCCCTGCCTCTGAATCCCTGCCTCTGATTCCCTCCCTCTGATTCCCTGCCTCTGGTTCCCTGCCTCTGATTCCCTGCCTCTGATTCCGCGCCTCTGATTCCACGCATCTCTTTCCGTATCTCTGATTCCCTGCCTCTGATTCCGCGCCTCTGATTCCACGCCTCTCTTTCCATATCTCTGATTCCCCGCCACTGATTCCCTGCCTCTGATTCCCCGCCTCTGATTCCCCGCCTCTGATTCCCCGCCTCTGATTCCCTGCCTCAGATTCAATGCCTCAGATTCCCTGCCTCAGATTCCCTGCATCTGATTCCCCGCCTCTGATTCCCCGCCTCTTATTCGCCGCCTCTGATTCCCCGCCTCTGATTCCCCGCCTCTGATTCCCTGCCTCTGTTTCCCCGCCTCTGATTCCCCGCCTCTGATTCCCCGCCTCAGATTCCCCGGCTCAGATTTCCTGCCTGAGATTCCCTGCCTCAGATTCCCTGCCTATGATTCCCTGCCTCTGAGTCCCCGCGTCAGATTCCCCGGCTCTGATTCCCTGCCTGAGATTCCCTGCCTCAGATTCCCCGCCTCAGATTCCCTGCCTCAGATTCCCCGCCTCAGATTCCCCGCCTCAGATTCCCCGCCACAGATTCCCCGCCTCAGACTCCCCGCTTCAGATTCCCCGCCTCAGATTCCCTGCCTCAGATTCCCCGCCTTAGGTTCCCTGCCTCTGATTCCCTGCCTCTGATTCCCTGCCTCTGATTCTCTGCCTCTGATTCCCTGCCTCTGGTTCCCTGCCTCTGATTCCTACCTCAGAATCCCTGCCTCAGATTCCCTGCCTCAGATTCCCTGCCTCTTATTCCCTGCCTTTGATTCCCCGCCTCTTATTCCCCGCCTCTGATTCCCAGCATCTGATTCCCCGCCTATGATTCCCTGCCTCTGTTTCCCCGCCTCTGATAACCCGCCTCTGATTCCCCGCCTCAGATTCCCCGCCTCAGATTTCCCGCCTCAGATTCCCCGCCTCAGATTCCCCGCCTCAGATTCCCCACCTCAGATTCCCCGCCTCAGATTCCCCGCCTCAGATTCCCCGCCTCAGATTCCCCGCCTCAGATTCCCGCCTCTGATTGCCTGCCTCTGATTCCCTGCCTCTGAATCCCTGCCTCTGATTCCCTCCCTCTGATTCCCTGCCTCTGGTTCCCTGCCTCTGATTCCCTGCCTCTGATTCCGCGCCTCTGATTCCACGCATCTCTTTCCGTATCTCTGATTCCCCGCCTCTGATTCCCTGCCTCTGATACCCTGCCTCTCTTTGCCTGCCTCTATTTCGGTGCCTCTTTCTCTGCATCTAGTTTCCCACATCTCATTTGCCCCCTCTGATAACCCGCCTCTGATTCCATGCCTCTGATTCCCCGCCTCTGAATCCCCGCCTCTGATTCCCCGCCTCTGATTCCCCGCCTCTGATTCCCTGCCTCAGATTCCCTGCCTCAGATTCCCTGCCTCAGATTCCCTGCATCTGATTCCCCGCCTCTGATTCCCCGCCTCTTTTTCCCCGCCTCTGATTCCCCACCTCTGATTCCCCGCCTCGAATTCCCTGCCTCTGTTTCCCCGCCTCTGATTCCCCGCCTCTGATTCCCCGCCTCAGATTCCCCGGCTCTGATTCCCTGCCTGAGATTCCCTGCTCAGATTCCCTGCCTATGATTCCCTGCCTCTGAGTCCCCGCGTCAGATTCTCCGGCTCTGATTCCCTGCCTGAGATTCCCTGCCTCAGATTCCCCGCCTCAGATTCCCCGCCGCAGATTCCCAGCCTCAGATTCCTCGCCTCAGATTCCCCGCCTCAGATACCCCGCCTCAGATTCCCCACCTCAGATTCCCCGCCTCAGATTCCCTGCCTCTGATTCCCTGCCTCTGATTCCCTGCCTCTGATTCCGCGCCTCTGATTCCACGCCTCTCTTTCCATATGTCTGATTCCCCGCCACTGATTCCCTGCCTCTGATTCCCCGCCTCTGATTCCCCGCCTCTGATTCCCCGCCTCTGATTCCCTGCCTCACATTCCATGCCTCAGATCCCCTGCCTCAGATTCCCTGCATCTGATTCCCCGCCTCTGATTCCCCGCCTCTTATTCACCGCCTCTGATTCCCCGCCTCTGATTCCCCGCCTCTGATTCCCTGCCTCTGTTTCCCCGCCTCTGATTCCCCGCCTCTGATTCCCCGCCTCAGATTCCCCGGCTCAGATTCCCTGCCTGAGATTCCCTGCCTCAGATTCCCTGCCTATGATTCCCTGCCTCTGAGTCCCCGCATCAGATTCCCCGGCTCTGATTCCCTGCCTGAGATTCCCTGCCTCAGATTCCCCGCCTCAGATTCCCTGCCTCAGATTCCCCGCCTCAGATTCCCCGCCTCAGATTCCCCGCCTCAGATTCCCCGCCTCAGACTCCCCGCTTCAGATTCCCCGCCTCAGATTCCCTGCCTCAGATTCCCCGCCTCAGGTTCCCTGCCTCTGATTCCCTGCCTCTGATTCCGCGCCTCTGATTCCCCGCCTCTGATTCCCCGCCTCTGTTTCCAAGCCTCAGATTCCCTGCCTCAGATTCCCTGCCTCAGATTCGCTGCCTCTGATTCCCTGCCTCAGATTCCCTGCCTCAGATTCCCTGCCTCAGATTCCCTGCCTCTGATTGCCTGCCTCTGATTCCCTGCCTCTGATTCCCTGCCTCTGATTCCCTGCCTCTGATTCCCTGCCTCTGATTCCCTGCCTCTGATTCCCTGCCTCTGATTCCGCACCTCTGATTCCACGCCTCTCTTTCCTTGTCTCTGATTCCCCGCCTCTGAATCCGTGCCTCTGATTCACTGCCTCAGATTCCCTGCCTCAGATTCCCCGCCTCAGATTCCCTGCCTCTGATTCCCTGCCTCTGATTCCCCGCCTCTGATTCCCTGCCTCTGATTCCCCGCCTCTGATTCCCCGCCTCTGATTCCCCGCCTCTGTTTCCCGGCCTCAGATTCCCTGCCTCAGATTCCCTGCCTCAGATTCGCTGCCTGTGATTCCCTGCCTCAGATTCCCTGCCTCAGATTCCCTGCCTCAGATTCCCTGCCTCAGATTCGCTGCCTCTGATTCCCTGCCTCAGATTCCCTGCCTCAGGTTCCCTGCCTCTGATTGCCTGCCTCTGATTCCCTGCCTCTGATTCCCTGCCTCTGATTCCCCGCCTCTGATTCCCCGCCTCTGTTTCCCCGCCTCAGATTCCCTGCCTCAGATTCCCTGCCTCAGATTCGCTGCCTCTGATTCCCTGCCTCAGATTCCCTGCCTCAGATTCCCTGCCTCAGATTCCTTGCCTCTGATTCCCTGCCTCTGATTCCGCGCCTCTGATTCCACGCCTCTCTTTCCTTGTCTCTGATTCCCCGCCTCTGAATCCGTGCCTCTGATACCCTGCTTCTCTTTGCCTGCCTCTATTTCCGTGCCTCTTTCTCTGCATCTAGTTTCCCACATCTCATTTGCCCCCTCTGATAACCCGCCTCTGATTCCATGCCTCTGATTCACTGCCTCAGATTCCCTGCCTCAGATTCCCCGACTCGGATTTACCGCCTCAGATTC
Organism: Narcine bancroftii; assembly: GCF_036971445.1. Classification (NCBI taxonomy): domain Eukaryota; kingdom Metazoa; phylum Chordata; class Chondrichthyes; order Torpediniformes; family Narcinidae; genus Narcine; species Narcine bancroftii. Next base: position 319,477,155 of record NC_091472.1, read on the forward strand.
CCCGCCTCAGATTCCCTGCCTCAGATTCCCTGCCTCAGATTCCCTGCCACAGATTCCCTGCCTCAGATTCCCTGATTCCGATTCCCCGCCTCTGATTCCCCGCATCAGATTCCCTGCCTCAGATTCCCTGCCTCAGATTCCCTGCCTCAGATTCCCTTCATCTGATGCCCTTCATCAATTCCCTGCCTCTGATTCCCTGTATCTGATTCCCCACCTCTGATTCCCCGCCTCAGATTCCCTGGCTCTGATTCTCTGGCTCAGATTCCCTGCCTTAGATTCCCTGCCTCTGATTCCCCGCATCTGATTCCAGGCCTCTTATTCCCCACCTCTGATTCCCCGCCTCTGATTGCCTGCCACTGATTGCCCGCCTCTTATTCCCCGCCTCTGATTCCCCGCCTCTGATTCCCCACCTCTGTCTGTATGCCTCTCTTTCGCCTCCGCTTTTTCCCCTCCACTCTTTCCTCGCCTCTCTTTCCCTCCCTCAATTTCAACAACTCTGTTTGATCTGTTCTGTGTACCTCATTTTCAACACACAAGTTCCAACCACTATGTTTCACCCATCTCTTTCCCCGCCTCTATTTATCCGCCTATGTTTACCCGCCTCTGTTTACCCACCTGTTCCACCGCCTCTGATTCCCCGCCTCTGATTCCCCACCTCTGTCTCTACGCCTCTCTTTCGCCTCCACTCTTTCCCCTCCACTCATTCCGTGCCTGTCTTTCCCTCCCTCAATTTCAACAACACTGTTTGATCTGTTTTGTGTACCTCATTTTAAACACACAAGTTCCAACCACTATGTTTTGCCCGCCTCTTTCCCCGCCTCTATTTATCCACCAATGTTTACCTGCCACTGTTTACCCGCCTGTTTCCCCGCCTCTGATTGTCCACCTTTCATTCCCCGCCTCTCTTTCCCTGCCTCTAATTCCGCGCCTCTTTCTCTGCCTCTCTTTCCCCACATCTCTTTTCCTCCCGCTGATTCCCCGCCTCTGATTCCCCGCCTCTGATTCCCTTCCTCTGATTCCCCGCCTCTGATTCACTGCCTCAGATTCCCTGCCTCAGATTCCCCACCTCTGATTCCCTGCCTGAGATTCCACGCCTGAGATTCCCCGCCTCAGATTCCCCACCTCAGATTCCCCGCCTCAGATTCCCCACCTCAGATTCCCCGCCTCAGATTCCCCGCCTCAGATTCCCCGCCTCAGATTTCCCGCCTCAGATTCCCGGCCTCAGATTCCCCTCCTCAGATTCCCCGCCTCAGATTCCCCGCCTCAGATTCCCCGCCTCAGAATCCCCGCCTCTGATTCCCCGCCTCAGATTCCCCGCATCTGATTCCCTGCCTCAGATTCCCCGGCTCTGATTCCCTGCATTAGATTCACTGCCTCAGATTCCCTGCCTCTCATTCCCCGCATCTGATTCCCTGCCTTTGATTCCCCGCCTCTGATTCCTGCCTCAGAATCCCTGCCTCAGATTCCCTGCCTCAGATTCCCTGCCTCTTATTCCCTGCCTTTGATTTTACGCCTCTTATTCCCCGCCTCAGATTCCCCGCCTCAGATTCCCAGCCTCAGATTCCCTGCCTCAGATTCCCTGCCTCAGATTCCCTGCCTCTGATTCCCCGCCTCTGATTCCCCGCCTCTTATTCCCCGCCTCTGATTCCCCGCCTCTGATTCCCCGCGTCTGATTCCCTGCCTCAGATTCCCCGACTTTGATTCCCTGCCTCTGTTTCCCCGCCTCTGATTCCCAGCCTCTGATTCCCCGACTCTGATTCCCTGCCTCTGTTTCCCCGCCTCTGATTCCCCGCCTCTGATTCCCCGCCTCAGATTCCCCGCCTCAGATTCTCCTGCCTGAGATTCCACGCCTGAGATTCCCCGCCTCAGATTCCCCACCTCAGATTCCCCGCCTCAGATTCCCCGCCTCAGATTCCCCGCCTCAGATTCCCCGCCTCAGATTTCCCGCCTCAGATTCCCGGCCTCAGATTCCCCGCCTCAGATTCCCCGCCTCAGATTCCCCGCATCAGATTCCCCGCCTCAGATTTCCCACCTCAGATTCCCGGCCTCAGATTCCCCTCCTCAGATTCCCCGCCTCAGATTCCCCGCCTCAGATTCCCCGCCTCAGATTCCCCGCCTCTGATTCCCCGCCTCAGATTCCCCGCATCTGATTCCCTGCCTCAGATTCCCCGTCTCTGATTCCCTGCATTAGATTCCCTGCCTCAGATTCCCTGCCTCTGATTCCCCGCATCTGATTCCCTGCCTCTGATTCCCCGCCTCTGATTCCTGCCTCAGAATCCCTGCCTCAGATTCCCTGCCTCAGATTCCCTGCCTCTTATTCCCTGCCTTTGATTCTCCGCCTCTTATTCCCCGCCTCAGATTCCCCGCCTCAGATTCCCAGCCTCAGATTCCCTGCCTCAGATTCCCTGCCTCAGATTCCCTGCCTCTGATTCCCCGCCTCTGATTCCCCGCCTCTTATTCCCCGCCTCTGATTCCCCGCCTCTGATTCCCCGCGTCTGATTCCCTGCCTCAGATTCCCCGGCTCTGATTCCCTGCATTAGATTCCCTGCCTCAGATTCCCTGCCTCTGATTCCCCGCATCTGATTCCCTGCCTCTGATTCCCCGCCTCTGATTCCTTCCTCAGATTCCCCGCCTCAGATTCCCCGCCTCAGATTCCCCGCCTCTGATTCCCCGCCTCAGATTCCCCGCATCTGATTCCCTGCCTCAGATTCCCCGGGTCTGATTCCCTGCATTAGATTCCCTGCCTCAGATTCCCTGCCTCTGATTTCCCGCATCTGATTCCCTGCCTCTGATTCCCCGCCTCTGATTCCTGCCTCAGAATCCCTGCCTCAGATTCCCTGCCTCAGATTCCCTGCCTCTTATTCCCTGCCTTTGATTCCCCGCCTCTTATTCCCCGCCTCTGATTCCCAGCATCTGATTCCCCGCCTATGATTCCCTGCCTCTGTTTCCCCGCCTCTGATAACCCGCCTCTGATTCCCCGCCTCAGATTCCCCGCCTCAGATTTCCCGCCTCAGATTCCCCGCCTCAGATTCCCCACCTCAGATTCCCCACCTCAGATTCCCCGCCTCAGATTCCCCGCCTCAGATTCCCCGCCTCAGATTCCCCGCCTCAGATTCCCCGCCTCTGATTGCCTGCCTCTGATTCCCTGCCTCTGAATCCCTGCCTCTGATTCCCTGCCTCTGATTCCCTGCCTCTGGTTCCCTGCCTCTGATTCCCTGCCTCTGATTCCGCGCCTCTGATTCCACGCCTCTCTTTCCGTATCTCTGATTCCCCGCCTCTGATTCCCTGCCTCTGATACCCTGCCTCTCTTTGCCTGCCTCTATTTCGGTGCCTCTTTCTCTGCATCTAGTTTCCCACATCTCATTTGCCCCCTCTGATAACCCGCCTCTGATTCCATGCCTCTGATTCCCCGCTTCTGAATCCCCGCTTCTGATTCCCTGCCTCTGATTCCGCGCCTCTGATTCCACGCCTCTCTTTCCGTATCTCTGATTCCCCGCCTCTGATTCCCTGCCTCTGATACCCTGCCTCTCTTTGCCTGCCTCTATTTCGGTGCCTCTTTCTCTGCATCTAGTTTCCCACATCTCATTTGCCCCCTCTGATAACCCGCCTCTGATTCCATGCCTATGATTCCCCGCCTCTGAATCCCCGCCTCTGATTCCCCGCCTCTGATTCCCCGCCTCTGATTCCCTGCCTCAGATTCCCTGCCTCAGATTCCCTGCCTCAGATTCCCTGCATCTGATTCCCCGCCTCTGATTCCCCGCCTCTTTTTCCCCGCCTCTGATTCCCCACCTCTGATTCCCCGCCTCTGATTCCCTGCCTCTGTTTCCCCGCCTCTGATTCCCCGCCTCTGATTCCCCGCCTCAGATTCCCCGGCTCTGATTCCCTGCCTGAGATTCCCTGCTCAGATTCCCTGCCTATGATTCCCTGCCTCTGAGTCCCCGCGTCAGATTCTCCGGCTCTGATTCCCTGCCTGAGATTCCCTGCCTCAGATTCCCCGCCTCAGATTCCCCGCCTCAGATTCCCAGCCTCAGATTCCTCGCCTCAGATTCCCCGCCTCAGATACCCCGCCTCAGATTCCCCACCTCAGATTCCCCGCCTCAGATTCCCTGCCTCTGATTCCCTGCCTCTGATTCCCCGCCTCTGATTCCCCGCCTCTGATTCCCCGCCTCTGATTCCCTGCCTCAGATTCCATGCCTCAGATTCCCTGCCTCAGATTCCCTGCATCTGATTCCCCGCCTCTGATTCCCCGCCTCTTATTCACCGCCTCTGATCCCCCGCCTCTGATTCCCCGCCTCTGATTCCCTGCCTCTGTTTCCCCGCCTCTGATTCCCCGCCTCTGATTCCCCGCCTCAGATTCCCCGGCTCAGATTCCCTGCCTGAGATTCCCTGCCTCAGATTCCCTGCCTATGATTCCCTGCCTCTGAGTCCCCGCGTCAGATTCCCCGGCTCTGATTCCCTGCCTGAGATTCCCTGCCTCAGATTCCCCGCCTCAGATTCCCTGCCTCAGATTCCCCGCCTCAGATTCCCCGCCTCAGATTCCCCGCCTCAGATTCCCCGCCTCAGACTCCCCGCTTCAGATTCCCCGCCTCAGATTCCCTGCCTCAGATTCCCCGCCTCAGGTTCCCTGCCTCTGATTCCCTGCCTCTGATTCCCTGCCTCTGATTCCCTGCCTCTAAATCCCTGCCTCTGATACCCTGCCTCTGATTCCGCGCCTCTGATTCCCCGCCTCTGATTCCCCGCCTCTGTTTCCCCGCCTCAGATTCCCTGCCTCAGATTCCCTGCCTCAGATTCGCTGCCTCTGATTCCCTGCCTCAGATTCCCTGCCTCAGATTCCCTGCCTCAGATTCCCTGCCTCTGATTGCCTGCCTCTGATTCCCTGCCTCTGATTCCCTGCCTCTGATTCCCTGCCTCTGATTCCCTGCCTCTGATTCCCTGCCTCTGATTCCCTGCCTCTGATTCCGCGCCTCTGATTCCACGCCTCTCTTTCCTTGTCTCTGATCCCCGCCTCTGAATCCGTGCCTCTGATTCACTGCCTCAGATTCCCTGCCTCAGATTCCCCGCCTCAGATTCCCTGCCTCTGATTCCCTGCCTCTGATTCCCCGCCTCTGATTCCCCGCCTCAGATTTCCCGCCTCAGATTCCCCGCCTCAGATTCCCCGCCTCAGATTTCCCGCCTCAGATTCCCGGCCTCAGATTCCCCTCCTCATTTTCCCCGCCTCAGATTCCCCGCCTCAGATTCCCCGCCTCAGAATCCCCGCCTCTGATTCCCCGCCTCAGATTTCCCGCCTCAGATTCCCGGCCTCAGATTCCCCTCCTCAGATTCCCCGCCTCAGATTCCCCGCCTCAGATTCCCCGCCTCAGAATCCCCGCCTCTGATTCCCCGCCTCAGATTCCCCGCATCTGATTCCCTGCCTCAGATTCCCCGGCTCTGATTCCCTGCATTAGATTCCCTGCCTCAGATTCCCTGCCTCTCATTCCCCGCATCTGATTCCCTGCCTTTGATTCCCCGCCTCTGATTCCTGCCTCAGAATCCCTGCCTCAGATTCCCTGCCTCAGATTCCCTGCCTCTTATTCCCTGCCTTTGATTTTCCGCCTCTTATTCCCCGCCTCAGATTCCCCGCCTCAGATTGCCAGCCTCAGATTCCCTGCCTCAGATTCCCTGCCTCAGATTCCCTGCCTCTGATTCCCCGCCTCTGATTCCCCGCCTCTTATTCCCCGCCTCTGATTCCCCGCCTCTGATTCCCCGCGTCTGATTCCCTGCCTCAGATTCCCCGACTTTGATACCCTGCCTCTGTTTCCCCGCCTCTGATTCCCAGCCTCTGATTCCCCGACTCTGATTCCCTGCCTCTGTTTCCCCGCCTCTGATTCCCCGCCTCTGATTCCCCGCCTCAGATTCCCCGCCTCAGATTCTCCTGCCTGAGATTCCACGCCTGAGATTCCCCGCCTCAGATTCCCCACCTCAGATTCCCCGCCTCAGATTCCCCGCCTCAGATTCCCCGCCTCAGATTCCCCGCCTCAGATTTCCCGCCTCAGATTCCCGGCCTCAGATTCCCCGCCTCAGATTCCCCGCCTCAGATTCCCCGCATCAGATTCCCCGCCTCAGATTTCCCACCTCAGATTCCCGGCCTCAGATTCCCCTCCTCAGATTCCCCGCCTCAGATTCCCCGCCTCAGATTCCCCGCCTCAGATTCCCCGCCTCTGATTCCCCGCCTCAGATTCCCCGCATCTGATTCCCTGCCTCAGATTCCCCGTCTCTGATTCCCTGCATTAGATTCCCTGCCTCAGATTCCCTGCCTCTGATTCCCCGCATCTGATTCCCTGCCTCTGATTCCCCGCCTCTGATTCCTGCCTCAGAATCCCTGCCTCAGATTCCCTGCCTCAGATTCCCTGCCTCTTATTCCCTGCCTTTGATTCTCCGCCTCTTATTCCCCGCCTCAGATTCCCCGCCTCAGATTCCCAGCCTCAGATTCCCTGCCTCAGATTCCCTGCCTCAGATTCCCTGCCTCTGATTCCCCGCCACTGATTCCCCGCCTCTTATTCCCCGCCTCTGATTCCCCGCCTCTGATTCCCCGCGTCTGATTCCCTGCCTCAGATTCCCCGGCACTGATTCCCTGCATTAGATTCCCTGCCTCAGATTCCCTGCCTCTGATTCCCCGCCTCTGATTCCCTGCCTCTGATTCCCCGCCTCTGATTCCTTCCTCAGATTCCCCGCCTCAGATTCCCCGCCTCAGATTCCCCGCCTCTGATTCCCCGCCTCAGATTCCCCGCATCTGATTCCCTGCCTCAGATTCCCCGGGTCTGATTCCCTGCATTAGATTCCCTGCCTCAGATTCCCTGCCTCTGATTTCCCGCATCTGATTCCCTGCCTCTGATTCCCCGCCTCTGATTCCTGCCTCAGAATCCCTGCCTCAGATTCCCTGCCTCAGATTCCCTGCCTCTTATTCCCTGCCTTTGATTCCCCGCCTCTTATTCCCCGCCTCTGATTCCCAGCATCTGATTCCCCGCCTATGATTCCCTGCCTCTGTTTCCCCGCCTCTGATAACCCGCCTCTGATTCCCCGCCTCTGATTCCTTCCTTAGATTCCCCGCCTCAGATTCCCCGCCTCAGATTCCCCGCCTCTGATTCCCCGCCTCAGATTCCCCGCATCTGATTCCCTGCCTCAGATTCCCCGGGTCTGATTCCCTGCATTAGATTCCCTGCCTCAGATACCCTGCCTCTGATTTCCCGCATCTGATTCCCTGCCTCTGATTCCCCGCCTCTGATTCCTGCCTCAGAATCCCTGCCTCAGATTCCCTGCCTCAGATTCCCTGCCTCTTATTCCCTGCCTTTGATTCCCCGCCTCTTATTCCCCGCCTCTGATTCCCAGCATCTGATTCCCCGCCTATGATTCCCTGCCTCTGTTTCCCCGCCTCTGATAACCCGCCTCTGATTCCCCGCCTCTGATTCCACGCCTCTCTTTCCGTATCTCTGATTCCCCGCCTCTGATTCCCTGCCTCTGATACCCTGCCTCTCTTTGCCTGCCTCTATTTCGGTGCCTCTTTCTCTGCATCTAGTTTCCCACATCTCATTTGCCCCCTCTGATAACCCGCCTCTGATTCCATGCCTCTGATTCCCCGCCTCTGAATCCCCGCCTCTGATTCCCCGCCTCTGATTCCCCGCCTCTGATTCCCTGCCTCAGATTCCCTGCCTCAGATTCCCTGCCTCAGATTCCCTGCATCTGATTCCCCGCCTCTGATTCCCCGCCTCTTTTTCCCCGCCTCTGATTCCCCACCTCTGATTCCCCGCCTCTGATTCCCTGCCTCTGTTTCCCCGCCTCTGATTCCCCGCCTCTGATTCCCCGCCTCAGATTCCCCGGCTCTGATTCCCTGCCTGAGATTCCCTGCTCAGATTCCCTGCCTATGATTCCCTGCCTCTGAGTCCCCGCGTCAGATTCTCCGGCTCTGATTCCCTGCCTGAGATTCCCTGCCTCAGATTCCCCGCCTCAGATTCCCCGCCTCAGATTCCCAGCCTCAGATTCCTCGCCTCAGATTCCCCGCCTCAGATACCCCGCCTCAGATTCCCCACCTCAGATTCCCCGCCTCAGATTCCCTGCCTCTGATTCCCTGCCTCTGATTCCCTGCCTCTGATTCCGCGCCTCTGATTCCACGCCTCTCTTTCCATATCTCTGATTCCCCGCCACTGATTCCCTGCCTCTGATTCCCCGCCTCTGATGCCCCGCCTCTGATTCCCCGCCTCTGATTCCCTGCCTCAGATTCCATGCCTCAGATTCCCTGCCTCAGATTCCCTGCATCTGATTCCCCGCCTCTGATTCCCCGCCTCTTATTCACCGCCTCTGATCCCCCGCCTCTGATTCCCCGCCTCTGATTCCCTGCTTCTGTTTCCCCGCCTCTGATTCCCCGCCTCTGATTCCCCGCCTCAGATTCCCCGGCTCAGATTCCCTGCCTGAGATTCCCTGCCTCAGATTCCCTGCCTATGATTCCCTGCCTCTGAGTCCCCGCGTCAGATTCCCCGGCTCTGATTCCCTGCCTGAGATTCCCTGCCTCAGATTCCCCGCCTCAGATTCCCTGCCTCAGATTCCCCGCCTCAGATTCCCCGCCTCAGATTCCCCGCCTCAGATTCCCCGCCTCAGACTCCCCGCTTCAGATTCCCCGCCTCAGATTCCCTGCCTCAGATTCCCCGCCTCAGGTTCCCTGCCTCTGATTCCCTGCCTCTGATTCCCTGCCTCTGATTCCCTGCCTCTAAATCCCTGCCTCTGATACCCTGCCTCTGATTCCGCGCCTCTGATTCCCCGCCTCTGATTCCCCGCCTCTGTTTCCCCGCCTCAGATTCCCTGCCTCAGATTCCCTGCCTCAGATTCGCTGCCTCTGATTCCCTGCCTCAGATTCCCTGCCTCAGATTCCCTGCCTCAGATTCCCTGCCTCTGATTGCCTGCCTCTGATTCCCTGCCTCTGATTCCCTGCCTCTGATTCCCTGCCTCTGATTCCCTGCCTCTGATTCCCTGCCTCTGATTTCGCGCCTCTGATTCCACGCCTCTCTTTCCTTGTCTCTGATTCCCCGCCTCTGAATCCGTGCCTCTGATTCACTGCCTCAGATTCCCTGCCTCAGATTCCCCGCCTCAGATTCCCTGCCTCTGATTCCCTGCCTCTGATTCCCCGCCTCTGATTCCCTGCCTCTGATTCCCCGCCTCTGATTCCCCGCCTCTGATTCCCCGCCTCTGTTTCCAGGCCTCAGATTCCCTGCCTCAGATTCCCTGCCTCAGATTCGCTGCCTGTGATTCCCTGCCTCAGATTCCCTGCCTCAGATTCCCTGCCTCAGATTCCCTGCCTCAGATTCGCTGCCTCTGATTCCCTGCCTCAGATTCCCTGCCTCAGGTTCCCTGCCTCTGATTGCCTGCCTCTGATTCCCTGCCTCTGATTCCCTGCCTCTGATTCCCCGCCTCTGATTCCCCGCCTCTGTTTCCCCGCCTCAGATTCCCTGCCTCAGATTCCCTGCCTCAGATTCGCTGCCTCTGATTCCCTGCCTCAGATTCCCTGCCTCAGATTCCCTGCCTCAGATTCCCTGCCTCTGATTCCCTGCCTCTGATTCCGCGCCTCTGATTCCACGCCTCTCTTTCCTTGTCTCTGATTCCCCGCCTCTGAATCCGTGCCTCTGATACCCTGCTTCTCTTTGCCTGCCTCTATTTCCGTGCCTCTTTCTCTGCATCTAGTTTCCCACATCTCATTTGCCCCCTCTGATAACCCGCCTCTGATTCCATGCCTCTGATTCACTGCCTCAGATTCCCTGCCTCAGATTCCCCGACTCGGATTTACTGCCTCAGATTCCCCGCCTCAGATTCCCTGCCTCAGATTCCCTGCCTCAGATTCCCTGCCATAGATTCCCTGCCTCAGATTCCCTGATTCCGATTCCCCGCCTCTGATTCCCCGCATCAGATTCCCTGCCTCAGATTCCCTGCCTCAGATTCCCTGCCTCAGATTCCCTTCATCTGATGCCCTTCATCAATTCCCTGCCTCTGATTCCCTGCCTCTGATTCCCCACCTCTGATTCTCCGCCTCAGATTCCCTGGCTCTGATTCTCTGGCTCAGATTCCCTGCCTTAGATTCCCTGCCTCTGATTCCCCGCATCTGATTCCAGGCCTCTTATTCCCCACCTCTGATTCCCCGCCTCTGATTGCCTGCCACTGATTGCCCGCCTCTTATTCCCCGCCTCTGATTCCCCGCCTCTGATTCCCCACCTCTGTCTGTATGCCTCTCTTTCGCCTCCGCTTTTTCCCCTCCACTCTTTCCTCGCCTCTCTTTCCCTCCCTCAATTTCAACAACTCTGTTTGATCTGTTCTGTGTACCTCATTTTCAACACACAAGTTCCAACCACTATGTTTCACCCATCTCTTTCCCCGCCTCTATTTATCCGCCTATGTTTACCCGCCTCTGTTTACCCACCTGTTCCACCGCCTCTGATTCCCCGCCTCTGATTCCCCACCTCTGTCTCTACGCCTCTCTTTCGCCTCCACTCTTTCCCCTCCACTCATTCCGTGCCTGTCTTTCCCTCCCTCAATTTCAACAACACTGTTTGATCTGTTTTGTGTACCTCATTTTAAACACACAAGTTCCAACCACTATGTTTTGCCCGCCTCTTTCCCCGCCTCTATTTATCCACCAATGTTTACCTGCCACTGTTTACCCGCCTGTTTCCCCGCCTCTGATTGTCCACCTTTCATTCCCCGCCTCTCTTTCCCTGCCTCTAATTCCGCGCCTCTTTCTCTGCCTCTCTTTCCCCACATCTCTTTTCCTCCCGCTGATTCCCCGCCTCTGATTCCCCGCCTCTGATTCCCTTCCTCTGATACCCCGCCTCTGATTCACTGCCTCAGATTCCCTGCCTCAGATTCCCCACCTCTGATTCCCTGCCTGAGATTCCACGCCTGAGATTCCCCGCCTCAGATTCCCCACCTCAGATTCCCCGCCTCAGATTCCCCGCCTCAGATTCCCCGCCTCAGATTCCCCGCCTCAGATTCCCCGCCTCAGATTTCCCGCCTCAGATTCCCGGCCTCAGATTCCCCTCCTCAGATTCCCCGCCTCAGATTCCCCGCCTCAGATTCCCCGCCTCAGAATCCCCGCCTCTGATTCCCCGCCTCAGATTCCCCGCATCTGATTCCCTGCCTCAGATTCCCCGGCTCTGATTCCCTGCATTAGATTCCCTGCCTCAGATTCCCTGCCTCTCATTCCCCGCATCTGATTCCCTGCCTCTGATACCCCGCCTCTGATTCCTGCCTCAGAATCCCTGCCTCAGATTCCCTGCCTCAGATTCCCTGCCTCTTATTCCCTGCCTTTGATTTTCCGCCTCTTATTCCCCGCCTCAGATTCCCCGCCTCAGATTCCCAGCCTCAGATTCCCTGCCTCAGATTCCCTGCCTCAGATTCCCTGCCTCTGATTCCCCGCCTCTGATTCCCCGCCTCTTATTCCCCGCCTCTGATTCCCCGCCTCTGATTCCCCGCGTCTGATTCCCTGCCTCAGATTCCCCGACTTTGATTCCCTGCCTCTGTTTCCCCGCCTCTGATTCCCAGCCTCTGATTCCCCGACTCTGATTCCCTGCCTCTGTTTCCCCGCCTCTGATTCCCCGCCTCTGATTCCCCGCCTCAGATTCCCCGCCTCAGATTCTCCTGCCTGAGATTCCACGCCTGAGATTCCCCGCCTCAGATTCCCCACCTCAGATTCCCCGCCTCAGATTCCCCACCTCAGATTCCCCGCCTCAGATTCCCCGCCTCAGATTTCCCGCCTCAGATTCCCGGCCTCAGATTCCCCGCCTCAGATTCCCCGCCTCAGATTCCCCGCATCAGATTCCCCGCCTCAGATTTCCCGCCTCAGATTCCCGGCCTCAGATTCCCCTCCTCAGATTCCCCGCCTCAGATTCCCCGCCTCAGATTCCCCGCCTCAGATTCCCCGCCTCTGATTCCCCGCCTCAGATTCCCCGCATCTGATTCCCTGCCTCAGATTCCCCGACTCTGATTCCCTGCATTAGATTCCCTGCCTCAGATTCCCTGCCTCTGATTCCCCGCATCTGATTCCCTGCCTCTGATTCCCCGCCTCTGATTCCTGCCTCAGAATCCCTGCCTCAGATTCCCTGCCTCTTATTCCCTGCCTTTGATTCTCCGCCTCTTATTCCCCGCCTCAGATTCCCCGCCTCAGATTCCCAGCCTCAGATTCCCTGCCTCAGATTCCCTGCCTCAGATTCCCTGCCTCTGATTCCCCGCCTCTGATTCCCCGCCTCTTATTCCCCGCCTCTGATTCCCCGCCTCTGATTCCCCGCGTCTGATTCCCTGCCTCAGATTCCCCGGCTCTGATTCCCTGCATTAGATTCCCTGCCTCAGATTCCCTGCCTCTGATTCCCCGCCTCTGATTCCCTGCCTCTGATTCCCCGCCTCTGATTCCTTCCTCCGATTCCCTGCCTCAGATTCCCTGCCTCAGATTCCCTGCGTCTTATACCCAGCCTTTGATTCCCCGCCTCTTATTCCCCGCCTCTGATTCCCAGCCTCTGATTCCCCGACTCTGATTCCCTGCCTCTGTTTCCCCGCCTCTGATTCCCCGCCTCTGATTCCCCGCCTCAGATTCCCCGGCTCTGATTCCCCGCCTAAGATTCCCTGCCTCAGATTCCCCGCCTCAGATTCCCCGCCTCAGATTTCCCGCCTCAGATTTCCCGCCTCAGATTCCCCACCTCAGATTCCCCGCCTCAGATTCCCCGCCTCAGATTCCCCGCTTCAGATTCCCCGCCTCAGATTCCCCGCCTCAGATTCCACGCCTCAGATTCCACACCTCAGATTCCCCGCCTCAGATTCCCCGCCTCAGATTCCCCGCCTCAGATTCCCCGCCTCAGATTCCCCGCCTCTGATTCCCTGCCTCTGATTCCCTGCCTCTGATTCCCTGCCTCTGATTCCCTGCCTCTGATTCCCTGCCTCTGATTCCCTGCCTCTGATTCCCTGCCTCTGATTCCGCGCCTCTGATTCCCTGCCTCTGATTCCCTGCCTCTGTTTCCCCGCCTCTGATTCCCTGCCTCTGATTCCCTGCCTCTGATTCCCTGCCTCTGATTCCCTGCCTCTGATTCCCTGCCTCTGATTCCCTGCCTCTGATTCCCTGCCTCTGATTCCCTGCCTCTGTTTCCCCGCCTCTGATTCCCCGCCTCAGATTCCCCGCCTCAGATTCCCCGGCTCTGATTCCCTGCCTGAGATTCCCTGCCTCAGATTCCCTGCCTATGATTCCCTGCCTCTGAGTCCCCGCGTCAGATTCCCCGGCTCTGATTCCCTGCCTGAGATTCCCTGCCTCAGATTCCCCGCCTCAGATTCCCTGCCTCAGATTCCCCGCCTCAGATTCCCCGCCTCAGATTCCCCGCCTCAGATTCCTCGCCTCAGATTCCCCGCCTCAGATACCCCGCCTCAGATTCCCCACCTCAGATTCCCCGCCTCAGATTCCCTGCATCTGATTCCCTGCCTCTGATTCCCTGCCTCTATATCCCCGCCTCTGATTCCCCGCCTCAGATTCCCTGGCTCTGATTCCCTGCCTAAGATTCCCTGCCTCAGATTCCCCGCCTCAGATTCCCCGCCTCAGATTCCCCGCCTCAGATTTCCCGCCTCAGATTCCCCGCCTCAGATTCCCTGCCTCAGATTCCCCGCCTCAGATTCCCCGCCTCAGATTCCCCGCCTCAGATTCCCCGCCTCAGATTCCACTCCTCAGATTCCACGCCTCAGATTCCCCGCCTCAGATTCCCCGCCTCAGATTCCCCGCCTCAGGTTCCCCGCCTCAGATTCCACGCCTCTGATTCCCTGCCTCTGATTCCCTGCCTCTGATTCCCTGCCTCTGATTCCCTGCCTCTGATTCCCTGCCTCTGATTCCCTGCCTCTGATTCCCTGCCTCTGATTCCACGCCTCTGATTCCACGCCTCTCTTTCCGTATCTCTGATTCCCCGCCTCTAATTCCCTGCCTATGATACCCTGCCTCACATTGCCTGCCTCTATTTCGGTGCCTCTTTCTCTGCATCTAGTTTCCCACATCTCATTTGCCCCCTCTGATAACCCGCCTCTGATTCCATGCCTCTGATTCCCCGCCTCTGATTCCCCGCCTCTTATTCCCTGCCTCTGATTCCCCGCCTCTGATTCCCTGCCTCCGATTCCCTGCCTCAGATTCCCTGCCTCAGATTCCCTGCCTCTGATTCCCCACCTCTGATTCCCCGCCTCTTATTCCCCGCCTCTGATTCCCCGCCTCTGATTCCCTGCCTCAGATTCCCCCACTCTGATTCCCTGCATTAGATTCCCTGCCTCAGATTCCCTGCCTCTGATTCCCCGCATCTGATTCCCTGCCTCTGATTCCCCGCCTCTGATTCCTGCCTCAGAATCCCTGCCTCAGATTCCCTGCCTCAGATTCCCTGCCTCTTATTCCCTGCCTTTGATTCCCCGCCTCTTATTCCCCGCCTCTGATTCCCAGCATCTGATTCCCCGCCTATGATTCCCTGCCTCTGTTTCCCCGCCTCTGATAACCCGCCTCTGATTCCCCGCCTCAGATTCCCCGCCTCAGATTCCCTGCCTCAGATTCCCCGCCTGAGATTCCCTGCCTCAGATTCCCTGCCTCAGATTCCCCGCCTCAGATTCCCCGCCTCAGATTCCCCGCCTCAGATTCCCCGCCTCAGATTCCCCGCCTCAGATTCCCCGCCTCAGATTTCCCGCCTCAGATTCCCCGCCTCAGATTCCCCGCCTCAGATACCCCACCTCAGATTCCCCGCCTCAGATTCCCCGCCTCAGATTCCCCGCCTCAGATTCCCCGCCTCAGATTCCCCGCCTCTGATTGCCTGCCTCTGATTCCCTGCCTCTGAATCCCTGCCTCTGATTCCCTGCCTCTGATTCCCTGCCTCTGGTTCCCTGCCTCTGATTCCCTGCCTCTGGTTCCCTGCCTCTGATTCCCTGCCTCAGATTCCCTGCCTCAGATTCCCTGCCTCAGATTCCCTGCATCTGATTCCCCGCCTCTGATTCCCCGCCTCTTTTTCCCCGCCTCTGATTCCCCACCTCTGATTCCCCGCCTCTGATTCCCTGCCTCTGTTTCCCCGCCTCTGATTCCCCGCCTCTGATTCCCCGCCTCAGATTCCCCGGCTCTGATTCCCTGCCTGAGATTCCCTGCTCAGATTCCCTGCCTATGATTCCCTGCCTCTGAGTCCCCGCGTCAGATTCTCCGGCTCTGATTCCCTGCCTGAGATTCCCTGCCTCAGATTCCCCGCCTCAGATTCCCCGCCTCAGATTCCCAGCCTCAGATTCCTCGCCTCAGATTCCCCGCCTCAGATACCCCGCCTCAGATTCCCCACCTCAGATTCCCCGCCTCAGATTCCCTGCCTCTGATTCCCTGCCTCTGATTCCCCGCCTCTGATTCCCCGCCTCTGATTCCCCGCCTCTGATTCCCTGCCTCAGATTCCATGCCTCAGATTCCCTGCCTCAGATTCCCTGCATCTGATTCCCCGCCTCTGATTCCCCGCCTCTTATTCACCGCCTCTGATCCCCCGCCTCTGATTCCCCGCCTCTGATTCCCTGCCTCTGTTTCCCCGCCTCTGATTCCCCGCCTCTGATTCCCCGCCTCAGATTCCCCGGCTCAGATTCCCTGCCTGAGATTCCCTGCCTCAGATTCCCTGCCTATGATTCCCTGCCTCTGAGTCCCCGCGTCAGATTCCCCGGCTCTGATTCCCTGCCTGAGATTCCCTGCCTCAGATTCCCCGCCTCAGATTCCCTGCCTCAGATTCCCCGCCTCAGATTCCCCGCCTCAGATTCCCCGCCTCAGATTCCCCGCCTCAGACTCCCCGCTTCAGATTCCCCGCCTCAGATTCCCTGCCTCAGATTCCCCGCCTCAGGTTCCCTGCCTCTGATTCCCTGCCTCTGATTCCCTGCCTCTGATTCCCTGCCTCTAAATCCCTGCCTCTGATACCCTGCCTCTGATTCCGCGCCTCTGATTCCCCGCCTCTGATTCCCCGCCTCTGTTTCCCCGCCTCAGATTCCCTGCCTCAGATTCCCTGCCTCAGATTCGCTGCCTCTGATTCCCTGCCTCAGATTCCCTGCCTCAGATTCCCTGCCTCAGATTCCCTGCCTCTGATTGCCTGCCTCTGATTCCCTGCCTCTGATTCCCTGCCTCTGATTCCCTGCCTCTGATTCCCTGCCTCTGATTCCCTGCCTCTGATTCCCTGCCTCTGATTCCGCGCCTCTGATTCCACGCCTCTCTTTCCTTGTCTCTGATCCCCGCCTCTGAATCCGTGCCTCTGATTCACTGCCTCAGATTCCCTGCCTCAGATTCCCCGCCTCAGATTCCCTGCCTCTGATTCCCTGCCTCTGATTCCCCGCCTCTGATTCCCCGCCTCAGATTTCCCGCCTCAGATTCCCCGCCTCAGATTCCCCGCCTCAGATTTCCCGCCTCAGATTCCCGGCCTCAGATTCCCCTCCTCATTTTCCCCGCCTCAGATTCCCCGCCTCAGATTCCCCGCCTCAGAATCCCCGCCTCTGATTCCCCGCCTCAGATTTCCCGCCTCAGATTCCCGGCCTCAGATTCCCCTCCTCAGATTCCCCGCCTCAGATTCCCCGCCTCAGATTCCCCGCCTCAGAATCCCCGCCTCTGATTCCCCGCCTCAGATTCCCCGCATCTGATTCCCTGCCTCAGATTCCCCGGCTCTGATTCCCTGCATTAGATTCCCTGCCTCAGATTCCCTGCCTCTCATTCCCCGCATCTGATTCCCTGCCTTTGATTCCCCGCCTCTGATTCCTGCCTCAGAATCCCTGCCTCAGATTCCCTGCCTCAGATTCCCTGCCTCTTATTCCCTGCCTTTGATTCCCTGCCTCTGATTCCGCGCCTCTGATTCCACGCCTCTCTTTCCTTGTCTCTGATTCCCCGCCTCTGATTCCCTGCCTCTGATTCCCTGCCTCTGATTCCCTGCCTCTGATTCCCTGCCTCTGATTCCCTGCCTCTGATTCCCTGCCTCTGATTCCCTGCCTCTGATTCCCTGCCTCTGTTTCCCCGCCTCTGATTCCCCGCCTCAGATTCCCCGCCTCAGATTCCCCGGCTCTGATTCCCTGCCTGAGATTCCCTGCCTCAGATTCCCTGCCTATGATTCCCTGCCTCTGAGTCCCCGCGTCAGATTCCCCGGCTCTGATTCCCTGCCTGAGATTCCCTGCCTCAGATTCCCCGCCTCAGATTCCCTGCCTCAGATTCCCCGCCTCAGATTCCCCGCCTCAGATTCCCCGCCTCAGATTCCTCGCCTCAGATTCCCCGCCTCAGATACCCCGCCTCAGATTCCCCACCTCAGATTCCCCGCCTCAGATTCCCTGCATCTGATTCCCTGCCTCTGATTCCCTGCCTCTATATCCCCGCCTCTGATTCCCCGCCTCAGATTCCCTGGCTCTGATTCCCTGCCTAAGATTCCCTGCCTCAGATTCCCCGCCTCAGATTCCCCGCCTCAGATTCCCCGCCTCAGATTTCCCGCCTCAGATTCCCCGCCTCAGATTCCCTGCCTCAGATTCCCCGCCTCAGATTCCCCGCCTCAGATTCCCCGCCTCAGATTCCCCGCCTCAGATTCCACTCCTCAGATTCCACGCCTCAGATTCCCCGCCTCAGATTCCCCGCCTCAGATTCCCCGCCTCAGGTTCCCCGCCTCAGATTCCACGCCTCTGATTCCCTGCCTCTGATTCCCTGCCTCTGATTCCCTGCCTCTGATTCCCTGCCTCTGATTCCCTGCCTCTGATTCCCTGCCTCTGATTCCCTGCCTCTGATTCCACGCCTCTGATTCCACGCCTCTCTTTCCGTATCTCTGATTCCCCGCCTCTAATTCCCTGCCTATGATACCCTGCCTCACATTGCCTGCCTCTATTTCGGTGCCTCTTTCTCTGCATCTAGTTTCCCACATCTCATTTGCCCCCTCTGATAACCCGCCTCTGATTCCATGCCTCTGATTCCCCGCCTCTGATTCCCCGCCTCTTATTCCCTGCCTCTGATTCCCCGCCTCTGATTCCCTGCCTCCGATTCCCTGCCTCAGATTCCCTGCCTCAGATTCCCTGCCTCTGATTCCCCACCTCTGATTCCCCGCCTCTTATTCCCCGCCTCTGATTCCCCGCCTCTGATTCCCTGCCTCAGATTCCCCCACTCTGATTCCCTGCATTAGATTCCCTGCCTCAGATTCCCTGCCTCTGATTCCCCGCATCTGATTCCCTGCCTCTGATTCCCCGCCTCTGATTCCTGCCTCAGAATCCCTGCCTCAGATTCCCTGCCTCAGATTCCCTGCCTCTTATTCCCTGCCTTTGATTCCCCGCCTCTTATTCCCCGCCTCTGATTCCCAGCATCTGATTCCCCGCCTATGATTCCCTGCCTCTGTTTCCCCGCCTCTGATAACCCGCCTCTGATTCCCCGCCTCAGATTCCCCGCCTCAGATTCCCTGCCTCAGATTCCCCGCCTGAGATTCCCTGCCTCAGATTCCCTGCCTCAGATTCCCCGCCTCAGATTCCCCGCCTCAGATTCCCCGCCTCAGATTCCCCGCCTCAGATTCCCCGCCTCAGATTCCCCGCCTCAGATTTCCCGCCTCAGATTCCCCGCCTCAGATTCCCCGCCTCAGATACCCCACCTCAGATTCCCCGCCTCAGATTCCCCGCCTCAGATTCCCCGCCTCAGATTCCCCGCCTCAGATTCCCCGCCTCTGATTGCCTGCCTCTGATTCCCTGCCTCTGAATCCCTGCCTCTGATTCCCTGCCTCTGATTCCCTGCCTCTGGTTCCCTGCCTCTGATTCCCTGCCTCTGGTTCCCTGCCTCTGATTCCCTGCCTCAGATTCCCTGCCTCAGATTCCCTGCCTCAGATTCCCTGCATCTGATTCCCCGCCTCTGATTCCCCGCCTCTTTTTCCCCGCCTCTGATTCCCCACCTCTGATTCCCCGCCTCTGATTCCCTGCCTCTGTTTCCCCGCCTCTGATTCCCCGCCTCTGATTCCCCGCCTCAGATTCCCCGGCTCTGATTCCCTGCCTGAGATTCCCTGCTCAGATTCCCTGCCTATGATTCCCTGCCTCTGAGTCCCCGCGTCAGATTCTCCGGCTCTGATTCCCTGCCTGAGATTCCCTGCCTCAGATTCCCCGCCTCAGATTCCCCGCCTCAGATTCCCAGCCTCAGATTCCTCGCCTCAGATTCCCCGCCTCAGATACCCCGCCTCAGATTCCCCACCTCAGATTCCCCGCCTCAGATTCCCTGCCTCTGATTCCCTGCCTCTGATTCCCCGCCTCTGATTCCCCGCCTCTGATTCCCCGCCTCTGATTCCCTGCCTCAGATTCCATGCCTCAGATTCCCTGCCTCAGATTCCCTGCATCTGATTCCCCGCCTCTGATTCCCCGCCTCTTATTCACCGCCTCTGATCCCCCGCCTCTGATTCCCCGCCTCTGATTCCCTGCCTCTGTTTCCCCGCCTCTGATTCCCCGCCTCTGATTCCCCGCCTCAGATTCCCCGGCTCAGATTCCCTGCCTGAGATTCCCTGCCTCAGATTCCCTGCCTATGATTCCCTGCCTCTGAGTCCCCGCGTCAGATTCCCCGGCTCTGATTCCCTGCCTGAGATTCCCTGCCTCAGATTCCCCGCCTCAGATTCCCTGCCTCAGATTCCCCGCCTCAGATTCCCCGCCTCAGATTCCCCGCCTCAGATTCCCCGCCTCAGACTCCCCGCTTCAGATTCCCCGCCTCAGATTCCCTGCCTCAGATTCCCCGCCTCAGGTTCCCTGCCTCTGATTCCCTGCCTCTGATTCCCTGCCTCTGATTCCCTGCCTCTAAATCCCTGCCTCTGATACCCTGCCTCTGATTCCGCGCCTCTGATTCCCCGCCTCTGATTCCCCGCCTCTGTTTCCCCGCCTCAGATTCCCTGCCTCAGATTCCCTGCCTCAGATTCGCTGCCTCTGATTCCCTGCCTCAGATTCCCTGCCTCAGATTCCCTGCCTCAGATTCCCTGCCTCTGATTGCCTGCCTCTGATTCCCTGCCTCTGATTCCCTGCCTCTGATTCCCTGCCTCTGATTCCCTGCCTCTGATTCCCTGCCTCTGATTCCCTGCCTCTGATTCCGCGCCTCTGATTCCACGCCTCTCTTTCCTTGTCTCTGATCCCCGCCTCTGAATCCGTGCCTCTGATTCACTGCCTCAGATTCCCTGCCTCAGATTCCCCGCCTCAGATTCCCTGCCTCTGATTCCCTGCCTCTGATTCCCCGCCTCTGATTCCCCGCCTCAGATTTCCCGCCTCAGATTCCCCGCCTCAGATTCCCCGCCTCAGATTTCCCGCCTCAGATTCCCGGCCTCAGATTCCCCTCCTCATTTTCCCCGCCTCAGATTCCCCGCCTCAGATTCCCCGCCTCAGAATCCCCGCCTCTGATTCCCCGCCTCAGATTTCCCGCCTCAGATTCCCGGCCTCAGATTCCCCTCCTCAGATTCCCCGCCTCAGATTCCCCGCCTCAGATTCCCCGCCTCAGAATCCCCGCCTCTGATTCCCCGCCTCAGATTCCCCGCATCTGATTCCCTGCCTCAGATTCCCCGGCTCTGATTCCCTGCATTAGATTCCCTGCCTCAGATTCCCTGCCTCTCATTCCCCGCATCTGATTCCCTGCCTTTGATTCCCCGCCTCTGATTCCTGCCTCAGAATCCCTGCCTCAGATTCCCTGCCTCAGATTCCCTGCCTCTTATTCCCTGCCTTTGATTTTCCGCCTCTTATTCCCCGCCTCAGATTCCCCGCCTCAGATTGCCAGCCTCAGATTCCCTGCCTCAGATTCCCTGCCTCAGATTCCCTGCCTCTGATTCCCCGCCTCTGATTCCCCGCCTCTTATTCCCCGCCTCTGATTCCCCGCCTCTGATTCCCCGCGTCTGATTCCCTGCCTCAGATTCCCCGACTTTGATACCCTGCCTCTGTTTCCCCGCCTCTGATTCCCAGCCTCTGATTCCCCGACTCTGATTCCCTGCCTCTGTTTCCCCGCCTCTGATTCCCCGCCTCTGATTCCCCGCCTCAGATTCCCCGCCTCAGATTCTCCTGCCTGAGATTCCACGCCTGAGATTCCCCGCCTCAGATTCCCCACCTCAGATTCCCCGCCTCAGATTCCCCGCCTCAGATTCCCCGCCTCAGATTCCCCGCCTAAGATTTCCCGCCTCAGATTCCCGGCCTCAGATTCCCCGCCTCAGATTCCCCGCCTCAGATTCCCCGCATCAGATTCCCCGCCTCAGATTTCCCACCTCAGATTCCCGGCCTCAGATTCCCCTCCTCAGATTCCCCGCCTCAGATTCCCCACCTCAGATTCCCCGCCTCAGATTCCCCGCCTCTGATTCCCCGCCTCAGATTCCCCGCATCTGATTCCCTGCCTCAGATTCCCCGTCTCTGATTCCCTGCATTAGATTCCCTGCCTCAGATTCCCTGCCTCTGATTCCCCGCATCTGATTCCCTGCCTCTGATTCCCCGCCTCTGATTCCTGCCTCAGAATCCCTGCCTCAGATTCCCTGCCTCAGATTCCCTGCCTCTTATTCCCTGCCTTTGATTCTCCGCCTCCTATTCCCCGCCTCAGATTCCCCGCCTCAGATTCCCAGCCTCAGATTCCCTGCCTCAGATTCCCTGCCTCAGATTCCCTGCCTCTGATTCCCCGCCACTGATTCCCCGCCTCTTATTCCCCGCCTCTGATTCCCCGCCTCTGATTCCCCGCGTCTGATTCCCTGCCTCAGATTCCCCGGCACTGATTCCCTGCATTAGATTCCCTGCCTCAGATTCCCTGCCTCTGATTCCCCGCCTCTGATTCCCTGCCTCTGATTCCCCGCCTCTGATTCCTTCCTCAGATTCCCCGCCTCAGATTCCCCGCCTCAGATTCCCCGCCTCTGATTCCCCGCCTCAGATTCCCCGCATCTGATTCCCTGCCTCAGATTCCCCGGGTCTGATTCCCTGCATTAGATTCCCTGCCTCAGATTCCCTGCCTCTGATTTCCCGCATCTGATTCCCTGCCTCTGATTCCCCGCCTCTGATTCCTGCCTCAGAATCCCTGCCTCAGATTCCCTGCCTCAGATTCCCTGCCTCTTATTCCCTGCCTTTGATTCCCCGCCTCTTATTCCCCGCCTCTGATTCCCAGCATCTGATTCCCCGCCGATGATTCCCTGCCTCTGTTTCCCCGCCTCTGATAACCCGCCTCTGATTCCCCGCCTCTGATTCCTTCCTCAGATTCCCCGCCTCAGATTCCCCGCCTCAGATTCCCCGCCTCTGATTCCCCGCCTCAGATTCCCCGCATCTGATTCCCTGCCTCAGATTCCCCGGGTCTGATTCCCTGCATTAGATTCCCTGCCTCAGATACCCTGCCTCTGATTTCCCGCATCTGATTCCCTGCCTCTGATTCCCCGCCTCTGATTCCTGCCTCAGAATCCCTGCCTCAGATTCCCTGCCTCAGATTCCCTGCCTCTTATTCCCTGCCTTTGATTCCCCGCCTCTTATTCCCCGCCTCTGATTCCCAGCATCTGATTCCCCGCCTATGATTCCCTGCCTCTGTTTCCCCGCCTCTGATAACCCGCCTCTGATTCCCCGCCTCTGATTCCACGCCTCTCTTTCCGTATCTCTGATTCCCCGCCTCTGATTCCCTGCCTCTGATACCCTGCCTCTCTTTGCCTGCCTCTATTTCGGTGCCTCTTTCTCTGCATCTAGTTTCCCACATCTCATTTGCCCCCTCTGATAACCCGCCTCTGATTCCATGCCTCTGATTCCCCGCCTCTGAATCCCCGCCTCTGATTCCCCGCCTCTGATTCCCCGCCTCTGATTCCCTGCCTCAGATTCCCTGCCTCAGATTCCCTGCCTCAGATTCCCTGCATCTGATTCCCCGCCTCTGATTCCCCGCCTCTTTTTCCCCGCCTCTGATTCCCCACCTCTGATTCCCCGCCTCTGATTCCCTGCCTCTGTTTCCCCGCCTCTGATTCCCCGCCTCTGATTCCCCGCCTCAGATTCCCCGGCTCTGATTCCCTGCCTGAGATTCCCTGCTCAGATTCCCTGCCTCTGAGTCCCCGCGTCAGATTCTCCGGCTCTGATTCCCTGCCTGAGATTCCCTGCCTCAGATTCCCCGCCTCAGATTCCCCGCCTCAGATTCCCAGCCTCAGATTCCTCGCCTCAGATTCCCCGCCTCAGATACCCCGCCTCAGATTCCCCACCTCAGATTCCCCGCCTCAGATTCCCTGCCTCTGATTCCCTGCCTCTGATTCCCTGCCTCTGATTCCGCGCCTCTGATTCCACGCCTCTCTTTCCATATCTCTGATTCCCCGCCACTGATTCCCTGCCTCTGATTCCCCGCCTCTGATGCCCCGCCTCTGATTCCCCGCCTCTGATTCCCTGCCTCAGATTCCATGCCTCAGATTCCCTGCCTCAGATTCCCTGCATCTGATTCCCCGCCTCTGATTCCCCGCCTCTTATTCACCGCCTCTGATCCCCCGCCTCTGATTCCCCGCCTCTGATTCCCTGCTTCTGTTTCCCCGCCTCTGATTCCCCGCCTCTGATTCCCCGCCTCAGATTCCCCGGCTCAGATTCCCTGCCTGAGATTCCCTGCCTCAGATTCCCTGCCTATGATTCCCTGCCTCTGAGTCCCCGCGTCAGATTCCCCGGCTCTGATTCCCTGCCTGAGATTCCCTGCCTCAGATTCCCCGCCTCAGATTCCCTGCCTCAGATTCCCCGCCTCAGATTCCCCGCCTCAGATTCCCCGCCTCAGATTCCCCGCCTCAGACTCCCCGCTTCAGATTCCCCGCCTCAGATTCCCTGCCTCAGATTCCCCGCCTCAGGTTCCCTGCCTCTGATTCCCTGCCTCTGATTCCCTGCCTCTGATTCCCTGCCTCTAAATCCCTGCCTCTGATACCCTGCCTCTGATTCCGCGCCTCTGATTCCCCGCCTCTGATTCCCCGCCTCTGTTTCCCCGCCTCAGATTC
The DNA here is from genome assembly GCF_036971445.1 of Narcine bancroftii. Taxonomy (NCBI): domain Eukaryota; kingdom Metazoa; phylum Chordata; class Chondrichthyes; order Torpediniformes; family Narcinidae; genus Narcine; species Narcine bancroftii. The sequence goes on from NC_091472.1 coordinate 319,501,091, forward strand.
CCTGCCTCAGATTCCCTGCCTCAGATTCGCTGCCTCTGATTCCCTGCCTCAGATTCCCTGCCTCAGATTCCCTGCCTCAGATTCCCTGCCTCTGATTGCCTGCCTCTGATTCCCTGCCTCTGATTCCCTGCCTCTGATTCCCTGCCTCTGATTCCCTGCCTCTGATTCCCTGCCTCTGATTTCGCGCCTCTGATTCCACGCCTCTCTTTCCTTGTCTCTGATTCCCCGCCTCTGAATCCGTGCCTCTGATTCACTGCCTCAGATTCCCTGCCTCAGATTCCCCGCCTCAGATTCCCTGCCTCTGATTCCCTGCCTCTGATTCCCCGCCTCTGATTCCCTGCCTCTGATTCCCCGCCTCTGATTCCCCGCCTCTGATTCCCCGCCTCTGTTTCCAGGCCTCAGATTCCCTGCCTCAGATTCCCTGCCTCAGATTCGCTGCCTGTGATTCCCTGCCTCAGATTCCCTGCCTCAGATTCCCTGCCTCAGATTCCCTGCCTCAGATTCGCTGCCTCTGATTCCCTGCCTCAGATTCCCTGCCTCAGGTTCCCTGCCTCTGATTGCCTGCCTCTGATTCCCTGCCTCTGATTCCCTGCCTCTGATTCCCCGCCTCTGATTCCCCGCCTCTGTTTCCCCGCCTCAGATTCCCTGCCTCAGATTCCCTGCCTCAGATTCGCTGCCTCTGATTCCCTGCCTCAGATTCCCTGCCTCAGATTCCCTGCCTCAGATTCCCTGCCTCTGATTCCCTGCCTCTGATTCCGCGCCTCTGATTCCACGCCTCTCTTTCCTTGTCTCTGATTCCCCGCCTCTGAATCCGTGCCTCTGATACCCTGCTTCTCTTTGCCTGCCTCTATTTCCGTGCCTCTTTCTCTGCATCTAGTTTCCCACATCTCATTTGCCCCCTCTGATAACCCGCCTCTGATTCCATGCCTCTGATTCACTGCCTCAGATTCCCTGCCTCAGATTCCCCGACTCGGATTTACTGCCTCAGATTCCCCGCCTCAGATTCCCTGCCTCAGATTCCCTGCCTCAGATTCCCTGCCATAGATTCCCTGCCTCAGATTCCCTGATTCCGATTCCCCGCCTCTGATTCCCCGCATCAGATTCCCTGCCTCAGATTCCCTGCCTCAGATTCCCTGCCTCAGATTCCCTTCATCTGATGCCCTTCATCAATTCCCTGCCTCTGATTCCCTGCCTCTGATTCCCCACCTCTGATTCTCCGCCTCAGATTCCCTGGCTCTGATTCTCTGGCTCAGATTCCCTGCCTTAGATTCCCTGCCTCTGATTCCCCGCATCTGATTCCAGGCCTCTTATTCCCCACCTCTGATTCCCCGCCTCTGATTGCCTGCCACTGATTGCCCGCCTCTTATTCCCCGCCTCTGATTCCCCGCCTCTGATTCCCCACCTCTGTCTGTATGCCTCTCTTTCGCCTCCGCTTTTTCCCCTCCACTCTTTCCTCGCCTCTCTTTCCCTCCCTCAATTTCAACAACTCTGTTTGATCTGTTCTGTGTACCTCATTTTCAACACACAAGTTCCAACCACTATGTTTCACCCATCTCTTTCCCCGCCTCTATTTATCCGCCTATGTTTACCCGCCTCTGTTTACCCACCTGTTCCACCGCCTCTGATTCCCCGCCTCTGATTCCCCACCTCTGTCTCTACGCCTCTCTTTCGCCTCCACTCTTTCCCCTCCACTCATTCCGTGCCTGTCTTTCCCTCCCTCAATTTCAACAACACTGTTTGATCTGTTTTGTGTACCTCATTTTAAACACACAAGTTCCAACCACTATGTTTTGCCCGCCTCTTTCCCCGCCTCTATTTATCCACCAATGTTTACCTGCCACTGTTTACCCGCCTGTTTCCCCGCCTCTGATTGTCCACCTTTCATTCCCCGCCTCTCTTTCCCTGCCTCTAATTCCGCGCCTCTTTCTCTGCCTCTCTTTCCCCACATCTCTTTTCCTCCCGCTGATTCCCCGCCTCTGATTCCCCGCCTCTGATTCCCTTCCTCTGATTCCCCGCCTCTGATTCACTGCCTCAGATTCCCTGCCTCAGATTCCCCACCTCTGATTCCCTGCCTGAGATTCCACGCCTGAGATTCCCCGCCTCAGATTCCCCACCTCAGATTCCCCGCCTCAGATTCCCCGCCTCAGATTCCCCGCCTCAGATTCCCCGCCTCAGATTCCCCGCCTCAGATTTCCCGCCTCAGATTCCCGGCCTCAGATTCCCCTCCTCAGATTCCCCGCCTCAGATTCCCCGCCTCAGATTCCCCGCCTCAGAATCCCCGCCTCTGATTCCCCGCCTCAGATTCCCCGCATCTGATTCCCTGCCTCAGATTCCCCGGCTCTGATTCCCTGCATTAGATTCCCTGCCTCAGATTCCCTGCCTCTCATTCCCCGCATCTGATTCCCTGCCTCTGATACCCCGCCTCTGATTCCTGCCTCAGAATCCCTGCCTCAGATTCCCTGCCTCAGATTCCCTGCCTCTTATTCCCTGCCTTTGATTTTCCGCCTCTTATTCCCCGCCTCAGATTCCCCGCCTCAGATTCCCAGCCTCAGATTCCCTGCCTCAGATTCCCTGCCTCAGATTCCCTGCCTCTGATTCCCCGCCTCTGATTCCCCGCCTCTTATTCCCCGCCTCTGATTCCCCGCCTCTGATTCCCCGCGTCTGATTCCCTGCCTCAGATTCCCCGACTTTGATTCCCTGCCTCTGTTTCCCCGCCTCTGATTCCCAGCCTCTGATTCCCCGACTCTGATTCCCTGCCTCTGTTTCCCCGCCTCTGATTCCCCGCCTCTGATTCCCCGCCTCAGATTCCCCGCCTCAGATTCTCCTGCCTGAGATTCCACGCCTGAGATTCCCCGCCTCAGATTCCCCACCTCAGATTCCCCGCCTCAGATTCCCCACCTCAGATTCCCCGCCTCAGATTCCCCGCCTCAGATTTCCCGCCTCAGATTCCCGGCCTCAGATTCCCCGCCTCAGATTCCCCGCCTCAGATTCCCCGCATCAGATTCCCCGCCTCAGATTTCCCGCCTCAGATTCCCGGCCTCAGATTCCCCTCCTCAGATTCCCCGCCTCAGATTCCCCGCCTCAGATTCCCCGCCTCAGATTCCCCGCCTCTGATTCCCCGCCTCAGATTCCCCGCATCTGATTCCCTGCCTCAGATTCCCCGACTCTGATTCCCTGCATTAGATTCCCTGCCTCAGATTCCCTGCCTCTGATTCCCCGCATCTGATTCCCTGCCTCTGATTCCCCGCCTCTGATTCCTGCCTCAGAATCCCTGCCTCAGATTCCCTGCCTCTTATTCCCTGCCTTTGATTCTCCGCCTCTTATTCCCCGCCTCAGATTCCCCGCCTCAGATTCCCAGCCTCAGATTCCCTGCCTCAGATTCCCTGCCTCAGATTCCCTGCCTCTGATTCCCCGCCTCTGATTCCCCGCCTCTTATTCCCCGCCTCTGATTCCCCGCCTCTGATTCCCCGCGTCTGATTCCCTGCCTCAGATTCCCCGGCTCTGATTCCCTGCATTAGATTCCCTGCCTCAGATTCCCTGCCTCTGATTCCCCGCCTCTGATTCCCTGCCTCTGATTCCCCGCCTCTGATTCCTTCCTCCGATTCCCTGCCTCAGATTCCCTGCCTCAGATTCCCTGCGTCTTATACCCAGCCTTTGATTCCCCGCCTCTTATTCCCCGCCTCTGATTCCCAGCCTCTGATTCCCCGACTCTGATTCCCTGCCTCTGTTTCCCCGCCTCTGATTCCCCGCCTCTGATTCCCCGCCTCAGATTCCCCGGCTCTGATTCCCCGCCTAAGATTCCCTGCCTCAGATTCCCCGCCTCAGATTCCCCGCCTCAGATTTCCCGCCTCAGATTTCCCGCCTCAGATTCCCCGCCTCAGATTCCCCGCCTCAGATTCCCCGCCTCAGATTCCCCGCTTCAGATTCCCCGCCTCAGATTCCCCGCCTCAGATTCCACGCCTCAGATTCCACACCTCAGATTCCCCGCCTCAGATTCCCCGCCTCAGATTCCCCGCCTCAGATTCCCCGCCTCAGATTCCCCGCCTCTGATTCCCTGCCTCTGATTCCCTGCCTCTGATTCCCTGCCTCTGATTCCCTGCCTCTGATTCCCTGCCTCTGATTCCCTGCCTCTGATTCCCTGCCTCTGATTCCGCGCCTCTGATTCCCTGCCTCTGATTCCCTGCCTCTGTTTCCCCGCCTCTGATTCCCTGCCTCTGATTCCCTGCCTCTGATTCCCTGCCTCTGATTCCCTGCCTCTGATTCCCTGCCTCTGATTCCCTGCCTCTGATTCCCTGCCTCTGATTCCCTGCCTCTGTTTCCCCGCCTCTGATTCCCCGCCTCAGATTCCCCGCCTCAGATTCCCCGGCTCTGATTCCCTGCCTGAGATTCCCTGCCTCAGATTCCCTGCCTATGATTCCCTGCCTCTGAGTCCCCGCGTCAGATTCCCCGGCTCTGATTCCCTGCCTGAGATTCCCTGCCTCAGATTCCCCGCCTCAGATTCCCTGCCTCAGATTCCCCGCCTCAGATTCCCCGCCTCAGATTCCCCGCCTCAGATTCCTCGCCTCAGATTCCCCGCCTCAGATACCCCGCCTCAGATTCCCCACCTCAGATTCCCCGCCTCAGATTCCCTGCATCTGATTCCCTGCCTCTGATTCCCTGCCTCTATATCCCCGCCTCTGATTCCCCGCCTCAGATTCCCTGGCTCTGATTCCCTGCCTAAGATTCCCTGCCTCAGATTCCCCGCCTCAGATTCCCCGCCTCAGATTCCCCGCCTCAGATTTCCCGCCTCAGATTCCCCGCCTCAGATGCCCTGCCTCAGATTCCCCGCCTCAGATTCCCCGCCTCAGATTCCCCGCCTCAGATTCCCCGCCTCAGATTCCACTCCTCAGATTCCACGCCTCAGATTCCCCGCCTCAGATTCCCCGCCTCAGATTCCCCGCCACAGGTTCCCCGCCTCAGATTCCACGCCTCTGATTCCCTGCCTCTGATTCCCTGCCTCTGATTCCCTGCCTCTGATTCCCTGCCTCTGATTCCCTGCCTCTGATTCCCTGCCTCTGATTCCCTGCCTCTGATTCCACGCCTCTGATTCCACGCCTCTCTTTCCGTATCTCTGATTCCCCGCCTCTAATTCCCTGCCTATGATACCCTGCCTCACATTGCCTGCCTCTATTTCGGTGCCTCTTTCTCTGCATCTAGTTTCCCACATCTCATTTGCCCCCTCTGATAACCCGCCTCTGATTCCATGCCTCTGATTCCCCGCCTCTGATTCCCCGCCTCTTATTCCCTGCCTCTGATTCCCCGCCTCTGATTCCCTGCCTCCGATTCCCTGCCTCAGATTCCCTGCCTCAGATTCCCTGCCTCTGATTCCCCACCTCTGATTCCCCGCCTCTTATTCCCCGCCTCTGATTCCCCGCCTCTGATTCCCTGCCTCAGATTCCCCCACTCTGATTCCCTGCATTAGATTCCCTGCCTCAGATTCCCTGCCTCTGATTCCCCGCATCTGATTCCCTGCCTCTGATTCCCCGCCTCTGATTCCTGCCTCAGAATCCCTGCCTCAGATTCCCTGCCTCAGATTCCCTGCCTCTTATTCCCTGCCTTTGATTCCCCGCCTCTTATTCCCCGCCTCTGATTCCCAGCATCTGATTCCCCGCCTATGATTCCCTGCCTCTGTTTCCCCGCCTCTGATAACCCGCCTCTGATTCCCCGCCTCAGATTCCCCGCCTCAGATTCCCTGCCTCAGATTCCCCGCCTGAGATTCCCTGCCTCAGATTCCCTGCCTCAGATTCCCCGCCTCAGATTCCCCGCCTCAGATTCCCCGCCTCAGATTCCCCGCCTCAGATTCCCCGCCTCAGATTCCCCGCCTCAGATTTCCCGCCTCAGATTCCCCGCCTCAGATTCCCCGCCTCAGATACCCCACCTCAGATTCCCCGCCTCAGATTCCCCGCCTCAGATTCCCCGCCTCAGATTCCCCGCCTCAGATTCCCCGCCTCTGATTGCCTGCCTCTGATTCCCTGCCTCTGAATCCCTGCCTCTGATTCCCTGCCTCTGATTCCCTGCCTCTGGTTCCCTGCCTCTGATTCCCTGCCTCTGATTCCCTGCATCTGATTCCCAACCTCTGATTCCCCGCCTCTGATTCCCCGCCTCTGATTCCCTGCCTCAGATTCCCTGCCTCAGATTCCCTGCCTCAGATTCCCTGCATCTGATTCCCCGCCTCTGATTCCCCGCCTCAGATTCCCCGGCTCTGATTCCCCGCCTAAGATTCCCTGCCTCAGATTCCCCACCTCAGATTCCCCGCCTCAGATTTCCCGCCTCAGATTTCCCGCCTCAGATTCCCCGACTCAGATTCCCCGCCTCAGATTCCCCGCCTCAGATTCCCCGCCTCAGATTCCCCGCCTCAGATTCCCCGCCTCAGATTCCACGCCTCAGATTCCCCACCTCAGATTCCCCGCCTCAGATTCCCCGCCTCAGATTCCCCGCCTCAGATTCGCCGCCTCAGATTCCCCGCCTCTGATTCCCTGCCTCTGATTCCCTGCCTCTGATTCCCTGCCTCTGATTCCCTGCCTCTGATTCCCTGCCTCTGATTCCCTGCCTCTGATTCCCTGCCTCTGATTCCGCGCCTCTGATTCCCCGCCTCTTATTCCCTGCCTCTGATTCCCTGCCTCTGATTCCCTGCCTCTGATTCCCTGACTCCGATTCCCTGCCTCAGATTCCCTGCCTCAGATTCCCTGCCTCTGATTCCCCACCTCTGATTCCCCACCGCTTATTCCCCGCCTCTGACTCCCCGCCTCTGATTCCCCGCCTCTGATTCCCCGCATCTGATTCCCTGCCTCAGATTCCCCGGCTCTGATTCCCTGCATTAGATTCCCTGCCTCAGATTCCCTGCCTCTGATTTCCCGCATCTGATTCCCTGCCTCTGATTCCCCGCCTCTGATTCCTGCCTCAGAATCCCTGCCTCAGATTCCCTGCCTCAGATTCCCTGCCTCTTATTCCCTGCCTTTGATTCCCCGCCTCTTATTCCCCGCCTCTGATTCCCAGCATCTGATTCCCCGCCTATGATTCCCTGCCTCTGTTTCCCTGCCTCTGATAACCCGCCTCTGATTCCCCGCCTCAGATTCCCCGCCTCAGATTTCCCGCCTCAGATTCCCCGCATCAGATTCCCCGCCTCAGATTTCCCGCCTCAGATTCCCGGCCTCAGATTCCCATCCTCAGATTCCCCGCCTCAGATTCCCCGCCTCAGATTCCCCGCCTCAGATTCCCCGCCTCTGATTCCCCGCCTCAGATTCCTCGCATCTGATTCCCTGCATCAGATTCCCCGGCTCTGATTCCCTGCATTAGATTCCCTGCCTCAGATTCCCTGCCTCTGATTCCCCGCATCTGATTCCCTGCCTCTGATTCCCCGCCTCTGATTCCTGCCTCAGAATCCCTGCCTCAGATTCCCTGCCTCAGATTCCCTGCCTCTTATTCCCTGCCTTTGATTCTCCGCCTCTTATTCCCCGCCTCAGATTCCCCGCCTCAGATTCCCAGCCTCAGATTCCCTGCCTCAGATTCCCTGCCTCAGATTCCCTGCCTCTGATTCCCCGCCTCTGATTCCCCGCCTCTTATTCCCCGCCTCTGATTCCCCGCCTCTGATTCCCCGCGTCTGATTCCCTGCCTCAGATTCCCCGGCTCTGATTCCCTGCATTAGATTCCCTGCCTCAGATTCCCTGCCTCTGATTCCCCGCCTCTGATTCCCTGCCTCTGATTCCCCGCCTCTGATTCCTGCCTCAGATTCCCTGCCTCAGATTCCCTGCCTCAGATTCCCTGCGTCTTATTCCCAGCCTTTGATTCCCCGCCTCTTATTCCCCGCCTCTGATTCCCAGCCTCAAATTCCCCGACTCTGATTCCCTGCCTCTGTTTCCCCGCCTCTGATTCCCCGCCTCTGATTCCCCGCCTCAGATTCCCCGGCTCTGATTCCCCGCCTAAGATTCCCTGCCTCAGATTCCCCGCCTCAGATTCCCCGCCTCAGATTTCCCGCCTCAGATTTCCCGCCTCAGATTCCCCGCCTCAGATTCCCCGCCTCAGATTCCCCGCCTCAGATTCCCCGCCTCAGATTCCCCGCCTCAGATTCCCCGCCTCAGATTCCACGCCTCAGATTCCCCGCCTCAGATTCCCTGCCTCAGATTCCCTGCCTCTGATTCCCCACCTCTGATTCCCCGCCTCTTATTCCCCGTCTCTGATTCCCCGCCTCTGATTCCCCGCATCTGATTCCCCGCATCTGATTCCCTGCCTCAGATTCCCCGACTCTGATTCCCTGCATTAGATTCCCTGCCTCAGATTCCCTGCCTCTGATTCCCCGCATCTGATTCCCTGCCTCTGATTCCCCGCCTCTGATTCCTGCCTCAGAATCCCTGCCTCAGATTCCCTGCCTCAGATTCCCTGCCTCTTATTCCCTGCCTTTGATTCCCCGCCTCTTATTCCCCGCCTCTGATTCCCAGCATCTGATTCCCCGCCTATGATTTCCTGCCTCTGATTCCCCGCCTCAGATTCCCCGCCTCAGATTCCCTGCCTCAGATTCCCCGCCTGAGATTCCCTGCCTCAGATTCCCTGCCTCAGATTCCCCGCCTCAGATTCCCCGCCTCAGATTCCCCGCCTCAGATTCCCCGCCTCAGATTCCCCGCCTCAGATTCCCCGCCTCAGATTTCCCGCCTCAGATTCCCCGCCTCAGATTCCCCGCCTCAGATTTCCCACCTCAGATTCCCCGCCTCAGATTCCCCACCTCAGATTCCCCGCCTCAGATTCCCCGCCTCAGATTCCCCGCCTCTGATTGCCTGCCTCTGATTCCCTGCCTCTGAATCCCTGCCTCTGATTCCCTGCCTCTGATTCCCTGCCTCTGGTTCCCTGCCTCTGATTCCCTGCCTCTCTTTGCCTGCCTCTATTTCGGTGCCTCTTTCTCTGCATCTAGTTTCCCACATCTCATTTGCCCCCTCTGATAACCGGCCTCTGATTCCATGCCTCTGATTCCCCGCCTCTGATTCCCCGCCTCTGATTCCCCGCCTCTGATTCCCTGCCTCAGATTCCCTGCCTCAGATTCCCTGCCTCAGATTCCCTGCATCTGATTCCCCGCCTCTGATTCCCCGCCTCTTATTCCCCGCCTCTGATTCCCCACCTCTGATTCCCCGACTCTGATTCCCTGCCTCTGTTTCCCCGCCTCTGATTCCCCGCCTCTGGTTCCCCGCCTCAGATTCCCCGGCTCTGATTCCCTGCCTGAGATTCCCTGCCTCAGATTCCCTGCCTATGATTCCCTGCCTCTGAGTCCCCGCGTCAGATTCCCCGGCTCTGATTCCCTGCCTGAGATTCCCTGCCTCAGATTCCCCGCCTCAGATTCCCTGCCTCAGATTCCCCGCCTCAGATTCCCCACCTCAGATTCCCCACCTCAGATTCCCCGCCTCAGATTCCCCGCCTCAGATACCCCGCCTCAGATTCCCCACCTCAGATTCCCCGCCTCAGATTCCCTGCCTCTGATTCCCTGCCTCTGATTCCCTGCCTCTGATTCCCTGCCTCTATATCCCTGCCTCTGATTCCCTGCCTCTGATTCCGCGCCTCTGATTCCCCGCCTCTCTTTCCGTGTCTCTGATTCCCCGCCTCAGATTCCCTGCCTCAGATACCCTGCCTCTCTTTGCCTTCCTCTATTTCCGTGCCTCTTTCTCTGCATCTAGTTTCCCACATCTCATTTGCCCCCTCTGATAACCCGCCTCTGATTCCATGCCTCTGATTCCCCGCCTCAGATTCCCCACCTCTGATTCCCCGCCTCTGATTCCCTGCCTCAGATTCCCTGCCTCAGATTCCTTGCCTCAGATTCCCTGCCTCTGATTCCCCGCCTCTGATTCCCCGCCCCTTTTTCCCTGCCTCTGATTCCCCGCCTCTGATTCCCGCCTCTGATTCCCTGCCTCTGTTTCCCCGCCTCTGAATCCCCGCGTCTGATTCCCCACCTCAGATTCCCCGGCTCTGATTCCCTGCCTGAGTTTCCATGCCTCACATTCCCCACCTCAGATTCCCTGCCTCAGATTCCCCGCCTCAGATTCCCCACCTCAGATTCCCCACCTCAGATTCCCCGCCTCAGATTCCCCGCCTCAGATTCCCTGCCTCAGATTCCCTGCCTCAGATTCCCTGCCTCAGATTCCCTGCCTCTGATTCCCCGCCTCTGATTCCCCGCCTTTTATTCCCCGCCTCTGATTCCCCGCCTCTGATTCCCCGCGTCTGATTCCCTGCCTCAGATTCCCCGGCTCTGATTCCCTGCATTAGATTCCCTGCCTCAGATTCCCTGCCTCTGATTCCCCGCCTCTGATTCCCTGCCTCTGATTCCCCGCCTCTGATTCCTGCCTCAGATTCCCTGCCTCAGATTCCCTGCCTCAGATTCGCTGCCTCTTATTCCCAGCCTTTGAATTCCCGCCTCTTATTCCCCGCCTCTGATTCCCAGCCTCTGATTCCCCGACTCTGATTCCCTGCCTCTGTTTCCCCGCCTCTGATTCCCCGCCTCTGATTCCCCGCCTCTGATTCCCCGCCTCAGATTCCCCACCTCAGATTCCCCGCCTCAGATTCCCCGCCTCAGATTCCCCGCCTCAGATTCCCCGCCTCAGATTCCCCGCCTCAGATTTCCCGCCTCAGATTCCCGGCCTCAGATTCCCCGCCTCAGATTCCCCACCTCAGATTCCCCGACTCAGATTCCCCGCCTCAGATTCCCCGCCTCAGATTCCCCGCCTCTGATTACCTGCCTCTGATTCCCTGCCTCTGATTCCCTGCCTCTGATTCCCTGCCTCTGATTCCCTGCCTCTGATTCCCTGCCTCTGATTCCCTGCCTCTGATTCCCTGCCTCTGATTCCGCGCCTCTGATTCCACGCCTCTCTTTCCATATCTCTGATTCCCCGCCTCTGATTCCCTGCCTCTGATTCCCCGCCTCTGATTCCCCGCCTCTGATTCCCCGCCTCTGATTCCCTGCCTCAGATTCCCTGCCTCAGATTCCCTGCCTCAGATTCCCTGCATCTGATTCCCCGCCTCTGATTCCCCGCCTCTTATTCCCCGCCTCTGATTCCCCGCCTCTGATTCCCCGCCTCTGATTCCCTGCCTCTGTTTCCCCGCCTCTGATTCCCCGCCTCTGATTCCCCGCCTCAGATTCCCCGGCTCAGATTCCCTGCCTGAGATTCCCTGCCTCAGATTCCCTGCCTATGATTCCCTGCCTCTGAGTCCCCGTGTCAGATTCCCCGGCTCTGATTCCCTGCCTGAGATTCCCTGCCTCAGATTCCCCGCCTCAGATTCCCTGCCTCAGATTCCCCGCCTCAGATTCCCCGCCTCAGATTCCCCGCCTCTGATTCCCCGCCTCAGACTCCCCGCCTCAGATTCCCCGCCTCAGATTCCCTGCCTCAGATTCCCCGCCTCAGATTCCCTGCCTCTTATTCCCTGCCTCTGATTCCCTGCCTCTGATTCCCTGCCTCTAAATCCCTGCCTCTGATACCCTGCCTCTGATTCCGCGCCTCTGATTCCCTGCCTCTGATTCCCCGCCTCTGTTTCCCCGCCTCAGATTCCCTGCCTCAGATTCCCTGCCTCAGATTCCCTGCCTCTGATTGCCTGCCTCTGATTCCCTGCCTCTGATTCCCCGCCTCAGATTCCCCGCCTCAGATTCCCCGCCTCAGATTCCCCGCCTCAGATTCCCCGCCTCAGATTTCCCGCCTCAGATTCCCCGCCTCAGATTCCCCGCCTCAGATTCCCCACCTCAGATTCCCCGCCTCAGATTCCCCACCTCAGATTCCCCGCCTCAGATTCCCCGCCTCAGGTTCCCCGCCTCTGATTGCCTGCCTCTGATTCCCTGCCTCTGAATCCCTGCCTCTGATTCCCTGCCTCTGATTCCCTGCCTCTGGTTCCCTGCCTCTGATTCCCTGCCTCTCTTTGCCTGCCTCTATTTCGGTGCCTCTTTCTCTGCATCTAGTTTCCCACATCTCATTTGCCCCCTCTGATAACCCGCCTCTGATTCCATGCCTCTGATTCCCCGCCTCTGATTCCCCGCCTCTGATTCCCCGCCTCTGATTCCCTGCCTCAGATTCCCTGCCTCAGATTCCCTGCCTCAGATTCCCTGCATCTGATTCCCCGCCTCTGATTCCCCGCCTCTTATTCCCCGCCTCTGATTCCCCACCTCTGATTCCCCGACTCTGATTCCCTGCCTCTGTTTCCCCGCCTCTGATTCCCCGCCTCTGGTTCCCCGCCTCAGATTCCCCGGCTCTGATTCCCTGCCTGAGATTCCCTGCCTCAGATTCCCTGCCTATGATTCCCTGCCTCTGAGTCCCCGCGTCAGATTCCCCGGCTCTGATTCCCTGCCTGAGATTCCCTGCCTCAGATTCCCCGCCTCAGATTCCCTGCCTCAGATTCCCCGCCTCAGATTCCCCACCTCAGATTCCCCGCCTCAGATTCCCCGCCTCAGATTCCCCGCCTCAGATACCCCGCCTCAGATTCCCCACCTCAGATTCCCCGCCTCAGATTCCCTGCCTCTGATTCCCTGCCTCTGATTCCCTGCCTCTGATTCCCTGCCTCTATATCCCTGCCTCTGATTCCCTGCCTCTGATTCCGCGCCTCTGATTCCCCGCCTCTCTTTCCGTGTCTCTGATTCCCCGCCTCAGATTCCCTGCCTCAGATACCCTGCCTCTCTTTGCCTTCCTCTATTTCCGTGCCTCTTTCTCTGCATCTAGTTTCCCACATCTCATTTGCCCCCTCTGATAACCCGCCTCTGATTCCATGCCTCTGATTCCCCGCCTCAGATTCCCCGCCTCTGATTCCCCGCCTCTGATTCCCTGCCTCAGATTCCCTGCCTCAGATTCCTTGCCTCAGATTCCCTGCCTCTGATTCCCCGCCTCTGATTCCCCGCCTCTTTTTCCCTGCCTCTGATTCCCCGCCTCTGATTCCCGCCTCTGATTCCCTGCCTCTGTTTCCCCGCCTCTGAATCCCCGCGTCTGATTCCCCACCTCAGATTCCCCGGCTCTGATTCCCTGCCTGAGATTCCATGCCTCACATTCCCCACCTCAGATTCCCTGCCTCAGATTCCCCGCCTCAGATTCCCCACCTCAGATTCCCCGCCTCAGATTCCCCGCCTCAGATTCCCCGCCTCAGATTCCCTGCCTCAGATTCCCTGCCTCAGATTCCCTGCCTCAGATTCCCTGCCTCTGATTCCCCGCCTCTGATTCCCCGCCTTTTATTCCCCGCCTCTGATTCCCCGCCTCTGATTCCCCGCGTCTGATTCCCTGCCTCAGATTCCCCGGCTCTGATTCCCTGCATTAGATTCCCTGCCTCAGATTCCCTGCCTCTGATTCCCCGCCTCTGATTCCCTGCCTCTGATTCCCCGCCTCTGATTCCTGCCTCAGATTCCCTGCCTCAGATTCCCTGCCTCAGATTCGCTGCCTCTTATTCCCTGCCTCAGATTCCCCGCCTCTTATTCCCCGCCTCTGATTCCCAGCCTCTGATTCCCCGACTCTGATTCCCTGCCTCTGTTTCGCCGCCTCTGATTCCCCGCCTCTGATTCCCCGCCTCTGATTCCCCGCCTCAGATTCCCCACCTCAGATTCCCCGCCTCAGATTCCCCGCCTCAGATTCCCCGCCTCAGATTCCCCGCCTCAGATTCCCCGCCTCAGATTTCCCGCCTCAGATTCCCGGCCTCAGATTCCCCGCCTCAGATTCCCCACCTCAGATTCCCCGACTCAGATTCCCCGCCTCAGATTCCCCGCCTCAGATTCCCCGCCTCTGATTACCTGCCTCTGATTCCCTGCCTCTGATTCCCCGCCTCTGATTCCCTGCCTCTGATTCCCTGCCTCTGATTCCCTGCCTCTGATTCCCTGCCTCTGATTCCCTGCCTCTGATTCCCTGCCTCTGATTCCCTGCCTCTGATTCCGCGCCTCTGATTCCCCGCCTCTGATTCCCCGCCTCTGATTCCCTGCCTCAGATTCCCTGCCTCAGATTCCCTGCCTCAGATTCCCTGCATCTGATTCCCCGCCTCTGATTCCCCGCCTCTTATTCCCCGCCTCTGATTCCCCGCCTCTGATTCCCCGCCTCTGATTCCCTGCCTCTGTTTCCCCGCCTCTGATTCCCCGCCTCTGATTCCCCGCCTCAGATTCCCCGGCTCAGATTCCCTGCCTGAGATTCCCTGCCTCAGATTCCCTGCCTATGATTCCCTGCCTCTGAGTCCCCGCGTCAGATTCCCCGGCTCTGATTCCCTGCCTGAGATTCCCTGCCTCAGATTCCCCGCCTCAGATTCCCTGCCTCAGATTCCCCGCCTCAGATTCCCCGCCTCAGATTCCCCGCCTCTGATTCCCCGCCTCAGACTCCCCGCCTCAGATTCCCCGCCTCAGATTCCCTGCCTCAGATTCCCCGCCTCAGATTCCCTGCCTCTGATTCCCTGCCTCTGATTCCCTGCCTCTGATTCCCTGCCTCTAAATCCCTGCCTCTGATACCCTGCCTCTGATTCCGCGCCTCTGATTCCCCGCCTCTGATTCCCCGCCTCTGTTTCCCCGCCTCAGATTCCCTGCCTCAGATTCCCTGCCTCAGATTCCCTGCCTCTGATTGCCTGCCTCTGATTCCCTGCCTCTGATTCCCCACCTCAGATTCCCCGCCTCAGATTCCCCGCCTCAGATTCCCCGCCTCAGATTCCCCGCCTCAGATTTCCCGCCTCAGATTCCCCGCCTCAGATTCCCCGCCTCAGATTCCCCACCTCAGATTCCCCGCCTCTGATTCCCTGCCTCAGATTCCCTGCCTCAGATTCCTTGCCTCAGATTCCCTGCCTCTGATTCCCCGCCTCTGATTCCCCGCCTCTTTTTCCCTGCCTCTGATTCCCCGCCTCTGATTCCCGCCTCTGATTCCCTGCCTCTGTTTCCCCGCCTCTGAATCCCCGCGTCTGATTCCCCACCTCAGATTCCCCGGCTCTGATTCCCTGCCTGAGATTCCATGCCTCACATTCCCCACCTCAGATTCCCTGCCTCAGATTCCCCGCCTCAGATTCCCCACCTCAGATTCCCCGCCTCAGATTCCCCGCCTCAGATTCCCCGCCTCAGATTCCCTGCCTCAGATTCCCTGCCTCAGATTCCCTGCCTCAGATTCCCTGCCTCTGATTCCCCGCCTCTGATTCCCCGCCTTTTATTCCCCGCCTCTGATTCCCCGCCTCTGATTCCCCGCGTCTGATTCCCTGCCTCAGATACCCCGGCTCTGATTCCCTGCATTAGATTCCCTGCCTCAGATTCCCTGCCTCTGATTCCCCGCCTCTGATACCCTGCCTCTGATTCCCCGCCTCTGATTCCTGCCTCAGATTCCCTGCCTCAGATTCCCTGCCTCAGATTCGCTGCCTCTTATTCCCTGCCTCAGATTCCCCGCCTCTTATTCCCCGCCTCTGATTCCCAGCCTCTGATTCCCCGACTCTGATTCCCTGCCTCTGTTTCCCCGCCTCTGATTCCCCGCCTCTGATTCCCCGCCTCTGATTCCCCGCCTCAGATTCCCCACCTCAGATTCCCCGCCTCAGATTCCCCGCCTCAGATTCCCCGCCTCAGATTCCCCGCCTCAGATTCCCCGCCTCAGATTTCCCGCCTCAGATTCCCGGCCTCAGATTCCCCGCCTCAGATTCCCCACCTCAGATTCCCCGACTCAGATTCCACGCCTCAGATTCCCCGCCTCAGATTCCCCGCCTCTGATTACCTGCCTCTGATTCCCTGCCTCTGATTCCCCGCCTCTGATTCCCTGCCTCTGATTCCCTGCCTCTGATTCCCTGCCTCTGATTCCCTGCCTCTGATTCCCTGCCTCTGATTCCCTGCCTCTGATTCCCTGCCTCTGATTCCGCGCCTCTGATTCCCCGCCTCTGATTCCCCGCCTCTGATTCCCTGCCTCAGATTCCCTGCCTCAGATTCCCTGCCTCAGATTCCCTGCATCTGATTCCCCGCCTCTGATTCCCCGCCTCTTATTCCCCGCCTCTGATTCCCCGCCTCTGATTCCCCGCCTCTGATTCCCTGCCTCTGTTTCCCCGCCTCTGATTCCCCGCCTCTGATTCCCCGCCTCAGATTCCCCGGCTCAGATTCCCTGCCTGAGATTCCCTGCCTCAGATTCCCTGCCTATGATTCCCTGCCTCTGAGTCCCCGCGTCAGATTCCCCGGCTCTGATTCCCTGCCTGAGATTCCCTGCCTCAGATTCCCCGCCTCAGATTCCCTGCCTCAGATTCCCCGCCTCAGATTCCCCGCCTCAGATTCCCCGCCTCTGATTCCCCGCCTCAGACTCCCCGCCTCAGATTCCCCGCCTCAGATTCCCTGCCTCAGATTCCCCGCCTCAGATTCCCTGCCTCTGATTCCCTGCCTCTGATTCCCTGCCTCTGATTCCCTGCCTCTAAATCCCTGCCTCTGATACCCTGCCTCTGATTCCGCGCCTCTGATTCCCCGCCTCTGATTCCCCGCCTCTGTTTCCCCGCCTCAGATTCCCTGCCTCAGATTCCCTGCCTCAGATTCCCTGCCTCTGATTGCCTGCCTCTGATTCCCTGCCTCTGATTCCCCGCCTCAGATTCCCCGCCTCAGATTCCCCGCCTCAGATTCCCCGCCTCAGATTCCCCGCCTCAGATTTCCCGCCTCAGATTCCCCGCCTCAGATTCCCCGCCTCAGATTCCCCACCTCAGATTCCCCGCCTCAGATTCCCCACCTCAGATTCCCCGCCTCAGATTCCCCGCCTCAGATTCCCCGCCTCTGATTGCCTGCCTCTGATTCCCTGCCTCTGAATCCCTGCCTCTGATTCCCTGCGTCTGATTCCCTGCCTCTGGTTCCCTGCCTCTGATTCCCTGCCTCTCTTTGCCTGCCTCTATTTCGGTGCCTCTTTCTCTGCATCTAGTTTCCCACATCTCATTTGCCCCCTCTGATAACCCGCCTCTGATTCCATGCCTCTGATTCCCCGCCTCTGATTCCCCGCCTCTGATTCCCCACCTCTGATTCCCTGCCTCAGATTCCCTGCCTCAGATTCCCTGCCTCATATTCCCTGCATCTGATTCCCCGCCTCTGATTCCCCGCCTCTTATTCCCCGCCTCTGATTCGCCACCTCTGATTCCCCGACTCTGATTCCCTGCCTCTGTTTCCCCGCCTCTGATTCCCCGCCTCTGTTTCCCCGCCTCAGATTCCCCGGCTCTGATTCCCTGCCTGAGATTCCCTGCCTCAGATTCCCTGCCTATGATTCCCTGCCTCTGAGTCCCCGCGTCAGATTCCCCGGCTCTGATTCCCTGCCTGAGATTCCCTGCCTCAGATTCCCCGCCTCAGATTCCCTGCCTCAGATTCCCCGCCTCAGATTCCCCACCTCAGATTCCCCGCCTCAGATTCCCCGCCTCAGATTCCCCGCCTCAGATACCCCGCCTCAGATTCCCCACCTCAGATTCCCCGCCTCAGATTCCCTGCCTCTGATTCCATGCCTCTGATTCCCTGCCTCTGATTCCCTGCCTCTATATCCCTGCCTCTGATTCCCTGCCTCTGATTCCGCCCCTCTGATTCCCCGCCTCTCTTTCCGTGTCTCTGATTCCCCGCCTCAGATTCCCTGCCTCAGATACCCTGCCTCTCTTTGCCTTCCTCTATTTCCGTGCCTCTTTCTCTGCATCTAGTTTCCCACATCTCATTTGCCCCCTCTGATAACCCGCCTCTGATTCCATGCCTCTGATTCCCCGCCTCAGATTCCCCGCCTCTGATTCCCCGCCTCTGATTCCCTGCCTCAGATTCCCTGCCTCAGATTCCTTGCCTCAGATTCCCTGCCTCTGATTCCCCGCCTCTGATTCCCCGCCTCTTTTTCCCTGCCTCAGATTCCCTGCCTCTGATTCCCCGCCTCTGATTCCCTGCCTCTGATTCCCCGCCTCTGATTCCTGCCTCAGATTCCCTGCCTCAGATTCCCTGCCTCAGATTCCCTGCCTCTTATTCCCAGCCTTTGATTCCCCGCCTCTTATTCCCCGCCTCTGATTCCCAGCCTCTGATTCCCCGACTCTGATTCCCTGCCTCTGTTTCCCCGCCTCTGATTCCCCGCCTCTGATTCCCCGCCTCAGATTCCCCGCCTCAGATTCCCTGCCTGAGATTCCACGCCTGAGATTCCCCGCCTCAGATTCCCCACCTCAGATTCCCCGCCTCAGATTCCCCGCCTCAGATTCCCCGCCTCAGATTCCCCGCCTCAGATTCCCCGCCTCAGATTTCCCGCCTCAGATTCCCGGCCTCAGATTCCCCGCCTCAGATTCCCCACCTCAGATTCCCCGACTCAGATTCCCCGCCTCAGATTCCCCGCCTCAGATTCCCCGCCTCTGATTACCTGCCTCTGATTCCCTGCCTCTGATTCCCTGCCTCTGATTCCCTGCCTCTGATTCCCTGCCTCTGATTCCCTGCCTCTGATTCCCTGCCTCTGATTCCGCGCCTCTGATTCCACGCCTCTCTTTCCATATCTCTGATTCCCCGCCTCTGATTCCCCGCCTCTGATTCCCTGCCTCAGATTCCCTGCCTCAGATTCCCTGCCTCAGATTCCCTGCATCTGATTCCCCGCCTCTGATTCCCCGCCTCTTATTCCCCGCCTCTGATTCCCCGCCTCTGATTCCCCGCCTCTGATTCCCTGCCTCTGTTTCCCCGCCTCTGATTCCCCGCCTCTGATTCCCCGCCTCAGATTCCCCGGCTCAGATTCCCTGCCTGAGATTCCTTGCCTCAGATTCCCTGCCTATGATTCCCTGCCTCTGAGTCCCCGCGTCTGATTCCCCGGCTCTGATTCACTGCCTGAGATTCCCTGCCTCAGATTCCCCGCCTCAGATTCCCTGCCTCAGATTCCCCGCCTCAGATTCCCCGCCTCAGATTCCCCGCCTCTGATTCCCCGCCTCAGACTCCCCGCCTCAGATTCCCCGCCTCAGATTCCCTGCCTCAGATTCCCCGCCTCAGATTCCCTGCCTCTGATTCCCTGCCTCTGATTCCCTGCCTCTGATTCCCTGCCTCTAAATACCTGCCTCTGATACCCTGCCTCTGATTCCGTGCCTCTGATTCCCCGCCTCTGATTCCCCGCCTCTGTTTCCCCGCCTCAGATTCCCTGCCTCAGATTCCCTGCCTCAGATTCCCTGCCTCTGATTGCCTGCCTCTGATTCCCTGCCTCTGATTCCCTGCCTCTGATTCCCTGCCTCTGATTCCCTGCCTCTGATTCCCTGCCTCTGATTCCCTGCCTCTGATTCCGCGCCTCTGATTCCACGCCTCTCTTTCCTTGTCTCTGATTCCCCGCCTCTGAATCCGTGCCTCTGATACCCTGCCTCTCTTTGCCTGCCTCTATTTCCGTGCCTCTTTCTCTGCATCTAGTTTCCCACATCTCATTTGCCCCCTCTGATAACCCGCCTCTGATTCCATGCCTCTGATTCCCTGCCTCTGATTCCATGCCTCTGATTCCCTGCCTCTGATTCCCTGCCTCTGGTTCCCTGCCTCTGATTCCCTGCCTCTGATTCCGCACCTCTGATTCCACGCCTCTCTTTCCGTGTCTCTGATTCCCCGCCTCTGATTCCGCACTTCTGATTCCACGCCTCTCTTTCCGTGTCTCTGATTCCCCGCCTCTGATTCCCTGCCTCTGATACCCTGCCTCTTTTTGCCTGCCTCTATTTCCGTGCCTCTTTCTCTGCATCTAGATTCCCACATCTCATTTGCCCCCTCTGATAACCCGCCTCTGATTCCATGCCTCTGAATCACTGCCTCAGATTCCCTGCCTCAGATACCCCGACTCAGATTTACCACCTCAGATTCCCCGCCTCAGATTCCCTGCCTCAGATTCCCTGCCTCAGATTCCCTGCCTCAAATTCCCTGCCTCAGATTCCCCGCCTCAGATTCCCTGCCTCAGATTCCCTGCCTCTGATTGCCTTCCTCTGATTCCCTGCCTCTGATTCCCTGCCTTTGATTCCCTGCCTCTGATTCCCTGCCTCTGATTCCCTGCCTCTAATTCCCTGCCTCTGATTCCGCACCTCTGATTCCACGCCTCTCTTTCCGTGTCTCTGATTCCCCGCCTCTGATTCCCTGCCTCTGATACCCTGCCTCTCTTTGCCTGCCTCTATTTCCGTGCCTCTTTCTCTGCATCTAGTTTCCCACATCTCATTTGCCCCCTCTGATAACCCGCCTCTGATTCCATGCCTCTGATTCCCCGCCTCTGATTCCCCGCCTCTGATTCCACGCCTCTTATTCCCTGCCTGTGTTTCCCCGCCTCTGATTCCCCGCGTCTGATTCCCCGCCTCAGATTCCCCGGCTCTGATTCCCTGTGTGAGATTCCATGCCTCAGATTCCCCGCCTCAGATTCCCTGCCTCAGATTCCCTGCCTCAGATTCCCCGCCTCAGATTCCCCGCCTCAGATTCCCTGCCTCAGATTCCCCGCCTCAGATTTCCCGCCTCAGATTCCCCGCCTCAGATTCCCCGCCTCAGATTCCCTGCCTCAGATTCCCTGCCTCAGATTCCCTGCCTCAGATTCCCTTCATCTGATTCCCTTCATCTGATTCCCTGCCTCTGATTCCCTGCCTCTGATTCCATGCCTCTGATTCCCCGCCTCTGATTCCCCACCTCTGATTCCCCGCCTCAGATTCCCTGCCTCAGATTCCCTGCCTCAGATTCCCAGCCTCTGATTCCCTGCCTCAGATTCCCTGCCTCAGATTCCCTGCCTCAGATTCCCTGCCTCCGATTGCCTGCCTCTGATTCCCTGCCTCTGATTGCCTGCCTCTGATTCCCTGCCTCTGATTCCCTGCCTCTGATTCCCTGCCTCTGATTCCGCACCTCTGATTCCACGCCTCTCTTTCCTTGTCTCTGATTCCCCGCCTCTGATTCCCTGCCTCTGATACCCTGCCTCTTTTTGCCTGCCTCTATTTCCGTGCCTTTTTCTCTGCATCTAGATTCCCACATCTCATTTGCCCCCTCTGATAACCCGCCTCTGATTCCATGCCTCTGATTCACTGCCTCAGATTCCCTGCCTCAGATACCCCGACTCAGATTTACCACCTCAGATTCCCCGCCTTAGATTCCCTGCCTCAGATTCCCTGCCTCAGATTCCCTGCCTCAGATTCCCTGCCTCAGATTCCCTTCATCTGATGCCCTTCATCAATTCCCTGCCTCTGATTCCCTGCCTCTGATTCCCCACCTCTGATTCCCCGCCTCAGATTCCCTGGCTCTGATTCTCTGGCTCAGATTCCCTGCCTTAGATTCCCTGCCTCTGATTCCCCGCATCTGATTCCAGGCCTCTTATTCCCCACCTCTGATTCCACGCCTCTGATTGCCTGCCACTGATTGCCCGCCTCTTATTCCCCGCCTCTGATTCCCCGCCTCTGATTCCCCACCTCTGTCTGTATGCCTCTCTTTCGCCTCCGCTTTTTCCCCTCCACTCTTTCCGCGCCACTCTTTCCCTCCCTCAATTTCAACAACTCTGTTTGATCTGTTCTGTGTACCTCATTTTCAACACACAAGTTCCAACCACTATGTTTCACCCATCTCTTTCCCCGCCTCTATTTATCCGCCTATGTTTACCCGCCTCTGTTTACCCACCTGTTCCACCGCCTCTGATTCCCCGCCTCTGATTCCCCACCTCTGTCTCTACGCCTCTCTTTCGCCTCCACTCTTTCCCCTCCACTCATTCCGTGCCTGTCTTTCCCTCACTCAATTTCAACAACACTGTTTGATCTGTTTTGTGTACCTCATTTTAAACACACAAGTTCCAACCACTATGTTTTGCCCGCCTCTTTCCCCGCCTCTATTTATCCACCAATGTTTACCTGTCACTGTTTACCCGCCTGTTTCCCCGCCTCTGATTGCCCACCTTTCATTCCCCGCCTCTCTTTCCCTGCCTCTAATTCCGCGCCTCTTTCTCTGCCTCTCTTTCCCCACATCTCTTTTCCTTCCGCTGATTCCCCGCCTCTGATTCCCCGCCTCTGATTCCCTGCCTCTGATTCCCCGCCTCTGATTCCCTGCCTCAGATTCCCTGCCTCAGATTCCCCGCCTCTGATTCCCCGCCTCAGATTCCCCTGCTCTGATTCCCTGCCTAAGATTCCCTGCCTCAGATTCCCCGCCTCTGATTCCCTGCCTCTGATTCCCTGCCTCGAAATCCCTGCCTCTGATTCCCTGCCTCTGATTCCGTGCCTCTGATTCCCCGCCTTTCTTTCAGTGTCTCTGATTCCCCGCCTCAGATTCCCTGCCTCAGATACCCTGCCTCTCTATGCCTTCCTCTATTTCCGTGCCTCTTTCTCTGCATCTAGTTTCCCACATCTCATTTGCCCCCTCTGATAACCCGCCTCTGATTCCATGCCTCTGATTCCCCGCCTCTGATTCCCCGCCTCTTATTCCCTGCCTCTGATTCCCCGCCTCTGATTCCCTGCCTCCGATTCCCTGCCTCAGATTCCCTGCCTCAGATTCCCTGCCTCTGATTCCCCACCTCTGATTCCCCGCCTCTTATTCCCCGCCTCTGATTCCCCGCCTCTGATTCCCCGCCTCTGATTCCCTGCATCTGATTCCCTGCCTCAGATTCCCCGACTCTGATTCCCTGCATTAGATTCCCTGCCTCAGATTCCCTGCCTCTGATTCCCCGCATCTGATTCCCTGCCTCTGATTCCCCGCCTCTGATTCCTGCGTCAGAATCCCTGCCTCAGATTCCCTGCCTCAGATTCCCTGCCTCTTATTCCCTGCCTTTGATTCCCCGCCTCTTATTCCCCGCCTCTGATTCCCAGCATCTGATTCCCCGCCTATGATTCCCTGTCTCTGTTTCCCCGCCTCTGATAACCCGCCTCTGATTCCCCGCCTCAGATTCCCCACCTCAGATTCCCTGCCTCAGATTCCCCGCCTGAGATTCCCTGCCTCAGATTCCCTGCCTCAGATTCCCCGCCTCAGATTCCCCACCTCAGATTCCCCGCCTCAGATTCCCCGCCTCAGATTCCCCGCCTCAGATTCCCCGCCTCAGATTTCCCCCCTCAGATTCCCCGCCTCAGATTCCCCGCCTCAGATTCCCCACCTCAGATTCCCTGCCTCAGATTCCCCGCCTCAGATTCCCCGCCTAAGATTCCCCGCCTCAGATTCCCTGCCTCTGATTGCCTGCCTCTGATTCCCTGCCTCTGAATCCCTGCCTCTGATTCCCTGCCTCTGATTCCCTGCCTCTGATTCCCTGCCTCTGGTTCCCTGCCTCTGATTCCCTGCCTCTGATTCCGCGCCTCTGATTCCCTGCCTCTGATACCCTGCTCCTCTTTGCCTGCCTCTATTTCGGTGCCTCTTTCTCTGCATCTAGTTTCCCACATCTCATTTGCCCCCTCTGATAACCCGCCTCTGATTCCCTGCCTCTGATTCCGCACCTCTGATTCCACGCCTCTCTTTCCGTGTCTCTGATTCCCCGCCTCTGATTCCGCACTTCTGATTCCACGCCTCTCTTTCCGTGTCTCTGATTCCCCGCCTCTGATTCCCTGCCTCTGATACCCTGCCTCTTTTTGCCTGCCTCTATTTCCGTGCCTCTTTCTCTGCATCTAGATTCCCACATCTCATTTGCCCCCTCTGATAACCCGCCTCTGATTCCATGCCTCTGATTCCCCGCCTCTGATTCCCCGCCTCTGATTCCACGCCTCTGATTCCCTGCCTCTGTTTCCCCGCCTCTGATTCCCCGCGTCTGATTCCCCGCCTCAGATTCCCCGGCTCTGATTCCCTGTGTGAGATTCCATGCCTCAGATTCCCCGCCTCAGATTCCCTGCCTCAGATTCCCCGCCTCAGATTCCCCGCCTCAGAATCCCCGCCTCAGATTCCCTGCCTCAGATTCCGCGCCTCAGATTTCCCGCCTCAGATTCCCCGCCTCAGATTCCCCGCCTCAGATTCCCTGCCTCAGATTCCCTGCCTCAGATTCCCTGCCTCAGATTCCCTTCATCTGATTCCCTTCATCTGATTCCCTGCCTCTGATTCCCTGCCTCTGATTCCATGCCTCTGATTCCCCACCTCTGATTCCCCGCCTCAGATTCCCTGCCTCAGATTCCCAGCCTCTGATTCCCTGCCTCAGATTCCCTGCCTCAGATTCCCTGCCTCAGATTCCCTGCCTCTGATTGCCTGCCTCTGATTCCCTGCCTCTGATTCCCTGCCTCTGATTCCCTGCCTCTGATTCCCTGCCTCTGATTCCCTGCCTCTAATTCCCTGCCTCTGATTCCGCACCTCTGATTCCACGCCTCTCTTTCCGTGTCTCTGATTCCCCGCCTCTGATTCCCTGCCTCTGATACCCTGCCTCTCTTTGCCTGCCTCTATTTCCGTGCCTCTTTCTCTGCATCTAGTTTCCCACATCTCATTTGCCCCCTCTGATAACCCGCCTCTGATTCCATGCCTCTGATTCCCCGCCTCTGATTCCCCGCCTCTGATTCCACGCCTCTGATTCCCTGCCTCAGATTCCCTGCCTCAGATTCCTTGCCTCAGATTCCTTGCCTCTGATTCCCCGCCTCTGATTCCCCGCCTCTGAATCCCCGCCTCTGATTCCCTGCCTCTGTTTCCCTGCCTCTGATTCCCCGCGTCTGATTCCCCGCCTCAGATTCCCCGGCTCTGATTCCCTGTGTGAGATTCCATGACTCAGATTCCCTGCCTCAGATTCCCTGCCTCAGATTCCCCGCCTCAGATTCCCCGCCTCAGATTCCCCGCCTCAGATTCCCTGCCTCAGATTCCCCGCCTCAGATTTCCCGCCTCAGATTCCCCGCCTCAGATTCCCCGCCTCAGATTCCCTGCCTCAGATTCCCTGCCTCAGATTCCCTGCCTCAGATTCCCTTCATCTGATTCCCTTCATCTGATTCCCTGCCTCTGATTCCCTGCCTCTGATTCCATGCCTCTGATTCCCCACCTCTGATTCCCCGCCTCAGATTCCCTGCCTCAGATTCCCTGCCTCAGATTCCTTGCCTCAGATTCCTTGCCTCTGATTCCCCGCCTCTGATTCCCCGCCTCTGAATCCCCGCCTCTGATTCCCTGCCTCTGTTTCCCTGCCTCTGATTCCCCGCGTCTGATTCCCCGCCTCAGATTCCCCGGCTCTGATTCCCTGTGTGAGATTCCATGACTCAGATTCCCCGCCTCTGATTCCCTGCCTCTGATTCCGCGCCTCTGATTCCACGCCTATCTTTCCTTGTCTCTGATTCCCCGCCTCTGAATCCGTGCCTCTGATACCCTGCCTCTCTTTGCCTTCCTCTATTTCCGTGCCTCTTTCTCTGCATCTAGTTTCCCACATCTCATTTGCCCCCTCTGATAACCCGCCTCTGATTCCATGCCTCTGATTCCCCGCCTCTGATTCCCCGCCTCTTATTCCCTGCCTCTGATTCCCCGCCTCTGATTCCCTGCCTCCGATTCCCTGCCTCAGATTCCCTGCCTCAGATTCCCTGCCTCTGATTCCCCACCTCTGATTCCCCGCCTCTTATTCCCCGCCTCTGATTCCCCGCCTCTGATTCCCCGCCTCTGATTCCCTGCATCTGATTCCCCGCCTCAGATTCCCCGACTCTGATTCCCTGCATTAGATTCCCTGCCTCAGATTCCCTGCCTCTGATTCCCCGCATCTGATTCCCTGCCTCTGATTCCCCGCCTCTGATTCCTGCCTCAGAATCCCTGCCTCAGATTCCCTGCCTCAGATTCCCTGCCTCTTATTCCCTGCCTTTGATTCCCCGCCTCTTATTCCCCGCCTCTGATTCCCAGCATCTGATTCCCCGCCTATGATTCCCTGTCTCTGTTTCCCCGCCTCTGATAACCCGCCTCTGATTCCCCGCCTCAGATTCCCCACCTCAGATTCCCTGCCTCAGATTCCCCGCCTGAAATTCCCTGCCTCAGATTCCCTGCCTCAGATTCCCCACCTCAGATTCCCCGCCTCAGATTCCCCGCCTCAGATTCCCCGCCTCAGATTCCCCGCCTCAGATTTCCCCCCTCAGATTCCCCGCCTCAGATTCCCCGCCTCAGATTCCCCACCTCAGATTCCCTGCCTCAGATTCCCCGCCTCAGATTCCCCGCCTAAGATTCCCCGCCTCAGATTCCCTGCCTCTGATTGCCTGCCTCTGATTCCCTGCCTCTGAATCCCTGCCTCTGATTCCCTGCCTCTGATTCCCTGCCTCTGGTTCCCTGCCTCTGATTCCCTGCCTCTGATTCCGCGCCTCTGATTCCACGCCTCTCTTTCCGTATCTCTGATTCCCCGCCTCTGATTCCCTGCCTCTGATACCCTGCCTCTTTTTGCCTGCCTCTATTTCCGTGCCTCTTTCTCTGCATCTAGATTCCCACATCTCATTTGCCCCCTCTGATAACCCGCCTCTGATTCCATGCCTCTGATTCACTGCCTCAGATTCCCTGCCTCAGATACCCCGACTCAGATTTACCACCTCAGATTCCCCGCCTCAGATTCCCTGCCTCAGATTCCCTGCCTCAGATTCCCTGCCTCAAATTCCCTGCCTCAGATTCCCCGCCTCAGATTCCCTGCCTCAGATTCCCTGCCTCTGATTGCCTTCCTCTGATTCCCTGCCTCTGATTCCCTGCCTTTGATTCCCTGCCTCTGATTCCCTGCCTCTGATTCCCTGCCTCTAATTCCCTGCCTCTGATTCCGCACCTCTGATTCCACGCCTCTCTTTCCGTGTCTCTGATTCCCCGCCTCTGATTCCCTGCCTCTGATACCCTGCCTCTCTTTGCCTGCCTCTATTTCCGTGCCTCTTTCTCTGCATCTAGTTTCCCACATCTCATTTGCCCCCTCTGATAACCCGCCTCTGATTCCATGCCTCTGATTCCCCGCCTCTGATTCCCCGCCTCTGATTCCACGCCTCTGATTCCCTGCCTCTGTTTCCCCGCCTCTGATTCCCCGCGTCTGATTCCCCGCCTCAGATTCCCCGGCTCTGATTCCCTGTGTGAGATTCCATGCCTCAGATTCCCCGCCTCAGATTCCCTGCCTCAGATTCCCCGCCTCAGATTCCCCGCCTCAGAATCCCCGCCTCAGATTCCCTGCCTCAGATTCCCCACCTCAGATTTCCCGCCTCAGATTCCCCGCCTCAGATTCCCCGCCTCAGATTCCCTGCCTCAGATTCCCTGCCTCAGATTCCCTGCCTCAGATTCCCTTCATCTGATTCCCTTCATCTGATTCCCTGCCTCTGATTCCCTGCCTCTGATTCCATGCCTCTGATTCCCCACCTCTGATTCCCCGCCTCAGATTCCCTGCCTCAGATTCCCTGCCTCAGATTCCCAGCCTCTGATTCCCTGCCTCAGATTCCCTGCCTCAGATTCCCTGCCTCAGATTCCCTGCCTCTGATTGCCTCCCTCTGATTCCCTGCCTCTGATTCCCTGCCTCAGATTCCCTGCCTCAGATTCCTTGCCTCTGATTGCCTGCCTCTGATTCCCTGCCTCTGATTCCCTGCCTCTGATTCCCTGCCTCTGATTCCCTGCCTCTGATTCCCTGCCTCTAATTCCCTGCCTCTGATTCCGCACCTCTGATTCCACGCCTCTCTTTCCGTGCCTCTGATTCCCCGCCTCTGATACCCTGCCTCTCTTTGCCTGCCTCTATTTCCGTGCCTCTTTCTCTGCATCTAGTTTCCCACATCTCATTTGCCCCCTCTGATAACCCGCCTCTGATTCCATGCCTCTGATTCCCCGCCTCTGATTCCCCGCCTCTGATTCCACGCCTCTGATTCCCTGCCTCAGATTCCCTGCCTCAGATTCCTTGCCTCAGATTCCTTGCCTCTGATTCCCCGCCTCTGATTCCCCGCCTCTGAATCCCCGCCTCTGATTCCCTGCCTCTGTTTCCCTGCCTCTGATTCCCCGCGTCTGATTCCCCGCCTCAGATTCCCCGGCTCTGATTCCCTGTGTGAGATTCCATGACTCAGATTCCCCGCCTCAGATTCCCTGGCTCAGATTCCCCGCCTCAGATTCCCCGCCTCAGATTCCCCGCCTCAGATTCCCTGCCTCAGATTCCCCGCCTCAGATTTCCCGCCTCAGATTCCCCGCCTCAGATTCCCCGCCTCAGATTCCCTGCCTCAGATTCCCTGCCTCAGATTCCCTGCCTCAGATTCCCTTCATCTGATTCCCTTCATCTGATTCCCTGCCTCTGATTCCCTGCCTCTGATTCCATGCCTCTGATTCCCCACCTCTGATTCCCCGCCTCAGATTCCCTGCCTCAGATTCCCTGCCTCAGATTCCTTGCCTCAGATTCCTTGCCTCTGATTCCCCGCCTCTGATTCCCCGCCTCTGAATCCCCGCCTCTGATTCCCTGCCTCTGTTTCCCTGCCTCTGATTCCCCGCGTCTGATTCCCCGCCTCAGATTCCCCGGCTCTGATTCCCTGTGTGAGATTCCATGACTCAGATTCCCCGCCTCAGATTCCCTGCCTCAGATTCCCCGCCTCAGATTCCCCGCTTCAGATTCCCCGCCTCAGATTCCCTGCCTCAGATTCCCCGCCTCAGATTTCCCGCCTCAGATTCCCCGCCTCAGATTCCCCGCCTCAGATTCCCTGCCTCAGATTCCCTGCCTCAGATTCCCTGCCTCAGATTCCCTTCATCTGATTCCCTTCATCTGATTCCCTGCCTCTGATTCCCTGCCTCTGATTCCATGCCTCTGATTCCCCACCTCTGATTCCCCGCCTCAGATTCCCTGCCTCAGATTCCCTGCCTCAGATTCCCTGCCTCTGATTCACTGCCTCAGATTCCCTGCCTCAGATTCCCTGCCTCAGATTCCCTGCCTCTGATTGCCTGCCTCTGATTCCCTGCCTCTGATTCCCTGCCTCTGATTGCCTGCCTCTGATTCCCTGCCTCTGATTCCCTGCCTCTGATTCCCTGCCTCTGATTCCGCACCTCTGATTCCACGCCTCTCTTTCCTTGTCTCTGATTCCCCGCCTCTGATTCCCTGCCTCTGATACCCTGCCTCTTTTTGCCTGCCTCTATTTCCGTGCCTCTTTCTCTGCATCTAGATTCCCACATCTCATTTGCCCCCTCTGATAACCCGCCTCTGATTCCATGCCTCTTATTCACTGCCTCAGATTCCCTGCCTCAGATACCCCGACTCAGATTTACCACCTCAGATACCCCGCCTCAGATTCCCTGCATCAGATTCCCTGCCTCTGATTCCCTGCCTCTGATTCCCTGCCTCTGATTCCGCACCTCTGATTCCATGCCTCTCTTTCCTTGTCTCTGATTCCCTGCCTCTGTTTCCCCGCCTCTGAATCCCCGCGTCTGATTCCCCGCCTCAGATTCCCAGGCACTGATTCCCTGCCTGAGATTCCATGCCTCACATTCCCCACCTCAGATTCCCTGCCTCAGATTCCCAGCCTCAGATTCCCCGCCTCAGATTCCCCGCCTCAGATTCCCCGCCTCAGATTCCCCGCCTCAGATTCCCTGCATTGGATTCCCTGCCTCAGATTCCCTGCCTCTGATTCCCCGCCTCTGATTCCCTGCCTCTAATTCCCCGCCTCTGATTCCTGCCTCAGATTCCCTGCATCAGATTCCCTGCCTCAGATTCCCTGCCTCTTATTCCCAGCCTTTGATTCCCCGCCTCATATTCCCCGCCTCTGATTCCCAGCCTCTGATTTCCCGACTCTGATTCCCTGCCTCTGTTTCCCCGCCTCTGATTCCCCGCCTCTGATTCCCCGCCTCAGATTCCCCGCCTCAGATTCCCTGCCTGAGATTCCACGCCTGAGATTCCCCGCCTCAGATTCCCCACCTCAGATTCCCCGCCTCAGATTCCCCGCCTCAGATTCCCCGCCTCAGATTCCCCGCCTCAGATTCCCCGCCTCAGATTTCCCGCCTCAGATTCCCGGCCTCAGATTCCCCGCCTCAGATTCCCCGCCTCAGATTCCCCGCCTCAGATTCCCCGCCTCAGATTCCCCGCCTCAGATTCCCTGCCTCTGATTCCCTGCCTCTGATTCCCTGCCTCTGATTCCCTGCCTCTGATTCCCCGCCTCTGATTCCCTGCCTCTGATTCCCTGCCTCTGATTCCCTGCCTCTGATTCCCTGCCTCTGATTCCCTGCCTCTGATTCCCTGCCTCTGATTCCGCGCCTCTGATTCCACGCCTCTCTTTCCATATCTCTGATTCCCCGCCTCTGATTCCCCGCCTCTTATTCCCCGCCTCTGATTCCCCGCCTCTGATTCCCCGCCTCTGATTCCCTGCCTCTGTTTCCCCGCCTCTGTTTCCCCGCCTCTGATTCCCCGCCTCAGATTCCCTGGCTCAGATTCCCTGCCTGAGATTCCCTGCCTCAGATTCCCTGCCTATGATTCCCTGCCTCTGAGTCCCCGCGTCAGATTCCCCGGCTCTGATTCCCTGCCTGAGATTCACTGCCTCAGATTCCCCGCCTCAGATTCCCTGCCTCAGATTCCCCGCCTCAGATTCCCCGCCTCAGATTCCCCGCCTCAGATTCCCCGCCTCAGACTCCCCGCTTCAGATTCCCCGCCTCAGATTCCCTGCCTCAGATTCCCCGCCTCAGATTCCCTGCCTCTGATTCCCTGCCTCTGATTCCCTGCCTCTGATTCCCTGCCTCTAAATCCCTGCCTCTGATACACTGCCTCTGATTCCGCGCCTCTGATTCCCCGCCTCTGATCCCCCGCCTCTGTTTCCCCGCCTCAGATTCCCTGCCTCAGATTCTCTGCCTCAGATTCCCTGCCTCAGATTCCCTGCCTCAGATTCCCTGCCTCTGATTGCCTGCCTCTGATTCCCTGCCTCTGATTCCCTGCCTCTGATTCCCTGCCTCTGATTCCCTGCCTCTGATTCCCTGCCTCTGATTCCCTGCCTCTGATTCCGCGCCTCTGATTCCACGCCTCTCTTTCCTTGTCTCTGATTCCCCGCCTCTGAATCCGTGCCTCTGATACCCTGCCTCAGATTCCCCGCCTCAGAATCCCCGCCTCAGATTCCCTGCCTCAGATTCCCCACCTCAGATTTCCCGCCTCAGATTCCCCGCCTCAGATTCCCCGCCTCAGATTCCCTGTGTGAGATTCCATGCCTCAGATTCCCCGCCTCAGATTCCCTGCCTCAGATTCCCCGCCTCAGATTCCCCGCCTCAGAATCCCCGCCTCAGATTCCCTGCCTCAGATTCCCCACCTCAGATTTCCCGCCTCAGATTCCCCGCCTCAGATTCCCCGCCTCAGATTCCCTGCCTCAGATTCCCTGCCTCAGATTCCCTGCCTCAGATTCCCTTCATCTGATTCCCTTCATCTGATTCCCTGCCTCTGATTCCCTGCCTCTGATTCCATGCCTCTGATTCCCCACCTCTGATTCCCCGCCTCAGATTCCCTGCCTCAGATTCCCTGCCTCAGATTCCCAGCCTCTGATTCCCTGCCTCAGATTCCCTGCCTCAGATTCCCTGCCTCAGATTCCCTGCCTCTGATTGCCTCCCTCTGATTCCCTGCCTCTGATTCCCTGCCTCAGATTCCCTGCCTCAGATTCCTTGCCTCTGATTGCCTGCCTCTGATTCCCTGCCTCTGATTCCCTGCCTCTGATTCCCTGCCTCTGATTCCCTGCCTCTGATTCCCTGCCTCTAATTCCCTGCCTCTGATTCCGCACCTCTGATTCCACGCCTCTCTTTCCGTGCCTCTGATTCCCCGCCTCTGATACCCTGCCTCTCTTTGCCTGCCTCTATTTCCGTGCCTCTTTCTCTGCATCTAGTTTCCCACATCTCATTTGCCCCCTCTGATAACCCGCCTCTGATTCCATGCCTCTGATTCCCCGCCTCTGATTCCCCGCCTCTGATTCCACGCCTCTGATTCCCTGCCTCAGATTCCCTGCCTCAGATTCCTTGCCTCAGATTCCTTGCCTCTGATTCCCCGCCTCTGATTCCCCGCCTCTGAATCCCCGCCTCTGATTCCCTGCCTCTGTTTCCCTGCCTCTGATTCCCCGCGTCTGATTCCCTGCCTCAGATTCCCCGGCTCTGATTCCCTGTGTGAGATTCCATGACTCAGATTCCCCGCCTCAGATTCCCTGGCTCAGATTCCCCGCCTCAGATTCCCCGCCTCAGATTCCCCGCCTCAGATTCCCTGCCTCAGATTCCCCGCCTCAGATTTCCCGCCTCAGATTCCCCGCCTCAGATTCCCCGCCTCAGATTCCCTGCCTCAGATTCCCTGCCTCAGATTCCCTGCCTCAGATTCCCTTCATCTGATTCCCTTCATCTGATTCCCTGCCTCTGATTCCCTGCCTCTGATTCCATGCCTCTGATTCCCCACCTCTGATTCCCCGCCTCAGATTCCCTGCCTCAGATTCCCTGCCTCAGATTCCTTGCCTCAGATTCCTTGCCTCTGATTCCCCGCCTCTGATTCCCCGCCTCTGAATCCCCGCCTCTGATTCCCTGCCTCTGTTTCCCTGCCTCTGATTCCCCGCGTCTGATTCCCCGCCTCAGATTCCCCGGCTCTGATTCCCTGTGTGAGATTCCATGACTCAGATTCCCCGCCTCAGATTCCCTGCCTCAGATTCCCCGCCTCAGATTCCCCGCTTCAGATTCCCCGCCTCAGATTCCCTGCCTCAGATTCCCCGCCTCAGATTTCCCGCCTCAGATTCCCCGCCTCAGATTCCCCGCCTCAGATTCCCTGCCTCAGATTCCCTGCCTCAGATTCCCTGCCTCAGATTCCCTTCATCTGATTCCCTTCATCTGATTCCCTGCCTCTGATTCCCTGCCTCTGATTCCATGCCTCTGATTCCCCACCTCTGATTCCCCGCCTCAGATTCCCTGCCTCAGATTCCCTGCCTCAGATTCCCTGCCTCTGATTCACTGCCTCAGATTCCCTGCCTCAGATTCCCTGCCTCAGATTCCCTGCCTCTGATTGCCTGCCTCTGATTCCCTGCCTCTGATTCCCTGCCTCTGATTGCCTGCCTCTGATTCCCTGCCTCTGATTCCCTGCCTCTGATTCCCTGCCTCTGATTCCGCACCTCTGATTCCACGCCTCTCTTTCCTTGTCTCTGATTCCCCGCCTCTGATTCCCTGCCTCTGATACCCTGCCTCTTTTTGCCTGCCTCTATTTCCGTGCCTCTTTCTCTGCATCTAGATTCCCACATCTCATTTGCCCCCTCTGATAACCCGCCTCTGATTCCATGCCTCTTATTCACTGCCTCAGATTCCCTGCCTCAGATACCCCGACTCAGATTTACCACCTCAGATACCCCGCCTCAGATTCCCTGCATCAGATTCCCTGCCTCTGATTCCCTGCCTCTGATTCCCTGCCTCTGATTCCGCACCTCTGATTCCATGCCTCTCTTTCCTTGTCTCTGATTCCCTGCCTCTGTTTCCCCGCCTCTGAATCCCCGCGTCTGATTCCCCGCCTCAGATTCCCAGGCACTGATTCCCTGCCTGAGATTCCATGCCTCACATTCCCCACCTCAGATTCCCTGCCTCAGATTCCCAGCCTCAGATTCCCCGCCTCAGATTCCCCGCCTCAGATTCCCCGCCTCAGATTCCCCGCCTCAGATTCCCTGCATTGGATTCCCTGCCTCAGATTCCCTGCCTCTGATTCCCCGCCTCTGATTCCCTGCCTCTAATTCCCCGCCTCTGATTCCTGCCTCAGATTCCCTGCATCAGATTCCCTGCCTCAGATTCCCTGCCTCTTATTCCCAGCCTTTGATTCCCCGCCTCATATTCCCCGCCTCTGATTCCCAGCCTCTGATTTCCCGACTCTGATTCCCTGCCTCTGTTTCCCCGCCTCTGATTCCCCGCCTCTGATTCCCCGCCTCAGATTCCCCGCCTCAGATTCCCTGCCTGAGATTCCACGCCTGAGATTCCCCGCCTCAGATTCCCCACCTCAGATTCCCCGCCTCAGATTCCCCGCCTCAGATTCCCCGCCTCAGATTCCCCGCCTCAGATTCCCCGCCTCAGATTTCCCGCCTCAGATTCCCGGCCTCAGATTCCCCGCCTCAGATTCCCCGCCTCAGATTCCCCGCCTCAGATTCCCCGCCTCAGATTCCCCGCCTCAGATTCCCTGCCTCTGATTCCCTGCCTCTGATTCCCTGCCTCTGATTCCCTGCCTCTGATTCCCCGCCTCTGATTCCCTGCCTCTGATTCCCTGCCTCTGATTCCCTGCCTCTGATTCCCTGCCTCTGATTCCCTGCCTCTGATTCCCTGCCTCTGATTCCGCGCCTCTGATTCCACGCCTCTCTTTCCATATCTCTGATTCCCCGCCTCTGATTCCCCGCCTCTTATTCCCCGCCTCTGATTCCCCGCCTCTGATTCCCCGCCTCTGATTCCCTGCCTCTGTTTCCCCGCCTCTGTTTCCCCGCCTCTGATTCCCCGCCTCAGATTCCCTGGCTCAGATTCCCTGCCTGAGATTCCCTGCCTCAGATTCCCTGCCTATGATTCCCTGCCTCTGAGTCCCCGCGTCAGATTCCCCGGCTCTGATTCCCTGCCTGAGATTCACTGCCTCAGATTCCCCGCCTCAGATTCCCTGCCTCAGATTCCCCGCCTCAGATTCCCCGCCTCAGATTCCCCGCCTCAGATTCCCCGCCTCAGATTCCCCGCCTCAGACTCCCCGCTTCAGATTCCCCGCCTCAGATTCCCTGCCTCAGATTCCCCGCCTCAGATTCCCTGCCTCTGATTCCCTGCCTCTGATTCCCTGCCTCTGATTCCCTGCCTCTAAATCCCTGCCTCTGATACACTGCCTCTGATTCCGCGCCTCTGATTCCCCGCCTCTGATCCCCCGCCTCTGTTTCCCCGCCTCAGATTCCCTGCCTCAGATTCTCTGCCTCAGATTCCCTGCCTCAGATTCCCTGCCTCAGATTCCCTGCCTCTGATTGCCTGCCTCTGATTCCCTGCCTCTGATTCCCTGCCTCTGATTCCCTGCCTCTGATTCCCTGCCTCTGATTCCCTGCCTCTGATTCCCTGCCTCTGATTCCGCGCCTCTGATTCCACGCCTCTCTTTCCTTGTCTCTGATTCCCCGCCTCTGAATCCGTGCCTCTGATACCCTGCCTCTCTTTGCCTGCCTCTATTTCCGTGCCTCTTTCTCTGCATCTAGTTTCCCACATCTCATTTGCCCCCTCTGATAACCTGCCTCTGATTCCATGCCTCTGATTCCCCGCCTCTGATTCCCCGCCTCTTATTCCCTGCCTCTGATTCCCCGCCTCTGATTCCCTGCCTCCGATTCCCTGCCTCAGATTCCCTGCCTCAGATTCCCTGCCTCTGATTCCCCACCTCTGATTCCCCGCCTCTTATTCCCCGCCTCTGATTCCCCGCCTCTGATTCCCCGCCTCTGATTCCCCGCATCTGATTCCCTGCCTCAGATTCCCCGACTCTGATTCCCTGCATTAGATTCCCTGCCTCAGATTCCATGCCTCTGATTCCCCGCATCTGATTCCCTGCCTCTGATTCCCCGCCTCTGATTCCTGCCTCAGAATCCCTGCCTCAGATTCCCTGCCTCAGATTCCCTGCCTCTTATTCCCTGCCTTTGATTCCCCGCCTCTTATTCCCCGCCTCTGATTCCCAGCATCTGATTCCCCGCCTATGATTCCCTGTCTCTGTTTCTCCGCCTCTGATTCCCCGCCTCAGATTCCCCGCCTCAGATTCCCTGCCTCAGATTCCCCGCCTGAGATTCCCTGCCTCAGATTCCCTGCCTCAGATTCCCCGCCTCAGATTCCCCGCCTCAGATTCCCCGCCTCAGATTCCCCGCCTCAGATTCCCCGCCTCAGATTCCCCGCCTCAGATTTCCCGCCTCAGATTCCCCGCCTCAGATTCCCCGCCTCAGATTCCCCACCTCAGATTCCCCGCCTCAGATTCCCCGCCTCAGATTCCCCACCTCAGATTCCCCGCCTCTGATTCCCTGCCTCTGATTCCCTGCCTCTGGTTCCCTGGCTCTGATTCCCTGCCTCTGATTCCGCGCCTCTGATTCCACGCCTCTCTTTCCGTATCTCTGATTCCCCGCCTCTGATTCCCTGCCTCTGATACCCTGCCTCTCTTTGCCTGCCTCTATTTCGGTGCCTCTTTCTCTGCATCTAGTTTCCCACATCTCATTTGCCCCCTCTGATAACCCGCCTCTGATTCCATGCCTCTGATTCCCCGCCTCTGATTCCCCGCCTCTGATTCCGCGCCTCTGATTCCCCGCCTCTGATTCCCTGCCTCAGATTCCCTGCCTCAGATTCCCTGCCTCAGATTCCCTGCATCTGATTCCCCGCCTCTGATTCCCCGCCTCTTATTCCCCGCCTCTGATTCCCCACCTCTGATTCCCCGACACTGATTCCCTGCCTCTGTTTCCCCGCCACTGATTCCCCACCTCTGATTCCCCGCATCAGATTCCCCGGCTCTGATTCCCTGCCTCAGATTCCCTGCCTCAGATTCCCTGCCTATGATTCCCTGCCTCTGAGTCCCCGCGTCAGATTCCCCGGCTCTGATTGCCTGCCTGAGATTCCCTGCCTCAGATTCCCCGCCTCAGATTCCCTGCCTCAGATTCCCCGCCTCAGATTCCCCACCTCAGATTCCCCGCCTCAGATTCCCCGCCTCAGATTCCCCGACTCAGATACCCCGCCTCAGATTCCCCACCTCAGATTCCCCGCCTCAGATTCCCTGCCTTTGATTCCCTGCCTCTGATTCCCTGCCTCTGATTCCCTGCCTCTGATTCCCTGCCTCTATATCCCTGCCTCTGATTCCCTGCCTCTGATTCCGCGCCTCTGATTCCCCGCCTCTCTTTCCGTGTCTCTGATTCCCCGCCTCAGATTCCCTGCCTCAGATACCCTGCCTCTCTTTGCCTTCCTCTATTTCCGTGCCTCTTTCTCTGCATCTAGTTTCCAACATCTCATTTGCCCCCTCTGATAACCCGCCTCAGATTCCCTGCCTCAGATACCCTGCCTCACTTTGCCTTCCTCTATTTCCGTGCCTCTTTCTCTGCATCTAGTTTCCCACATCTCATTTTCCCCCTCTGATAACCCGCCTCTGATTCCATGCCTCTGATTCCCTGCCTCAGATTTCCTGCCTCAGATTCCTTGCCTCTTTTTCCCTGCCTCTGATTCCCCGCCTCTGATTCCCGCCTCTGATTCCCTGCCTCTGATTCCCCGCCTCAGATTCCCCGGCTCTGATTCCCTGCCTGAGATTCCATGCCTCACATTCCCCACCTCAGATTCCCTGCCTCAGATTCCCCACCTCAGATTCCCCGCCTCAGATTCCCCGCCTCAGATTCCCCGCCTCAGATTCCCTGCATTGGATTCCCTGCCTCAGATTCCCTGCCTCTGATTCCCCGCCTCTGATTCCCTGCCTCTAATTCCCCGCCTCTGATTCCTGCCTCAGATTCCCTGCATCAGATTCCCTGCCTCAGATTCCCTGCCTCTTATTCCCAGCCTTTGATTCCCCGCCTCATATTCCCCGCCTCTGATTCCCAGCCTCTGATTTCCCGACTCTGATTCCCTGCCTCTGTTTCCCCGCCTCTGATTCCCCGCCTCTGATTCCCCGCCTCAGATTCCCCGCCTCAGATTCCCTGCCTGAGATTCCACGCCTGAGATTCCCCGCCTCAGATTCCCCACCTCAGATTCCCCGCCTCAGATTCCCCGCCTCAGATTCCCCGCCTCAGATTCCCCGCCTCAGATTCCCCGCCTCAGATTTCCCGCCTCAGATTCCCGGCCTCAGATTCCCCGCCTCAGATTCCCCGCCTCAGATTCCCCGCCTCAGATTCCCCGCCTCAGATTCCCCGCCTCAGATTCCCTGCCTCTGATTCCCTGCCTCTGATTCCCTGCCTCTGATTCCCTGCCTCTGATTCCCCGCCTCTGATTCCCTGCCTCTGATTCCCTGCCTCTGATTCCCTGCCTCTGATTCCCTGCCTCTGATTCCCTGCCTCTGATTCCCTGCCTCTGATTCCGCGCCTCTGATTCCACGCCTCTCTTTCCATATCTCTGATTCCCCGCCTCTGATTCACCGCCTCTGATTCCCCGCCTCTGATTCCCTGCCTCAGATTCCCTGCCTCAGATTCCCTTCCTCAGATTCCCTGCATCTGATTCCCCGCCTCTGATTCCCCGCCTCTTATTCCCCGCCTCTGATTCCCCGCCTCTGATTCCCCGCCTCTGATTCCCTGCCTCTGTTTCCCTGCCTCTGTTTCCCCGCCTCTGATTCCCCGCCTCAGATTCCCTGGCTCAGATTCCCTGCCTGAGATTCCCTGCCTCAGATTCCCTGCCTATGATTCCCTGCCTCTGAGTCCCCGCGTCAGATTCCCCGGCTCTGATTCCCTGCCTGAGATTCACTGCCTCAGATTCCCCGCCTCAGATTCCCTGCCTCAGATTCCCCGCCTCAGATTCCCCGCCTCAGATTCCCCGCCTCAGATTCCCCGCCTCAGACTCCCCGCTTCAGATTCCCCGCCTCAGATTCCCTGCCTCAGATTCCCCGCCTCAGATTCCCTGCTTCTGATTCCCTGCCTCTGATTCCCTGCCTCTGATTCCCTGCCTCTAAATCCCTGCCTCTGATACACTGCCTCTGATTCCGCGCCTCTGATTCCCCGCCTCTGATCCCCCGCCTCTGTTTCCCCGCCTCAGATTCCCTGCCTCAGATTCTCTGCCTCAGATTCCCTGCCTCAGATTCCCTGCCTCAGATTCCCTGCCTCTGATTGCCTGCCTCTGATTCCCTGCCTCTGATTCCCTGCCTCTGATTCCCTGCCTCTGATTCCCTGCCTCTGATTCCCTGCCTCTGATTCCCTGCCTCTGATTCCGCGCCTCTGATTCCACGCCTCTCTTTCCTTGTCTCTGATTCCCCGCCTCTGAATCCGTGCCTCTGATACCCTGCCTCTCTTTGCCTGCCTCTATTTCCGTGCCTCTTTCTCTGCATCTAGTTTCCCACATCTCATTTGCCCCCTCTGATAACCTGCCTCTGATTCCATGCCTCTGATTCCCCGCCTCTGATTCCCCGCCTCTTATTCCCTGCCTCTGATTCCCCGCCTCTGATTCCCTGCCTCCGATTCCCTGCCTCAGATTCCCTGCCTCAGATTCCCTGCCTCTGATTCCCCACCTCTGATTCCCCGCCTCTAATTCCCCGCCTCTGATTCCCCGCCTCTGATTCCCCGCCTCTGATTCCCCGCATCTGATTCCCTGCCTCAGATTCCCCGACTCTGATTCCCTGCATTAGATTCCCTGCCTCAGATTCCCTGCCTCTGATTCCCCGCATCTGATTCCCTGCCTCTGATTCCCCGCCTCTGATTCCTGCCTCAGAATCCCTGCCTCAGATTCCCTGCCTCAGATTCCCTGCCTCTTATTCCCTGCCTTTGATTCCCCGCCTCTTATTCCCCGCCTCTGATTCCCAGCATCTGATTCCCCGCCTATGATTCCCTGTCTCTGTTTCCCCGCCTCTGATTCCCCGCCTCAGATTCCCCGCCTCAGATTCCCTGCCTCAGATTCCCCGCCTGAGATTCCCTGCCTCAGATTCCCTGCCTCAGATTCCCCGCCTCAGATTCCCCGCCTCAGATTCCCCGCCTCAGATTCCCCGCCTCAGATTCCCCACCTCAGATTCCCCGCCTAAGATTTCCCGCCTCAGATTCCCCGCCTCAGATTCCCCGCCTCAGATTCCCCACCTCAGATTCCCCGCCTCAGATTCCCCGCCTCAGATTCCCCACCTCAGATTCCCCGCCTCTGATTCCCTGCCTCTGATTCCCTGCCTCTGGTTCCCTGGCTCTGATTCCCTGCCTCTGATTCCGCGCCTCTGATTCCACGCCTCTCTTTCCGTATCTCTGATTCCCCGCCTCTGATTCCCTGCCTCTGATACCCTGCCTCTCTTTGCCTGCCTCTATTTCGGTGCCTCTTTCTCTGCATCTAGTTTCCCACATCTCATTTGCCCCCTC
Organism: Narcine bancroftii; assembly: GCF_036971445.1. Lineage (NCBI taxonomy): Eukaryota > Metazoa > Chordata > Chondrichthyes > Torpediniformes > Narcinidae > Narcine > Narcine bancroftii. The sequence goes on from NC_091472.1 coordinate 319,540,787, forward strand.
TGATAACCCGCTTCTGATTCCATGCCTCTGATTCCCCGCCTCTGATTCCCCGCCTCTGATTCCCCGCCTCTGATTCCCCGCCTCTGATTCCCTGCCTCAGATTCCCTGCCTCAGAATCCCTGCCTCAGATTCCCTGCCTCAGATTCCCTGCATCTGATTCCCCGCCTCTGATTCCCCACCTCTGATTCCCCGACACTGATTCCCTGCCTCTGTTTCCCCGCCACAGATTCCCCGCCTCTGATTCCCCGCCTCAGATTCCCCGGCTCTGATTGCCTGCCTGAGATTCCCTGCCTCAGATTCCCCGCCTCAGATTCCCTGCCTCAGATTCCCCGCCTCAGATTCCCCACCTCAGATTCCCCGCCTCAGATTCCCCGCCTCAGATTCCCCGACTCAGATAGCCCGCCTCAGATTCCCCACCTCAGATTCCCCGCCTCAGATTCCCTGCCTTTGATTCCCTGCCTCTGATTCCCTGCCTCTGATTCCCTGCCTCTGATTCCCTGCCTCTATATCCCTGCCTCTGATACCCTGCCTCTGATTCCGCGCCTCTGATTCCCCGCCTCTCTTTCCGTGTCTCTGATTCCCCGCCTCAGATTCCCTGCCTCAGATACCCTGCCTCTCTTTGCCTTCCTCTATTTCCGTGCCTCTTTCTCTGCATCTAGTTTCCAACATCTCATTTGCCCCCTCTGATAACCCGCCTCAGATTCCCTGCCTCAGATACCCTGCCTCACTTTGCCTTCCTCTATTTCCGTGCCTCTTTCTCTGCATCTAGTTTCCCACATCTCATTTTCCCCCTCTGATAACCCGCCTCTGATTCCATGCCTCTGATTCCCTGCCTCAGATTTCCTGCCTCAGATTCCTTGCCTCAGATTCCCTGCCTCTGATTCCCCGCCTCTGATTCCCCGCCTCTTTTTCCCTGCCTCTGATTCCCCGCCTCTGATTCCCGCCTCTGATTCCCTGCCTCTGATTCCCCGCCTCAGATTCCCCGGCTCTGATTCCCTGCCTGAGATTCCATGCCTCACATTCCCCACCTCAGATTCCCTGCCTCAGATTCCCCGCCTCAGATTCCCCGCCTCAGATTCCCCGCCTCAGATTCCCCGCCTCAGATTCCCCGCCTCAGATTCCCTGCCTCAGATTCCCTGCCTCAGATTCCCTGCCTCTGATTCCCCGCCTCTGATTCCCCGCCTCTTATTCCCCGCCTCTGATTCCCCGCCTCTGATTCCCCGCGTCTGATTCCCTGCCTCAGATTCCCTGGCTCTGATTCCCTGCATTAGATTCCCTGCCTCAGATTCCCTGCCTCTGATTCCCCGCCTCTGATTCCCTGCCTCTGATTCCCCGCCTCTGATTCCTGCCTCAGATTCCCTGCCTCAGATTCCCTGCCTCAGATTCCCTGCCTCTTATTCCCAGCCTTTGATTCACCGCCTCTTATTCCCCGCCTCTGATTCCCAGCCTCTGATTCCCCGAATCTGATTCCCTGCCTCTGTTTCCCCGCCTCTGATTCGCCGCCTCTGATTCCCCGCCTCAGATTCCCCGCCTCAGATTCCCTGCCTGAGATTCCACGCCTGAATTCCCCGCCTCAGATTCCCCACCTCAGATTCCCCGCCTCAGATTCCCTGCCTCAGATTCCCCGCCTCAGATTCCCCGCCTCAGATTCCCCGCCTCAGATTTCCCGCCTCAGATTCCCGGCCTTAGATTCCCCGCCTCAGATTCCCCGCCTCAGATTCCCCGCCTCAGATTCCCCGCCTCAGATTCCCCGCCTCAGATTCCCCGCCTCAGATTCCCCGCCTCTGATTCCCTGCCTCTGATTCCCTGCCTCTGATTCCCTGCCTCTGATTCCGCGCCTCTGATTCCATGCCTCTCTTTCCATATCTCTGATTCCCCGCCACTGATTCCCTGCCTCTGATTCCCCGCCTCTGATTCCCCGCCTCTGATTCCCTGCCTCTGATTCCCTGCCTCAGATTCCCTGCCTCAGATTCCCTGCCTCAGATTCCCTGCATCTGATTCCCCGCCTCTGATTCCCCGCCTCTTATTCCCCGCCTCTGATTCCCCGCCTCTGATTCCCCGCCTCTGATTCCCTGCCTCTGTTTCCCCGCCTCTGATTCCCCGCCTCTGATTCCCCGCCTCAGATTCCCCGGCTCAGATTCCCTGCCTGAGATTCCCTGCCTGAGATTCCCTGCCTATGATTCCCTGCCTCTGAAACCCCGCGTCAGATTCCCCGGCTCTGATTCCCTGCCTGAGATTCCCTGCCTCAGATTCCCCGCCTCAGATTCCCTGCCTCAGATTCCCCGCCTCAGATTCCCCGCCTCAGATTCCCCGCCTCAGATTCCCCGCCTCAGACTCCCCGCTTCAGATTCCCCGCCTCAGATTCCCTGCCTCAGATTCCCCGCCTCAGATTCCCTGCCTCTGATTCCCTGCCTCTGATTCCCTGCCTCTGATTCCCTGCCTCTAAATCCCTGCCTCTGATACCCTGCCTCTGATTCCGCGCCTCTGATTCCCCGCCTCTGATTCCCCGCCTCAGATTCCCTGCCTCAGATTCCCTGCCTCAGATTCGCTGCCTCTGATTCCCTGCCTCAGATTCCCTGCCTCAGATTCCCTGCCTCAGATTCCCTGCCTCTGATTGCCTGCCTCTGATTCCCTGCCTCTGATTCCCTGCCTCTGATTCCCTGCCTCTGATTCCCTGCCTCTGATTCCCTGCCTCTGATACCCTGCCTCTCTTTGCCTGCCTCTATTTCCGTGCCTCTTTCTCTGCATCTAGTTTCCCACATCTCATTTGCCCCCTCTGATAACCCGCCTCTGATTCCATGCCTCTGATTCACTGCCTCAGATTCCCTGCCTCAGATTCCCCGCCTCAGATTCCCTGCCTCTGATTGCCTGCCTCTGATTCCCTGCCTCTGATTCCCTGCCTCTGATTCCCCGCCTCTGATTCCCCGCCTCTGTTTCCCCGCCTCAGATTCCCTGCCTCAGATTCCCTGCCTCAGATGCGCTGCCTGTGATTCCCTGCCTCAGATTCCCTGCCTCAGATTCCCTGCCTCAGATTCCCTTCCTCAGATTCGCTGCCTCTGATTCCCTGCCTCAGATTCCCTGCCTCAGGTTCCCTGCCTCTGATTGCCTGCCTCTGATTCCCTGCCTCTGATTCCCTGCCTCTGATTCCCCGCCTCTGATTCCCCGCCTCTGTTTCCCCACCTCAGAACCCCTGCCTCAGATTCCCTGCCTCAGATTCGCTGCCTCTGATTCCCTGCCTCAGATTCCCTGCCTCAGATTCCCTGCCTCAGATTCCCTGCATCTGATTGCCTGCCTCTGATTCCCTGCCTCTGATTCCCTGCCTCTGATTCCCTGCCTTTGATTCCCTGCCTCTGATTCCCTGCCTCTGATACCGCGCCTCTGATTCCACGCCTCTCTTTCCTTGTCTCTGATTCCCCGCCTCTGAATCCGTGCCTCTGATACCCTGCCTCTCTTTGCCTGCCTCTATTTCCGTGCCTCTTTCTCTGCATCTAGTTTCCCACATCTCATTTGCCCCCTCTGATAACCCGCCTCTGATTCCATGCCTCTGATTCACTGCCTCAGATTCCCTGCCTCAGATTCCCCGACTCAGATTTACTGCCTCAGATTCCCCGCCTCAGATTCCCTGCCTCAGATTCCCTGCCTCAGATTCCCTGCCTCAGATTCCCTGCCTCAGATTCCCTTCATCTGATGCCATTCATCAATTCCCTGCCTCTGATTCCCTGCCTCTGATTCCCCACCTCTGATTCCCCGCCTCAGATTCCCTGCCTCTGATTCCCCGCATCTGATTCCAGGCCTCTTATTCCCCACCTCTGATTCCCCGCCTCTGATTGCCTGCCACTGATTGCCCGCCTCTTATTCCCCGCCTCTGATTCCCCGCCTCTGATTCCCCACCTCTGTCTGTATGCCTCTCTTTCGCCTCCGCTTTTTCCCCTCCACTCTTTCCGCGCCTCTCTTTCCCTCCCTCAATTTCAACAACTCTGTTTGATCTGTTCTGTGTACCTCATTTTCAACACACAAGTTCCAACCACTATGTTTCACCCATCTCTTTCCCCGCCTCTATTTATCCGCCTATGTTTACCCGCCTCTGAATCCCCGCGTCTGATTCCCCGCCTCAGATTCCCCGGCTCTGATTCCCTGCCTGAGATTCCATGCCTCACATTCCCCACCTCAGATTCCCTGCCTCAGATTTCCCGCCTCAGATTCCCCGCCTCAGATTCCCCGCCTCAGATTCCCCGCCTCAGATTCCCCGCCTCAGATTCCCTGCCTCAGATTCCCTGCCTAAGATTCCCTGCCTCTGATTCCCCGCCTCTGATTCCCCGCCTCTTATTCCCCGCCTCTGATTCCCCGCCTCTGATTCCCCGTGTCTGATACCCTGCCTCAGATTCCCCGGCTCTGATTCCCTGCATTAGATTCCCTGCCTCAGATTCCCTGCCTCTGATTCCCCGCCTCTGATTCCCTGCCTCTGATTCCCCGCCTCTGATTCCTGCCTCAGATTCCCTGCCTCAGATTCCCTGCCTCAGATTCCCTGCCTCTTATTCCCAGCCTTTGATTCCCCGCCTCTTATTCCCCGCCTCTGATTCCCAGCCTCTGATTCCCCGACTCTGATTCCCTGCCTCTGTTTCCCCGCCTCTGATTCCCCGCCTCTGATTCCCCGCCTCAGATTCCCCGCCTCAGATTCCCTGCCTGAGATTCCACGCCTGAGATTCCCCGCCTCAGATTCCCCACCTCAGATTCCCCGCCTCAGATTCCCCGCCTCAGATTCCCCGCCTCAGATTCCCCGCCTCAGATTTCCCGCCTCAGATTCCTGGCCTTAGATTCCCCGCCTCAGATTCCCCGCCTCAGATTCCCCGCCTCAGATTCCCCGCCTCAGATTCCCCGCCTCAGATTCCCCGCCTCTGATTGCCTGCCTCTGATTCCCTGCCTCTGATTCCCTGCCTCTGATTCCCTGCCTCTGATTCCCTGCCTCTGATTCCCTGACTCTGATTGCGCGCCTCTGATTCCACGCCTCTCTTTCCATATCTCTGATTCCCCGCCACTGATTCCCTGCCTCTGATTCCCGGCCTCTGATTCCCCGCCTCTGATTCCCCGCCTCTGATTCCCTGCCTCAGATTCCCTGCCTCAGATTCCCTGCCTCAGATTCCCTGCATCTGATTCCCCGCCTCTGATTCCCCGCCTCTTATTCCCCGCCTCTGATTCCCCGCCTCTGATTCCCCGGCTCAGATTCCCTGCCTGAGATTCCCTGCCTGAGATTCCCTGCCTATGATTCCCTGCCTCTGAATCCCCGCGTTAGATTCCCCGGCTCTGATTCCCTGCCTGAGATTCCCTGCCTCAGATTCCCCGCCTCAGATTCCCTGCCTCAGATTCCCCGCCTCAGATTCCCCGCCTCAGATTCCCCGCCTCAGATTCCCCGCCTAAGACTCCCCGCTTCAGATTCCCCGCCTCAGATTCCCTGCCTCAGATTCCCCGCCTCAGATTCCCTGCCTCTGATTCCCTGCCTCTGATTCCCTGCCTCTGATTCCCTGCCTCTAAATCCCTGCCTCTGATACCCTGCCTCTGATTCCGCGCCTCTGATTCCCCGCCTCTGATTCCCCGCCTCTGTTTCCCCGCCTCAGATTCCCTGCCTCAGATTCCCTGCCTCAGATTCGCTGCCTCTGATTCCCTGCCTCAGATTCCCTGCCTCAGATTCCCTGCCTCAGATTCCCTGCCTCTGATTGCCTGCCTCTGATTCCCTGCCTCTGATTCCCTGCCTCTGATTCCCTGCCTCCTATTCCCTGCCTCTGATTCCCTGCCTCTGATTCCCTGCCTCTGATTCCGTGCCTCTGATTCCACGCCTCTCTTTCCTTGTCTCTGATTCCCCGCCTCTGAATCCGTGCCTCTGATACCCTGCCTCTCTTTGCCTGCCTCTATTTCCGTGCCTCTTCCTCTGCATCTAGTTTCCCACATCTCATTTGCCCCCTCTGATAACCCGCCTCTGATTCCATGCCTCTGATTCACTGCCTCAGATTCCCTGCCTCAGATTCCCCGCCTCAGATTCCCTGCCTCTGATTGCCTGCCTTTGATTCCCTGCCTCTGATTCCCTGCCTCTGATTCACTGCCTCTGATTCCCCGCCTCTGTTTCCCCGCCTCAGATTCCCTGCCTCAGATTCCCTGCCTCAGATTCGCTGCCTGTGATTCCCTGCCTCAGATTCCCTGCCTCAGATTCCCTGCCTCAGATTCCCTGCCTCAGATTCGCTGCCTCTGATTCCCTGCCTCAGTTTCCCTGCCTCAGGTTCCCTGCCTCTGATTGCCGGCCTCTGATTCCCTGCCTCTGATTCCCTGCCTCTGATTCCCCGCCTCTGATTCCCCGCCTCTGTTTCCCCGCCTCAGATTCCCTGCCTCAGATTCCCTGCCTCAGATTCGCTGCCTCTGATTCCCTGCCTCAGATTCCCTGCCTCAGATTCCCTGCCTCAGATTCCCTGCCTCTGATTGCCTGCCTCTGATTCCCTGCCTCTGATTCCCTGCCTCTGATTCCCTGCCTCTGATTCTCTGCCTCTGATTCCCTGCCTCTGATTCCCTGCCTCTGATTCCGCGCCTCTGATTCCACGCCTCTCTTTCCTTGTCTCTGATTCCCCGCCTCTGAATCCGTGCCTCTGATACCCTGCCTCTCTTTTCCTGCCTCTATTTCCGTGCCTCTTTCTCTGCATCTAGTTTCCCACATCTCATTTGCCCCCTCTGATAACCCGCCTCTGATTCCATGCCTCTGATTCACTGCCTCAGATTCCCTGCCTCAGATTCCCCGACTCAGATTTACCGCCTCAGATTCCCCGCCTCAGATTCCCTGCCTCAGATTCCCTGCCTCAGATTCCCTGCCTCTGATTCCCTGCCTCTGATTCCCTGCCTCTGATTCCCTGCCTCTGATTCCGCGCCTCTGATTCCACGCCTCTCTTTCCTTGTCTCTGATTCCCCGCCTCTGAATCCGTTCCTCTGATACCCTTCCTCTCTTTGCCTGCCTCTATTTCCGTGCCTCTTTCTCTGCATCTAGTTTCCCACATCTCATTTGCCCCCTCTGATAACCCGCCTCTGATTCCATGCCTCTGATTCACTGCCTCAGATTCCCTGCCTCAGATTCCCCGACTCAGATTTACCGCCTCAGATTCCCCGCCTCAGATTCCCTGCCTCAGATTCCCTGCCTCAGATTCCCTGCCTCAGATTCCCTGCCTCAGATTCCCTTCATCTGATGCCATTCATCAATTCCCTGCCTCTGATTCCCTGCCTCTGATTCCCCACCTCTGATTCCCCGCCTCAGATTCCCTGGCTCTGATTCTCTGGCTCAGATTCCCTGCCTTAGATTCCCTGCCTCTGATTCCCCGCATCTGATTCCAGGCCTCTTATTCCCCACCTCTGATTCCCCGCCTCTGATTGCCTGCCACTGATTGCCCGCCTCTTATTCCCTGCCTCTGATACCCCACCTCTGATTCCCCGCCTCAGATTCCCTGGCTCTGATTCTCTGGCTCAGATTCCCTGCCTTAGATTCCCTGCCTCAGATTCCCTGCCTCAGATTCCCTGCCTCAGATTCCCTGCCTCTGATTGCCTGCCTCTGATTCCCTGCCTCTGATTCCCTGCCTCTGATTCCCTGCCTCTGATTCCCTGCCTCTGATTCCCTGCCTCTGATTCCCTGCCTCTGATTCCGTGCCTCTGATTCCACGCCTCTCTTTCCTTGTCTCTGATTCCCCGCCTCTGAATCCGTGCCTCTGATACCCTGCCTCTCTTTGCCTGCCTCTATTTCCGTGCCTCTTTCTCTGCATCTAGTTTCCCACATCTCATTTGCCCCCTCTGATAACCCGCCTCTGATTCCATGCCTCTGATTCACTGCCTCAGATTCCCTGCCTCAGATTCCCCGCCTCAGATTCCCTGCCTCTGATTGCCTGCCTCTGATTCCCTGCCTCTGATTCCCTGCCTCTGATTCACTGCCTCTGATTCCCCGCCTCTGTTTCCCCGCCTCAGATTCCCTGCCTCAGATTCCCTGCCTCAGATTCGCTGCCTGTGATTCCCTGCCTCAGATTCCCTGCCTCAGATTCCCTGCCTCAGATTCGCTGCCTCTGATTCCCTGCCTCAGATTCCCTGCCTCAGGTTCCCTGCCTCTGATTGCCGGCCTCTGATTCCCTGCCTCTGATTCCCTGCCTCTGATTCCCCGCCTCTGATTCCCCGCCTCTGTTTCCCCGCCTCAGATTCCCTGCCTCAGATTCCCTGCCTCAGATTCGCTGCCTCTGATTCCCTGCCTCAGATTCCCTGCCTCAGATTCCCTGCCTCAGATTCCCTGCCTCTGATTGCCTGCCTCTGATTCCCTGCCTCTGATTCCCTGCCTCTGATTCCCTGCCTCTGATTCTCTGCCTCTGATTCCCTGCCTCTGATTCTCTGCCTCTGATTCCACGCCTCTCTTTCCTTGTCTCTGATTCCCCGCCTCTGAATCCGTGCCTCTGATACCCTGCCTCTCTTTTCCTGCCTCTATTTCCGTGCCTCTTTCTCTGCATCTAGTTTCCCACATCTCATTTGCCCCCTCTGATAACCCGCCTCTGATTCCATGCCTCTGATTCACTGCCTCAGATTCCCTGCCTCAGATTCCCCGACTCAGATTTACCGCCTCAGATTCCCCGCCTCAGATTCCCTGCCTCAGATTCCCTGCCTCAGATTCCCTGCCTCTGATTCCCTGCCTCTGATTCCCTGCCTCTGATTCCCTGCCTCTGATTCCGCGCCTCTGATTCCACGCCTCTCTTTCCTTGTCTCTGATTCCCCGCCTCTGAATCCGTGCCTCTGATACCCTTCCTCTCTTTGCCTGCCTCTATTTCCGTGCCTCTTTCTCTGCATCTAGTTTCCCACATCTCATTTGCCCCCTCTGATAACCCGCCTCTGATTCCATGCCTCTGATTCACTGCCTCAGATTCCCTGCCTCAGATTCCCCGACTCAGATTTACCGCCTCAGATTCCCCGCCTCAGATTCCCTGCCTCAGATTCCCTGCCTCAGATTCCCTGCCTCAGATTCCCTGCCTCAGATTCCCTTCATCTGATGCCATTCATCAATTCCCTGCCTCTGATTCCCTGCCTCTGATTCCCCACCTCTGATTCCCCGCCTCAGATTCCCTGGCTCTGATTCTCTGGCTCAGATTCCCTGCCTTAGATTCCCTGCCTCTGATTCCCCGCATCTGATTCCAGGCCTCTTATTCCCCACCTCTGATTCCCCGCCTCTGATTGCCTGCCACTGATTGCCCGCCTCTTATTCCCCGCCTCTGATTCCCCGCCTCTGATTCCCCACCTCTGTCTGTATGCCTCTCTTTCGCCTCCGCTTTTTCCCCTCCACTCTTTCCGCGCCTCTCTTTCCCTCCCTCAATTTCAACAACTCTGTTTGATCTGTTCTGTGTACCTCATTTTCAACACACAAGTTCCAACCACTATGTTTCACCCATCTCTTTCCCCGCCTCTATTTATCCGCCTATGTTTACCCGCCTCTGTTTACCCACCTGTTCCACCGCCTCTGATTCCCCGCCTCTGATTCCCCACCTCTGTCTCTACGCCTCTCTTTCGCCTCCACTCTTTCCCCTCCACTCATTCCGTGCCTGTCTTTCCCTCCCTCAATTTCAACAACACTGTTTGATCTGTTTTGTGTACCTCATTTTAAACACACAAGTTCCAACCACTATGTTTTGCCCGCCTCTTTCCCCGCCTCTATTTATCCACCAATGTTTACCTGCCACTGTTTACCCGCCTGTTTCCCCGCCTCTGATTCCCCACCTTTCATTCCCCGCCTCTCTTTCCCTGCCTCTAATTCCGCGCCTCTTTCTCTGCCTCTCTTTCCCCACATCTCTTTTCCTCCCGCTGATTCCCCGCCTCTGATTCCCCGCCTCTGATTCCCTGCCTCTGATTCCCCGCCTCTGATTCCCTGCCTCAGATTCCCTGCCTCAGATTCCCCGCCTCTGATTCCCTGCCTGAGATTCCACGCCTGAGATTCCCTGCCTCAGATTCCCCGCCTCAGATTCCCCGCCTCAGATTCCCCGCCTCAGATTCCCCGCCTCAGATTCACCGCCTCAGATTCCCTGCCTCAGATTTCCCGCCTCAGATTCCCGGCCTCAGATTCCCCTCCTCAGATTCCCCGCCTCAGATTCCCCGCCTCAGATTCCCCGCCTCAGATTCCCCGCCTCTGATTCCCCGCCTCAGATTCCCCACATCTTATTCCCTGCCTCAGATTCCCCGGCTCTGATTCCCTGCATTAGATTCCCTGCCTCAGATTCCCTGCCTCTGATTCCTGCCTCAGAATCCCTGCCTCAGATTCCCTGCCTCAGATTCCCTGCCTCTTATTCCCTGCCTTTGATTCTCCGCCTCTTATTCCCCGCCTCAGATTCCCCGCCTCAGATTCCCAGCCTCAGATTCCCTGCCTCAGATTCCCTGCCTCAGATTCCCTGCCTCTGATTCCCCGCCTCTGATTCCCCGCCTCTTATTCCCCGCCTCTGATTCCCCGCCTCTGATTCCCCGCGTCTGATTCCCTGCCTCAGATTCCCCGGCTCTGATTCCCTGCATTAGATTCCCTGCCTCAGATTCCCTGCCTCTGATTCCCCGCCTCTGATTCCCTGCCTCTGATTCCCCGCCTCTGATTCCTGCCTCAGATTCCCTGCCTCAGATTCCCTGCCTCAGATTCCCTGCCTCTTGTTCCCAGCATTTGATTCCCCGCCTCTTATTCCCCGCCTCTGATTCCCAGCCTCTGATTCCCCGACTCTGATTCCCTGCCTCTGTTTCCCCGCCTCAGATTCCCCGCCTCTGATTCCCTGCCTCAGATTCCCCGCCTCAGATTCCCTGCCTGAGATTCCATGCCTGAGATTCCCCGCCTCAGATTCCCCACCTCAGATTCCCCGACTCAGATTCCCTGCCTCAGATTCCCCGCCTCAGATTCCCCGCCTCAGAATCCCCGCCTCAGATTTCCCGCCTCAGTTTCCCGGCCTCAGATTCCCCGCCTCAGATTCCCCGCCTCAGATTCCCCGCCTCAGATTCCCCGCCTCTGATTCCCCCCCTCAGATTCCCCGGCTCTGATTCCCCGCCTAAGATTCCCTGCCTCAGATTCCCCGCCTCAGATTCCCCGCCTCAGATTCCCCGCCTCAGATTTCCCGCCTCAGATTCCCCGCCTCAGATTCCCCGCCTCAGATTCCCCGCCTCAGATTCCCCGCCTCAGATTCCCCGCCTCTGATTCCCTGCCTCTGATTCCCTGCCTCTGATTCCCTGCCTCTGATTCCCTGCCTCTGATTCCCTGCCTCTGATTCCCTGCCTCTGATTCCCTGCCTCTGATTCCGCGCCTCTGATTCCACGCCTCTCTTTCCGTATCTCTGATTCCCCGCCTCTAATTCCCTGCCTATGATAACCTGCCTCTCTTTGCCTGCCTCTATTTCGGTGCCTCTTTCTCTGCATCTAGTTTCCCACATCTCATTTGCCCCCTCTGATAACCCGCCTCTGATTCCCCGCCTCAGATTCCCCGCCTCAGATTCCCCGCCTCTGATTCCCCGCCTCAGATTCCCCGGCTCTGATTCCCCGCCTAAGATTCCCTGCCTCAGATTCCCCGCCTCAGATTCCCCGCCTCAGATTCCCCGCCTCAGATTTCCCGCCTCAGATTCCCCGCCTCAGATTCCCCGCCTCAGATTCCCCGCCTCAGATTCCCCGCCTCAGATTCCCCACCTCAGATTCCCCGCCTCAGATTCCACGCCTCAGATTCCCCGCGTCAGATTCCCCGCCTCAGATTCCCCGCCTCAGATTCCCCGCCTCAGATTCCCCGCCTCAGATTCCCCGCCTCTGATTCCCTGCCTCTGATTCCCTGCCTCTGATTCCCTGCCTCTGATTCCCTGCCTCTGATTCCCTGCCTCTGATTCCCTGCCTCTGATTCCCTGCCTCTGATTCCGCGCCTCTGATTCCACGCCTCTCTTTCCGTATCTCTGATTCCCCGCCTCTAATTCCCTGCCTATGATAACCTGCCTCTCTTTGCCTGCCTCTATTTCGGTGCCTCTTTCTCTGCATCTAGTTTCCCACATCTCATTTGCCCCCTCTGATAACCCGCCTCTGATTCCATGCCTCTGATTCCCCGCCTCTGATTCCCCGCCTCTTATTCCCTGCCTCTGATTCCCCGCCTCTGATTCCCTGACTCCGATTCCCTGCCTCAGATTCCCTGCCTCAGATTCCCTGCCTCTGATTCCCCACCTCTGATTCCCCGCCTCTTATTCCCCGCCTCTGATTCCCCGCCTCTGATTCCCCGCCTCTGATTACCCGCATCTGATTCCCTGCCTCAGATTCCCCGGCTCCTGATTCCCTGCATTAGATTCCCTGCCTCAGATTCCCTGCCTCTGATTTTCCGCATCTGATTCCCTGCCTCTGATTCCCCGCCTCTGATTCCTGCCTCAGAATCCCTGCCTCAGATTCCCTGCCTCAGATTCCCTGCCTCTTATTCCCTGCCTTTGATTCCCCGCCTCTTATTCCCCGCCTCTGATTCCCAGCATCTGATTCCCCGCCTATGATTCCCTGCCTCTGTTTCCCCGCCTCTGATAACCCGCCTCTGATTCCCCGTCTCAGATTCCCCGCCTCAGATTTCCCGCCTCAGATTCCCCGCCTCAGATTCCCCGCCTCAGATTCCCCGCCTCAGATTCCCCGCCTCAGATTCCCCGCCTCAGATTCCCCGCCTCAGATTCCCTGCCTCAGATTCCCTGCCTCAGATTCCCTGCCTCTGATTCCCCGCCTCTGATTCCCCGCCTCTTATTCCCCGCCTCTGATTCCCCGCCTCTGATTCCCCGCGTCTGATTCCCTGCCTCAGATTTCCCGGCTCTGATTCCCTGCATTAGATTCCCTGCCTCTGATTCCCTGCCTATGATTCCCTGCCTCTGATTCCCTGCCTCTGATTCCCTGCCTCTGATTCCCTGCCTCTGATTCCGCGCCTCTGATTCCACGCCTCTCTTTCCTTGTCTCTGATTCCCCGCCTCTGAATCCGTGCCTCTGATACCCTGCCTCTCTTTGCCTGCCTCTATTTCCGTGCCTCTTTCTCTGCATCTAGTTTCCCACATCTCATTTGCCCCCTCTGATAACCCGCCTCTGATTCCATGCCTCTGATTCACTGCCTCAGATTCCCTGCCTCAGATTCCCCGACTCAGATTTACCGCCTCAGATTCCCCGCCTCAGATTCCCTGCCTCAGATTCCCTCCCTCAGATTCCCTGCCTCAGATTCCCTGCCTCAGATTCCCTTCATCTGATGCCCTTCATCAATTCCCTGCCTCTGATTCCCCACCTCTGATTCCCCGCCTCAGATTCCCTGGCTCTGATTCTCTGGCTCAGATTCCCTGCCTTAGATTCCCTGCCTCTGATTCCCCGCATCTGATTCCAGGCCTCTTATTCCCCACCTCTGAATCCCCGCCTCTGATTGCCTGCCACTGATTGCCCGCCTCTTATTCCCCGCCTCTGATTCCACGCCTCTGATTCCCCACCTCTGTCTGTATGCCTCTCTTTCGCCTCCGCTTTTTCCCCTCCACTCTTTCCGCGCCTCTCTTTCCCTCCCTCAATTTCAACAACTCTGTTTGATCTGTTCTGTGTACCTCATTTTAAACACACAAGTTCCAACCACTATGTTTTGCCCGCCTCATTCCCCGCCTCTATTTATCCACCAATGTTTACCTGCCACTGTTTACCCGCCTGTTTCCCCGCCTCTGATTCCCCACCTTTCATTCCCCACCTCTCTTTCCCTGCCTCTAATTCCGCGCCTCTTTCTCTGCCTCTCTTTCCCCACATCTCTTTTCCTCCCGCTGATTCCCCGCCTCTGATTCCCCGCCTCTGATTCCCTGCCTCTGATTCCCCGCCTCTGATTCCCTGCCTCAGATTCCCTGCCTCAGATTCCCCGCCTCTGATTCCCCGCCTCAGATTCCCCGGCTCTGATTCCCTGCCTAAGATTCCATGCCTCAGATTCCCTGCCTCAGATTCCCTTCCTCAGATTCCCCGCCTCAGATTTCCCGCCTAAGATTCCCCGCCTCAGATTCCCCGCCTCAGATTCCCCGCCTCAGATTCCCCGCCTCAGATTCCCCGCCTCAGATTCCCCGCCTCAGATTCCACGCCTCTGATTCCCTGCCTCTGATTCCCTTCCTCTGATTCCCTGCCTCTGATTCCCTGCCTCTGATTCCGCGCCTCTGATTCCACACCTCTCTTTCCGTATCTCTGATTCCCCGCCTCTAATTCCCTGCCTCTGATACCCTGCCTCTCTTTGCCTGCCTCTATTTCGGTGCCTCTTTCTCTGCATCTAGTTTCCCACATCTCATTTGCCCCCTCTGATAACCCGCCTCTGATTCCATGCCTCTGATTCCCCACCTCTGATTCCCCGCCTCTTATTCCCTGCCTCTGATTCCCCGCCTCTGATTCCCTGCCTCCGATTCCCTGCCTCAGATTCCCTGCCTCAGATTCCCTGCCTCTGATTCCCCACCTCTGATTCCCCGCCTCTTATTCCCCGCCTCTGATTCCCCGCCTCTGATTCCCCGCCTCTGATTCCCCGCATCTGATTCCCTGCCTCAGATTCCCCGACTCTGATTCCCTGCATTAGATTCCCTGCCTCAGATTCCCTGCCTCTGATTCCCCGCATCTGATTCCCTGCCTCTGATTCCCCGCATCTGATTCCCTGCCTCTGATTCCCCGCCTCTGATTCCTGCCTCAGAATCCCTGCCTCACATTCCCTGCCTCAGATTCCCTGCCTCTTATTCCCTGCCTTTGATTCCCCGCCTCTTATTCCCCGCCTCTGATTCCCAGCATCTGATTCCCCGCCTATGATTCCCTGCCTCTGTTTCCCCGCCTCTGATAACCCGCCTCTGATTCCCCGCCTCAGATTCCCCGCCTCAGATTGCCTGCCTCAGATTCCCCGCCTCAGATTCCCCGCCTCTCTTTCCGTATCTCTGATTCCCCGCCTCTAATTCCCTGCCTATGATACCCTGCCTCTCTTTGCCTGCCTCTATTTCGGTGCCTCTTTCTCTGCATCTAGTTTCCCACATCTCATTTGCCCCCTCTGATAACCCGCCTCTGATTCCATGCCTCTGATTCCCCGCCTCTGATTCCCCGCCTCTGATTCCCTGCCTCTGATTCCCCGCCTCTGATTCCCTGCCTCCGATTCCCTGCCTCAGATTCCCTGCCTCAGATTCCCTGCCTCTGATTCCCCACCTCTGATTCCCCGCCTCTTATTCCCCGCCTCTGATTCACCGCCTCTGATTCCCCGCCTCTGATTCCCCGCATCTGATTCCCTGCCTCAGATTCCCCGGCTCTGATTCCCTGCATTAGATTCCCTGCCTCAGATTCCCTGCCTCTGATTCCCCGCATCTGATTCCCTGCCTCTGATTCCCCGCCTCTGATTCCTGCCTCAGAATCCCTGCCTCAGATTCCCTGCCTCAGATTCCCTGCCTCTTATTCCCTGCCTTTGATTCCCCGCCTCTTTTTCCCCGCCTCTGATTCCCAGCATCTGATTCCCCGCCTATGATTCCCTGACTCTCTTTCACCGCCTCTGATAACCCGCCTCTGATTCCCCGCCTCAGATTCCCCGCCTCAGATTCCCTGCCTCAGATTCCCCGCCTGAGATTCCCTGCCTCAGATTCCCTGCCTCAGATTCCCCGCCTCAGATTCCCCGCCTCTCTTTCCGTATCTCTGATTCCCCGCCTCTAATTCCCTGCCTATGATACCCTGCCTCTCTTTGCCTGCCTCTATTTCGGTGCCTCTTTCTCTGCATCTAGTTTCCCACATCTCATTTGCCCCCTCTGATAACCCGCCTCTGATTCCCCGCCTCTGATTCCCCGCCTCTGATTCCCCGCCTCTGATTCCCTGCCTCTGATTCCCCGCCTCTGATTCCCTGCCTCCCATTCCCTGCCTCAGATTCCCTGCCTCAGATTCCCTGCCTCTGATTCCCCACCTCTGATTCCCCGCCTCTTATTCCCCGCCTCTGATTCCCCGCCTCTGATTCCCCGCCTCTGATTCCCCGCATCTGATTCCCTGCCTCAGATTCCCCGGCTCTGATTCCCTGCATTAGATTCCCTGCCTCAGATTCCCTGCCTCTGATTCCCCGCATCTGATTCCCTGCCTCTGATTCCCCGCCTCTGATTCCTGCCTCAGAATCCCTGCCTCAGATTCCCCGCCTCTGATTCCCTGCCTCCCATTCCCTGCCTCAGATTCCCTGCCTCAGATTCCCTGCCTCTGATTCCCCACCTCTGATTCCCCGCCTCTGATTCCCCGCCTCTGATTCCCCGCATCTGATTCCCTGCCTCAGATTCCCCGGCTCTGATTCCCTGCATTAGATTCCCTGCCTCAGATTCCCTGCCTATGATTCCCCGCATCTGATTCCCTGCCTCTGATTCCCTGCCTCTGATTCCTGCCTCAGAATCCCTGCCTCAGATTCCCTGCCTCAGATTCCCTGCCTCTTATTCCCTGCCTTTGATTCCCCGCCTCTTATTCCCCGCCTCTGATTCCCAGCATCTGATTCCCTGCCTATGATTCCCTGTCTCTGTTTCCCCGCCTCTGATAACCCACCTCTGATTCCCCGCCTCAGATTCCCCGCCTCAGATTCCCTGCCTCAGATTCCCCGCCTCAGAATCCCCGCCTCAGATTCCCCGCCTCAGATTCCCCGCCTCAGATTCCCCGCCTCAGATTCCCCGCCTCAGATTCCCCGCCTCAGATTCCCCGCCTCAGATTCCCCGCCTCAGATTCCCCGCCTCAGATTTCCCGCCTCAGATTCCCCGCCACAGATTCCCCGCCTCAGATTCCCCGCCTCAGATTACCCGCCTCAGATTCCCCGCCTCAGATTCCCCGCCTCAGATTCCCCGCCTCAGATTCCCCGCCTCTGATTGCCTGCCTCTGATTCCCTGCCTCTGAATCCCTGCCTCTGATTCCCTGCATCTGATTCCCTGCCTCTGGTTCCCTGCCTCTGATTCCCTGCCTCTGATTCCGCGCCTCTGATTCCACGCTTCTCTTTCCGTATCTCTGATTCCCCGCCTCTGATTCCCTGCCTCTGATACCCTGCCTCTCTTTGCCTGCCTCTATTTCGGTGCCTCTTTCTCTGCATCTAGTTTCCCACATCTCATTTGCCCCCTCCGATAACCCGCCTCTGATTCCATGCCTCTGATTCCCCACCTCTGATTCCCAGCCTCTGATTCCCCGCCTCTGATTCCCCGCCTCTTATTCCCCGCCTCTGATTCCCCGCCTCTGATTCCCCGCCTCAGATTCCCCGGCTCTGATACCCTGCCTGAGATTCCCCGCCTCAGATTCCCCGCCTCAGATTCCCCGCCTCAGATTCCCCGCCTCAGATTCCCCACCTCAGATTCCCCGCCTCAGATTCCACGCCTCAGATTCCCCGCGTCAGATTCCCCGCCTCAGATTCCCCGCCTCAGATTCCCCGCCTCAGATTCCCCGCCTCAGATTCCCCGCCTCTGATTCCCTGCCTCTGATTCCCTGCCTCTGATTCCCTGCCTCTGATTCCCTGCCTCTGATTCCCTGCCTCTGATTCCGCGCCTCTGATTCCACGCCTCTCTTTCCGTATCTCTGATTCCCCGCCTCTAATTCCCTGCCTATGATAACCTGCCTCTCTTTGCCTGCCTCTATTTCGGTGCCTCTTTCTCTGCATCTAGTTTCCCACATCTCATTTGCCCCCTCTGATAACCCGCCTCTGATTCCCCGCCTCAGATTCCCCGCCTCAGATTCCCCGCCTCTGATTCCCCGCCTCAGATTCCCCGGCTCTGATTCCCCGCCTAAGATTCCCTGCCTCAGATTCCCCGCCTCAGATTCCCCGCCTCAGATTCCCCGCCTCAGATTTCCCGCCTCAGATTCCCCGCCTCAGATTCCCCGCCTCAGATTCCCCGCCTCAGATTCCCCGCCTCAGATTCCCCACCTCAGATTCCCCGCCTCAGATTCCACGCCTCAGATTCCCCGCGTCAGATTCCCCGCCTCAGATTCCCCGCCTCAGTTTCCCCGCCTCAGATTCCCCGCCTCAGATTCCCCGCCTCTGATTCCCTGCCTCTGATTCCCTGCCTCTGATTCCCTGCCTCTGATTCCCTGCCTCTGATTCCCTGCCTCTGATTCCCTGCCTCTGATTCCCTGCCTCTGATTCCGCGCCTCTGATTCCACGCCTCTCTTTCCGTATCTCTGATTCCCCGCCTCTAATTCCCTGCCTATGATAACCTGCCTCTCTTTGCCTGCCTCTATTTCGGTGCCTCTTTCTCTGCATCTAGTTTCCCACATCTCATTTGCCCCCTCTGATAACCCGCCTCTGATTCCATGCCTCTGATTCCCCGCCTCTGATTCCCCGCCTCTTATTCCCTGCCTCTGATTCCCCGCCTCTGATTCCCTGACTCCGATTCCCTGCCTCAGATTCCCTGCCTCAGATTCCCTGCCTCTGATTCCCCACCTCTGATTCCCCGCCTCTTATTCCCCGCCTCTGATTCCCCGCCTCTGATTCCCCGCCTCTGATTACCCGCATCTGATTCCCTGCCTCAGATTCCCCGGCTCCTGATTCCCTGCATTAGATTCCCTGCCTCAGATTCCCTGCCTCTGATTTTCCGCATCTGATTCCCTGCCTCTGATTCCCCGCCTCTGATTCCTGCCTCAGAATCCCTGCCTCAGATTCCCTGCCTCAGATTCCCTGCCTCTTATTCCCTGCCTTTGATTCCCCGCCTCTTATTCCCCGCCTCTGATTCCCAGCATCTGTTTCCCCGCCTCTGATAACCCGCCTCTGATTCCCCGTCTCAGATTCCCCGCCTCAGATTTCCCGCCTCAGATTCCCCGCCTCAGATTCCCCGCCTCAGATTCCCCGCCTCAGATTCCCCGCCTCAGATTCCCCGCCTCAGATTCCCCGCCTCAGATTCCCTGCCTCAGATTCCCTGCCTCAGATTCCCTGCCTCTGATTCCCCGCCTCTGATTCCCCGCCTCTTATTCCCCGCCTCTGATTCCCCGCCTCTGATTCCCCGCGTCTGATTCCCTGCCTCAGATTTCCCGGCTCTGATTCCCTGCATTAGATTCCCTGCCTCTGATTCCCTGCCTCTGATTCCCTGCCTCTGATTCCCTGCCTCTGATTCCCTGCCTCTGATTCCCTGCCTTTGATTCCGCGCCTCTGATTCCACGCCTCTCTTTCCTTGTCTCTGATTCCCCGCCTCTGAATCCGTGCCTCTGATACCCTGCCTCTCTTTGCCTGCCTCTATTTCCGTGCCTCTTTCTCTGCATCTAGTTTCCCACATCTCATTTGCCCCCTCTGATAACCCGCCTCTGATTCCATGCCTCTGATTCACTGCCTCAGATTCCCTGCCTCAGATTCCCCGACTCAGATTTACCGCCTCAGATTCCCCGCCTCAGATTCCCTGCCTCAGATTCCCTCCCTCAGATTCCCTGCCTCAGATTCCCTGCCTCAGATTCCCTTCATCTGATGCCCTTCATCAATTCCCTGCCTCTGATTCCCCACCTCTGATTCCCCGCCTCAGATTCCCTGGCTCTGATTCTCTGGCTCAGATTCCCTGCCTTAGATTCCCTGCCTCTGATTCCCCGCATCTGATTCCAGGCCTCTTATTCCCCACCTCTGAATCCCCGCCTCTGATTGCCTGCCACTGATTGCCCGCCTCTTATTCCCCGCCTCTGATTCCACGCCTCTGATTCCCCACCTCTGTCTGTATGCCTCTCTTTCGCCTCCGCTTTTTCCCCTCCACTCTTTCCGCGCCTCTCTTTCCCTCCCTCAATTTCAACAACTCTGTTTGATCTGTTCTGTGTACCTCATTTTAAACACACAAGTTCCAACCACTATGTTTTGCCCGCCTCATTCCCCGCCTCTATTTATCCACCAATGTTTACCTGCCACTGTTTACCCGCCTGTTTCCCCGCCTCTGATTCCCCACCTTTCATTCCCCACCTCTCTTTCCCTGCCTCTAATTCCGCGCCTCTTTCTCTGCCTCTCTTTCCCCACATCTCTTTTCCTCCCGCTGATTCCCCGCCTCTGATTCCCCGCCTCTGATTCCCTGCCTCTGATTCCCCGCCTCTGATTCCCTGCCTCAGATTCCCTGCCTCAGATTCCCCGCCTCTGATTCCCCGCCTCAGATTCCCCGGCTCTGATTCCCTGCCTAAGATTCCATGCCTCAGATTCCCTGCCTCAGATTCCCTTCCTCAGATTCCCCGCCTCAGATTTCCCGCCTAAGATTCCCCGCCTCAGATTCCCCGCCTCAGATTCCCCGCCTCAGATTCCACGCCTCTGATTCCCTGCCTCTGATTCCCTTCCTCTGATTCCCTGCCTCTGATTCCCTGCCTCTGATTCCGCGCCTCTGATTCCACACCTCTCTTTCCGTATCTCTGATTCCCCGCCTCTAATTCCCTGCCTCTGATACCCTGCCTCTCTTTGCCTGCCTCTATTTCGGTGCCTCTTTCTCTGCATCTAGTTTCCCACATCTCATTTGCCCCCTCTGATAACCCGCCTCTGATTCCATGCCTCTGATTCCCCACCTCTGATTCCCCGCCTCTTATTCCCTGCCTCTGATTCCCCGCCTCTGATTCCCTGCCTCCGATTCCCTGCCTCAGATTCCCTGCCTCAGATTCCCTGCCTCTGATTCCCCACCTCTGATTCCCCGCCTCTTATTCCCCGCCTCTGATTCCCCGCCTCTGATTCCCCGCCTCTGATTCCCCGCATCTGATTCCCTGCCTCAGATTCCCCGACTCTGATTCCCTGCATTAGATTCCCTGCCTCAGATTCCCTGCCTCTGATTCCCCGCATCTGATTCCCTGCCTCTGATTCCCCGCATCTGATTCCCTGCCTCTGATTCCCCGCCTCTGATTCCTGCCTCAGAATCCCTGCCTCACATTCCCTGCCTCAGATTCCCTGCCTCTTATTCCCTGCCTTTGATTCCCCGCCTCTTATTCCCCGCCTCTGATTCCCAGCATCTGATTCCCCGCCTATGATTCCCTGCCTCTGTTTCCCCGCCTCTGATAACCCGCCTCTGATTCCCCGCCTCAGATTCCCCGCCTCAGATTCCCTGCCTCAGATTCCCCGCCTCAGATTCCCCGCCTCTCTTTCCGTATCTCTGATTCCCCGCCTCTAATTCCCTGCCTATGATACCCTGCCTCTCTTTGCCTGCCTCTATTTCGGTGCCTCTTTCTCTGCATCTAGTTTCCCACATCTCATTTGCCCCCTCTGATAACCCGCCTCTGATTCCATGCCTCTGATTCCCCGCCTCTGATTCCCCGCCTCTGATTCCCTGCCTCTGATTCCCCGCCTCTGATTCCCTGCCTCCGATTCCCTGCCTCAGATTCCCTGCCTCAGATTCCCTGCCTCTGATTCCCCACCTCTGATTCCCCGCCTCTTATTCCCCGCCTCTGATTCACCGCCTCTGATTCCCCGCCTCTGATTCCCCGCATCTGATTCCCTGCCTCAGATTCCCCGGCTCTGATTCCCTGCATTAGATTCCCTGCCTCAGATTCCCTGCCTCTGATTCCCCGCATCTGATTCCCTGCCTCTGATTCCCCGCCTCTGATTCCTGCCTCAGAATCCCTGCCTCAGATTCCCTGCCTCAGATTCCCTGCCTCTTATTCCCTGCCTTTGATTCCCCGCCTCTTTTTCCCCGCCTCTGATTCCCAGCATCTGATTCCCCGCCTATGATTCCCTGACTCTCTTTCACCGCCTCTGATAACCCGCCTCTGATTCCCCGCCTCAGATTCCCCGCCTCAGATTCCCTGCCTCAGATTCCCCGCCTGAGATTCCCTGCCTCAGATTCCCTGCCTCAGATTCCACGCCTCAGATTCCCCGCCTCTCTTTCCGTATCTCTGATTCCCCGCCTCTAATTCCCTGCCTATGATACCCTGCCTCTCTTTGCCTGCCTCTATTTCGGTGCCTCTTTCTCTGCATCTAGTTTCCCACATCTCATTTGCCCCCTCTGATAACCCGCCTCTGATTCCCCGCCTCTGATTCCCCGCCTCTGATTCCCCGCCTCTGATTCCCTGCCTCTGATTCCCCGCCTCTGATTCCCTGCCTCCCATTCCCTGCCTCAGATTCCCTGCCTCAGATTCCCTGCCTCTGATTCCCCACCTCTGATTCCCCGCCTCTTATTCCCCGCCTCTGATTCCCCGCCTCTGATTCCCCGCCTCTGATTCCCCGCATCTGATTCCCTGCCTCAGATTCCCCGGCTCTGATTCCCTGCATTAGATTCCCTGCCTCAGATTCCCTGCCTCTGATTCCCCGCATCTGATTCCCTGCCTCTGATTCCCCGCCTCTGATTCCTGCCTCAGAATCCCTGCCTCAGATTCCCCGCCTCTGATTCCCTGCCTCCCATTCCCTGCCTCAGATTCCCTGCCTCAGATTCCCTGCCTCTGATTCCCCACCTCTGATTCCCCGCCTCTTATTCCCCACCTCTGATTCCCCGCCTCTGATTCCCCGCCTCTGATTCCCCGCATCTGATTCCCTGCCTCAGATTCCCCGGCTCTGATTCCCTGCATTAGATTCCCTGCCTCAGATTCCCTGCCTATGATTCCCCGCATCTGATTCCCTGCCTCTGATTCCCTGCCTCTGATTCCTGCCTCAGAATCCCTGCCTCAGATTCCCTGCCTCAGATTCCCTGCCTCTTATTCCCTGCCTTTGATTCCCCGCCTCTTATTCCCCGCCTCTGATTCCCAGCATCTGATTCCCTGCCTATGATTCCCTGTCTCTGTTTCCCCGCCTCTGATAACCCACCTCTGATTCCCCGCCTCAGATTCCCCGCCTCAGATTCCCTGCCTCAGATTCCCCGCCTCAGAATCCCCGCCTCAGATTCCCCGCCTCAGATTCCCCGCCTCAGATTCCCCGCCTCAGATTCCCCGCCTCAGATTCCCCGCCTCAGATTCCCCGCCTCAGATTCCCCGCCTCAGATTCCCCGCCTCAGATTTCCCGCCTCAGATTCCACGCCACAGATTCCCCGCCTCAGATTCCCCGCCTCAGATTACCCGCCTCAGATTCCCCGCCTCAGATTCCCCGCCTCAGATTCCCCGCCTCAGATTCCCCGCCTCTGATTGCCTGCCTCTGATTCCCTGCCTCTGAATCCCTGCCTCTGATTCCCTGCATCTGATTCCCTGCCTCTGGTTCCCTGCCTCTGATTCCCTGCCTCTGATTCCGCGCCTCTGATTCCACGCTTCTCTTTCCGTATCTCTGATTCCCCGCCTCTGATTCCCTGCCTCTGATACCCTGCCTCTCTTTGCCTGCCTCTATTTCGGTGCCTCTTTCTCTGCATCTAGTTTCCCACATCTCATTTGCCCCCTCCGATAACCCGCCTCTGATTCCATGCCTCTGATTCCCCACCTCTGATTCCCAGCCTCTGATTCCCCGCCTCTGATTCCCCGCCTCTGATTCCCCGCCTCTGATTCCCTGCCTTAGATTCCCTGCCTCAGATTCCCTGCCTCAGATTCCCTGCATCTGATTCCCCGCCTCTGATTCCCCGCCTCTTATTCCCCGCCTCTGATTCCCCGCCTCTGATTCCCCGCCTCAGATTCCCCGGCTCTGATACCCTGCCTGAGATTCCCTGCCTCAGATTCCCTGCCTATGATTCCCTGCCTCTGAGTCCCCGCGTCAGATTCCCCGGCTCTGATTCCCTGCCTGAGATTCCCTGCCTCAGATTCCCCGCCTCAGATTCCCTGCCTCAGATTCCCCGCCTCAGATTCCCCGCCTCAGATTCCCCTCCTCAGATTCCCCACCTCAGATTCCCCGCCTCAGATTCCCTGCCTCAGATTCCCCACCTCAGATTCCCCGCCTCAGATTCCCTGCCTCTGATTCCCTGCCTCAGATTCCCTGCCTCTGATTCCCTGCCTCTATATCCCTGCCTCTGATTCCCTGCCTCTGATTCCGCGCCTCTGATTCCCCCCTCTCTTTCCGTGTCTCTGATTCCCCGCCTCAGATTCCCTGCCTCAGATACCCTGCCTCTCTTTGCCTTCCTCTATTTCCGTGCCTCTTTCTCTGCATCTAGTTTCCCACATCTCATTTGCCCCCTCTGATAACCCGCCTCTGATTCCATGCCTCTGATTCCCCGCCTCAGATTCCCCGCCTCTGATTCCCCGCCTCCGATTCCCTGCCTCAGATTCCCTGCCTCAGATTCCTTGCCTCAGATTCCCTGCCTCTGATTCCCCGCCTCTGATTCCCGCCTCTGATTCCCTGCCTCTGTTTCCCCGCCTCTGAATCCCCGCGTCCGATTCCCCGCCTCAGATTCCCCGGCTCTGATTCCCTGCCTGAGATTCCATGCCTCAGATTCCCCACCTCAGATTCCCTGCCTCAGATTCCCCGCCTCAGATTCCCCGCCTCAGATTCCCCGCCTCAGATTCCCCGCCTCAGATTCCCCGCCTCAGATTCCCTGCCTCAGATTCCCCGCCTGAGATCCCCTGCCTCAGATTCCCTTCCTCAGATTCCCCGCCTCTGATTCCACACCTCTCTTTCAGTATCTCTGATTCCCCGCCTCTAATTCCCTGCCTCTGATACCCTGCCTCTCTTTGCCTGCCTCTATTTCGGTGCCTCTTTCTCTGCATCTAGTTTCCCACATCTCATTTGCCCCCTCTGATAACCCGCCTCTGATTCCATGCCTCTGATTCCCCACCTCTGATTCCCCGCCTCTTATTCCCTGCCTCTGATTCCCCGCCTCTGATTCCCTGCCTCCGATTCCCTGCCTCAGATTCCCTGCCTCAGATTCCCTGCCTCTGATTCCCCACCTCTGATTCCCCGCCTCTTATTCCCCGCCTCTGATTCCCCGCCTCTGATTCCCCGCCTCTGATTCCCCGCATCTGATTCCCTGCCTCAGATTCCCCGACTCTGATTCCCTGCATTAGATTCCCTGCCTCAGATTCCCTGCCTCTGATTCCCCGCATCTGATTCCCTGCCTCTGATTCCCCGCATCTGATTCCCTGCCTCTGATTCCCCGCCTCTGATTCCTGCCTCAGAATCCCTGCCTCACATTCCCTGCCTCAGATTCCCTGCCTCTTATTCCCTGCCTTTGATTCCCCGCCTCTTATTCCCCGCCTCTGATTCCCAGCATCTGATTCCCCGCCTATGATTCCCTGCCTCTGTTTCCCCGCCTCTGATAACCCGCCTCTGATTCCCCGCCTCAGATTCCCCGCCTCAGATTCCCTGCCTCAGATTCCCCGCCTGAGATTCCCTGCCTCAGATTCCCTGCCTCAGATTCCCCGCCTCAGATTCCCCGCCTCTCTTTCCGTATCTCTGATTCCCCGCCTCTAATTCCCTGCCTATGATACCCTGCCTCTCTTTGCCTGCCTCTATTTCGGTGCCTCTTTCTCTGCATCTAGTTTCCCACATCTCATTTGCCCCCTCTGATAACCCGCCTCTGATTCCATGCCTCTGATTCCCCGCCTCTGATTCCCCGCCTCTGATTCCCTGCCTCTGATTCCCCGCCTCTGATTCCCTGCCTCCGATTCCCTGCCTCAGATTCCCTGCCTCAGATTCCCTGCCTCTGATTCCCCACCTCTGATTCCCCGCCTCTTATTCCCCGCCTCTGATTCACCGCCTCTGATTCCCCGCCTCTGATACCCCGCATCTGATTCCCTGCCTCAGATTCCCCGGCTCTGATTCCCTGCATTAGATTCCCTGCCTCAGATTCCCTGCCTCTGATTCCCCGCATCTGATTCCCTGCCTCTGATTCCCCGCCTCTGATTCCTGCCTCAGAATCCCTGCCTCAGATTCCCTGCCTCAGATTCCCTGCCTCTTATTCCCTGCCTTTGATTCCCCGCCTCTTTTTCCCCGCCTCTGATTCCCAGCATCTGATTCCCCGCCTATGATTCCCTGACTCTCTTTCACCGCCTCTGATAACCCGCCTCTGATTCCCCGCCTCAGATTCCCCGCCTCAGATTCCCTGCCTCAGATTCCCCGCCTGAGATTCCCTGCCTCAGATTCACTGCCTCAGATTCCCCGCCTCAGATTCCCCGCCTCTCTTTCCGTATCTCTGATTCCCCGCCTCTAATTCCCTGCCTATGATACCCTGCCTCTCTTTGCCTGCCTCTATTTCGGTGCCTCTTTCTCTGCATCTAGTTTCCCACATCTCATTTGCCCCCTCTGATAACCCGCCTCTGATTCCATGCCTCTGATTCCCCGCCTCTGATTCCCCGCCTCTGATTCCCTGCCTCTGATTCCCCGCCTCTGATTCCCTGCCTCCCATTCCCTGCCTCAGATTCCCTGCCTCAGATTCCCTGCCTCTGATTCCCCACCTCTGATTCCCCGCCTCTTATTCCCCGCCTCTGATTCCCCGCCTCTGATTCCCCGCCTCTGATTCCCCGCATCTGATTCCCTGCCTCAGATTCCCCGGCTCTGATTCCCTGCATTAGATTCCCTGCCTCAGATTCCCTGCCTCTGATTCCCCGCATCTGATTCCCTGCCTCTGATTCCCCGCCTCTGATTCCTGCCTCAGAATCCCTGCCTCAGATTCCCCGCCTCTGATTCCCTGCCTCCCATTCCCTGCCTCAGATTCCCTGCCTCAGATTCCCTGCCTCTGATTCCCCACCTCTGATTCCCCGCCTCTTATTCCCCACCTCTGATTCCCCGCCTCTGATTCCCCGCCTCTGATTCCCCGCATCTGATTCCCTGCCTCAGATTCCCCGGCTCTGATTCCCTGCATTAGATTCCCTGCCTCAGATTCCCTGCCTCTGATTCCCCGCATCTGATTCCCTGCCTCTGATTCCCTGCCTCTGATTCCTGCCTCAGAATCCCTGCCTCAGATTCCCTGCCTCAGATTCCCTGCCTCTTATTCCCTGCCTTTGATTCCCCGCCTCTTATTCCCCGCCTCTGATTCCCAGCATCTGATTCCCTGCCTATGATTCCCTGTCTCTGTTTCCCCGCCTCTGATAACCCACCTCTGATTCCCCGCCTCAGATTCCCCGCCTCAGATTCCCTGCCTCAGATTCCCCGCCTCAGAATCCCCGCCTCAGATTCCCCGCCTCAGATTCCCCGCCTCAGATTCCCCGCCTCAGATTCCCCGCCTCAGATTCCCCGCCTCAGATTCCCCGCCTCAGATTCCCCGCCTCAGATTCCCCGCCTCAGATTTCCCGCCTCAGATTCCCCGCCACAGATTCCCCGCCTCAGATTCCCCGCCTCAGATTACCCGCCTCAGATTCCCCGCCTCAGATTCCCCGCCTCAGATTCCCCGCCTCAGATTCCCCGCCTCTGATTGCCTGCCTCTGATTCCCTGCCTCTGAATCCCTGCCTCTGATTCCCTGCATCTGATTCCCTGCCTCTGGTTCCCTGCCTCTGATTCCCTGCCTCTGATTCCGCGCCTCTGATTCCACGCTTCTCTTTCCGTATCTCTGATTCCCCGCCTCTGATTCCCTGCCTCTGATACCCTGCCTCTCTTTGCCTGCCTCTATTTCGGTGC
This sequence comes from Narcine bancroftii, assembly GCF_036971445.1. Taxonomy (NCBI): domain Eukaryota; kingdom Metazoa; phylum Chordata; class Chondrichthyes; order Torpediniformes; family Narcinidae; genus Narcine; species Narcine bancroftii. The sequence continues at coordinate 319,568,146 of NC_091472.1, forward strand.
CTCTTTCTCTGCATCTAGTTTCCCACATCTCATTTGCCCCCTCCGATAACCCGCCTCTGATTCCATGCCTCTGATTCCCCACCTCTGATTCCCAGCCTCTGATTCCCCGCCTCTGATTCCCCGCCTCTGATTCCCCGCCTCTGATTCCCTGCCTTAGATTCCCTGCCTCAGATTCCCTGCCTCAGATTCCCTGCATCTGATTCCCCGCCTCTGATTCCCCGCCTCATATTCCCCGCCTCTGATTCCCCGCCTCTGATTCCCCGCCTCAGATTCCCCGGCTCTGATACCCTGCCTGAGATTCCCTGCCTCAGATTCCCTGCCTATGATTCCCTGCCTCTGAGTCCCCGCGTCAGATTCCCCGGCTCTGATTCCCTGCCTGAGATTCCCTGCCTCAGATTCCCCGCCTCAGATTCCCTGCCTCAGATTCCCCGCCTCAGATTCCCCACCTCAGATTCCCCGCCTCAGATTCCCTGCCTCAGATTCCCCACCTCAGATTCCCCGCCTCAGATTCCCTGCCTCTGATTCCCTGCCTCAGATTCCCTGCCTCTGATTCCCTGCCTCTATATCCCTGCCTCTGATTCCCTGCCTCTGATTCCGCGCCTCTGATTCCCCCCTCTCTTTCCGTGTCTCTGATTCCCCGCCTCAGATTCCCTGCCTCAGATACCCTGCCTCTCTTTGCCTTCTTCTATTTCCGTGCCTCTTTCTCTGCATCTAGTTTACCACATCTCATTTGCCCCCTCTGATAACCCACCTCTGATTCCATGCCTCTGATTCCCCGCCTCAGATTCCCCGCCTCTGATTCCCCGCCTCCGATTCCCTGCCTCAGATTCCCTGCCTCAGATTCCTTGCCTCAGATTCCCTGCCTCTGATTCCCCGCCTCTGATTCCCGCCTCTGATTCCCTGCCTCTGTTTCCCCGCCTCTGAATCCCCGCGTCCGATTCCCCGCCTCAGATTCCCCGGCTCTGATTCCCTGCCTGAGATTCCATGCCTCAGATTCCCCACCTCAGATTCCCTGCCTCAGATTCCCCACCTCAGATTCCCCGCCTCAGATTCCCCGCCTCAGATTCCCCGCCTCAGATTCCCCGCCTCAGATTCCCTGCTTCAGATTCCCCGCCTGAGATCCCCTGCCTCAGATTCCCTTCCTCAGATTCCCCGCCTCAGATTCCCAGCCTCTCTTTCCGTATCTCTGATTCCCCGCCTCTAATTCCCTGCCTATGATACCCTGCCTCTCTTTGCCTGCCTCTATTTCGGTGCCTCTTTCTCTGCATCTAGTTTCCCACATCTCATTTGCACCCTCTGATAACCCGCCTCTGATTCCATGCCTCTGATTCCCCGCCTCTGATTCCCCGCCTCTGATTCCCTGCCTCTGATTCCCCGCCTCTGATTCCCTGCCTCCAATTCCCTGCCTCAGATTCCCTGCCTCAGATTCCCTGCCTCTGATTCCCCACCTCTGATTCCCCGCCTCTTATTCCCCGCCTCTGATTCCCCGCCTCTGATTCCCCGCCTCTGATTCCCCGCATCTGATTCCCTGCCTCAGATTCCCCGGCTCTGATTCCCTGCATTAGATTCCCTGCCTCAGATTCCCTGCCTCTGATTCCCCGCATCTGATTCCCTGCCTCTGATTCCCCGCCTCTGATTCCTGCCTCAGAATCCCTGTCTCAGATTCCCTGCCTCAGATTCCCTGCCTCTTATTCCCTGCCTTTGATTCCCCGCCTCTTATTCCCCGCCTCTGATTCCCAGCATCTGATTCCCTGCCTATGATTCCCTGCCTCTGTTTCCCCGCCTCTGATAACCCGCCTCTGATTCCCCGCGTCAGATTCCCCGCCTCAGATTCCCCGCCTCAGATTCCCCGCCTCAGAATCCCCGCCTCAGATTCCCCGCCTCAGATTCCCCGCCTCAGATTCCCCGCCTCAGATTCCCCGCCTCATATTCCCCGCCTCAGATTCCCCGCCTCAGATTCCCCGCCTCAGATTCCCCGCCTCAGATTCCCCGCCTTAGATTTCCCGCCTCAGATTCCCCGCCTCAGATTCCCCGCCTCAGATTCCCCACCTCAGATTACCCGCCTCAGATTCCCCGCCTCAGATTGCCTGCCTCTGATTCCCTGCCTCTGAATCCCTGCCTCTGATTCCCTGCATCTGATTCCCTGCCTCTGGTTCCCTGCCTCTGATTCCCTGCATCTGATTCCCTGCCTCTGGTTCCCTGCCTCTGATTCCCTGCCTCTGATTCCGCGCCTCTGATTCCACGCTTCTCTTTCCGTATCTCTGATTCCCCGCCTCTGATTCCCTGCCTCTGATACCCTGCCTCTCTTTGCCTGCCTCTATTTCGGTGCCTCTTTCTCTGCATCTAGTTTCCCACATCTCATTTGCCCCCTCCGATAACCCGCCTCTGATTCCATGCCTCTGATTCCCCACCTCTGATTCCCAGCCTCTGATTCCCCGCCTCTGATTCCCCGCCTCTGATTCCCCGCCTCTGATTCCCTGCCTTAGATTCCCTGCCTCAGATTCCCTGCCTCAGATTCCCTGCATCTGATTCCCCGCCTCTGATTCCCCGCCTCATATTCCCCGCCTCTGATTCCCCGCCTCTGATTCCCCGCCTCAGATTCCCCGGCTCTGATACCCTGCCTGAGATTCCCTGCCTCAGATTCCCTGCCTATGATTCCCTGCCTCTGAGTCCCCGCGTCAGATTCCCCGGCTCTGATTCCCTGCCTGAGATTCCCTGCCTCAGATTCCCCGCCTCAGATTCCCTGCCTCAGATTCCCCGCCTCAGATTCCCCGCCTCAGATTCCCCTCCTCAGATTCCCCACCTCAGATTCCCCGCCTCAGATTCCCTGCCTCAGATTCCCCACCTCAGATTCCCCGCCTCAGATTCCCTGCCTCTGATTCCCTGCCTCAGATTCCCTGCCTCTGATTCCCTGCCTCTATATCCCTGCCTCTGATTCCCTGCCTCTGATTCCGCGCCTCTGATTCCCCCCTCTCTTTCCGTGTCTCTGATTCCCCGCCTCAGATTCCCTGCCTCAGATACCCTGCCTCTCTTTGCCTTCCTCTATTTCCGTGCCTCTTTCTCTGCATCTAGTTTCCCACATCTCATTTGCCCCCTCTGATAACCCGCCTCTGATTCCATGCCTCTGATTCCCCGCCTCAGATTCCCCGCCTCTGATTCCCCGCCTCCGATTCCCTGCCTCAGATTCCCTGCCTCAGATTCCTTGCCTCAGATTCCCTGCCTCTGATTCCCCGCCTCTGATTCCCGCCTCTGATTCCCTGCCTCTGTTTCCCCGCCTCTGAATCCCCGCGTCCGATTCCCCGCCTCAGATTCCCCGGCTCTGATTCCCTGCCTGAGATTCCATGCCTCAGATTCCCCACCTCAGATTCCCTGCCTCAGATTCCCCGCCTCAGATTCCCCGCCTCAGATTCCCCGCCTCAGATTCCCCGCCTCAGATTCCCCGCCTCAGATTCCCTGCTTCAGATTCCCCGCCTGAGATCCGCTGCCTCAGATTCCCTTCCTCAGATTCCCCGCCTCAGATTCCCAGCCTCTCTTTCCGTATCTCTGATTCCCCGCCTCTAATTCCCTGCCTATGATACCCTGCCTCTCTTTGCCTGCCTCTATTTCGGTGCCTCTTTCTCTGCATCTAGTTTCCCACATCTCATTTGCACCCTCTGATAACCCGCCTCTGATTCCATGCCTCTGATTCCCCGCCTCTGATTCCCCGCCTCTGATTCCCTGCCTCTGATTCCCCGCCTCTGATTCCCTGCCTCCAATTCCCTGCCTCAGATTCCCTGCCTCAGATTCCCTGCCTCTGATTCCCCACCTCTGATTCCCCGCCTCTTATTCCCCGCCTCTGATTCCCCACCTCTGATTCCCCGCCTCTGATTCCCCGCATCTGATTCCCTGCCTCAGATTCCCCGGCTCTGATTCCCTGCATTAGATTCCCTGCCTCAGATTCCCTGCCTCTGATTCCCCGCATCTGATTCCCTGCCTCTGATTCCCCGCCTCTGATTCCTGCCTCAGAATCCCTGCCTCAGATTCCCTGCCTCAGATTCCCTGCCTCTTATTCCCTGCCTTTGATTCCCCGCCTCTTATTCCCCGCCTCTGATTCCCAGCATCTGATTCCCTGCCTATGATTCCCTGCCTCTGTTTCCCCGCCTCTGATAACCCGCCTCTGATTCCCCGCGTCAGATTCCCCGCCTCAGATTCCCTGCCTCAGATTCCCCGCCTCAGAATCCCCGCCTCAGATTCCCCGCCTCAGATTCCCCGCCTCAGATTCCCCGCCTCAGATTCCCCGCCTCATATTCCCCGCCTCAGATTCCCCGCCTCAGATTCCCCGCCTCAGATTCCCCGCCTCAGATTCCCCGCCTTAGATTTCCCGCCTCAGATTCCCCGCCTCAGATTCCCCGCCTCAGATTCCCCACCTCAGATTACCCGCCTCAGATTCCCCGCCTCAGATTGCCTGCCTCTGATTCCCTGCCTCTGAATCCCTGCCTCTGATTCCCTGCATCTGATTCCCTGCCTCTGGTTCCCTGCCTCTGATTCCCTGCCTCTGATTCCGCGCCTCTGATTCCACGCCTCTCTTTCCGTATCTCTGATTCCCCGCCACTGATTCCCTGCCTCTGATACCCTGCCTCTCTTTGCCTGCCTCTATTTCGGTGCCTCTTTCTCTGCATCTAGTTTCCCACATCTCATTTTCCCCCTCCGATAACCCGCCTCTGATTCCATGCCTCTGATTCCCCACCTCTGATTCCCCGCCTCTGATTCCCCGCCTCTGATTCCCCGCCTCTGATTCCCCGCCTCTGATTCCCTGCCTCAGATTACCTGCCTCAGATTCCCTGCCTCAGATTCCCTGCATCTGATTCCCCGCCTCTGATTCCCCGCCTCTTATTCCCCGCCTCTGATTCCCCACCTCTGATTCCCCGCCTCAGATTCCCCGGCTCTGATTCCCTGCCTGAGATTCCCTGCCTCAGATTCCCTGCCTATGATTCCCTGCCTCTGAGTCCCCGCGTCAGATTCCCCGGCTCTGATTCCCTGCCTGAGATTCCCTGCCTCAGATTCCCCGCCTCAGATTCCCTGCCTCAGATTCCCCGCCTCAGATTCCCCGCCTCAGATTCCCCGCCTCAGATTCCCCACCTCAGATTCCCCGCCTCAGATTCCCCGCCTCAGATTCCCCACCTCAGATTCCCCGCCTCAGATTCCCTGCCTCTGATTCCCTGCCTCTGATTCCGCGCCTCTGATTCCCCGCCTCTCTTTCCGTGTCTCTGATTCCCCGCCTCAGATTCCCTGCCTCAGATACCCTGCCTCTCTTTGCCTTCCTCTATTTCCGTGCCTCTTTCTCTGCATCTAGTTTCCCACATCTCATTTGCCCCCTCTGATAACCCGCCTCTGATTCCATGCCTCTGATTCCCCGCCTCAGATTCCCCGCCTCTGATTCCCCGCCTCTGATTCCCTGCCTCAGATTCCCTGCCTCAGATTCCTTGCCTCAGATTCCCTGCCTCTGATTCCCCGCCTCTGATTCCCCGCCTCTTTTTCCCTGCCTCTGATTCCCCGCCTCTGATTCCCGCCTCTGATTCCCTGCCTCTGTTTCCCCGCCTCTGAATCCCCGCGTCTGATTCCCCGCCTCAGATTCCCCGGCTCTGATTCCCTGCCTGAGATTCCATGCCTCAGATTCCCCACCTCAGATTCCCTGCCTCAGATTCCCCACCTCAGACTCCCAGCCTCAGATTCCCCGCATCAGATTCCCCGCCTCAGATTCCCCGCCTCTGATTCCCAGCATCTGATTCCCCGCCTATGATTCCCTGACTCTCTTTCACCGCCTCTGATAACCCGCCTCTGATTCCCCGCCTCAGATTCCCCGCCTCAGATTCCCTGCCTCAGATTCCCCGCCTGAGATTCCCTGCCTCAGATTCACTGCCTCAGATTCCCCGCCTCAGATTCCCCGCCTCTCTTTCCGTATCTCTGATTCCCCGCCTCTAATTCCCTGCCTATGATACCCTGCCTCTCTTTGCCTGCCTCTATTTCGGTGCCTCTTTCTCTGCATCTAGTTTCCCACATCTCATTTGCCCCCTCTGATAACCCGCCTCTGATTCCATGCCTCTGATTCCCCGCCTCTGATTCCCCGCCTCTGATTCCCTGCCTCTGATTCCCCGCCTCTGATTCCCTGCCTCCCATTCCCTGCCTCAGATTCCCTGCCTCAGATTCCCTGCCTCTGATTCCCCACCTCTGATTCCCCGCCTCTTATTCCCCGCCTCTGATTCCCCGCCTCTGATTCCCCGCCTCTGATTCCCCGCATCTGATTCCCTGCCTCAGATTCCCCGGCTCTGATTCCCTGCATTAGATTCCCTGCCTCAGATTCCCTGCCTCTGATTCCCCGCATCTGATTCCCTGCCTCTGATTCCCCGCCTCTGATTCCTGCCTCAGAATCCCTGCCTCAGATTCCCCGCCTCTGATTCCCTGCCTCCCATTCCCTGCCTCAGATTCCCTGCCTCAGATTCCCTGCCTCTGATTCCCCACCTCTGATTCCCCGCCTCTTATTCCCCACCTCTGATTCCCCGCCTCTGATTCCCCGCCTCTGATTCCCCGCATCTGATTCCCTGCCTCAGATTCCCCGGCTCTGATTCCCTGCATTAGATTCCCTGCCTCAGATTCCCTGCCTCTGATTCCCCGCATCTGATTCCCTGCCTCTGATTCCCTGCCTCTGATTCCTGCCTCAGAATCCCTGCCTCAGATTCCCTGCCTCAGATTCCCTGCCTCTTATTCCCTGCCTTTGATTCCCCGCCTCTTATTCCCCGCCTCTGATTCCCAGCATCTGATTCCCTGCCTATGATTCCCTGTCTCTGTTTCCCCGCCTCTGATAACCCACCTCTGATTCCCCGCCTCAGATTCCCCGCCTCAGATTCCCTGCCTCAGATTCCCCGCCTCAGAATCCCCGCCTCAGATTCCCCGCCTCAGATTCCCCGCCTCAGATTCCCCGCCTCAGATTCCCCGCCTCAGATTCCCCGCCTCAGATTCCCCGCCTCAGATTCCCCGCCTCAGATTCCCCGCCTCAGATTTCCCGCCTCAGATTCCCCGCCACAGATTCCCCGCCTCAGATTCCCCGCCTCAGATTACCCGCCTCAGATTCCCCGCCTCAGATTCCCCGCCTCAGATTCCCCGCCTCAGATTCCCCGCCTCTGATTGCCTGCCTCTGATTCCCTGCCTCTGAATCCCTGCCTCTGATTCCCTGCATCTGATTCCCTGCCTCTGGTTCCCTGCCTCTGATTCCCTGCCTCTGATTCCGCGCCTCTGATTCCACGCTTCTCTTTCCGTATCTCTGATTCCCCGCCTCTGATTCCCTGCCTCTGATACCCTGCCTCTCTTTGCCTGCCTCTATTTCGGTGCCTCTTTCTCTGCATCTAGTTTCCCACATCTCATTTGCCCCCTCCGATAACCCGCCTCTGATTCCATGCCTCTGATTCCCCACCTCTGATTCCCAGCCTCTGATTCCCCGCCTCTGATTCCCCGCCTCTGATTCCCCGCCTCTGATTCCCTGCCTTAGATTCCCTGCCTCAGATTCCCTGCCTCAGATTCCCTGCATCTGATTCCCCGCCTCTGATTCCCCGCCTCATATTCCCCGCCTCTGATTCCCCGCCTCTGATTCCCCGCCTCAGATTCCCCGGCTCTGATACCCTGCCTGAGATTCCCTGCCTCAGATTCCCTGCCTATGATTCCCTGCCTCTGAGTCCCCGCGTCAGATTCCCCGGCTCTGATTCCCTGCCTGAGATTCCCTGCCTCAGATTCCCCGCCTCAGATTCCCTGCCTCAGATTCCCCGCCTCAGATTCCCCACCTCAGATTCCCCGCCTCAGATTCCCTGCCTCAGATTCCCCACCTCAGATTCCCCGCCTCAGATTCCCTGCCTCTGATTCCCTGCCTCAGATTCCCTGCCTCTGATTCCCTGCCTCTATATCCCTGCCTCTGATTCCCTGCCTCTGATTCCGCGCCTCTGATTCCCCCCTCTCTTTCCGTGTCTCTGATTCCCCGCCTCAGATTCCCTGCCTCAGATACCCTGCCTCTCTTTGCCTTCCTCTATTTCCGTGCCTCTTTCTCTGCATCTAGTTTACCACATCTCATTTGCCCCCTCTGATAACCCACCTCTGATTCCATGCCTCTGATTCCCCGCCTCAGATTCCCCGCCTCTGATTCCCCGCCTCCGATTCCCTGCCTCAGATTCCCTGCCTCAGATTCCTTGCCTCAGATTCCCTGCCTCTGATTCCCCGCCTCTGATTCCCGCCTCTGATTCCCTGCCTCTGTTTCCCCGCCTCTGAATCCCCGCGTCCGATTCCCCGCCTCAGATTCCCCGGCTCTGATTCCCTGCCTGAGATTCCATGCCTCAGATTCCCCACCTCAGATTCCCTGCCTCAGATTCCCCGCCTCAGATTCCCCGCCTCAGATTCCCCGCCTCAGATTCCCCGCCTCAGATTCCCCGCCTCAGATTCCCTGCTTCAGATTCCCCGCCTGAGATCCCCTGCCTCAGATTCCCTTCCTCAGATTCCCCGCCTCAGATTCCCAGCCTCTCTTTCCGTATCTCTGATTCCCCGCCTCTAATTCCCTGCCTATGATACCCTGCCTCTCTTTGCCTGCCTCTATTTCGGTGCCTCTTTCTCTGCATCTAGTTTCCCACATCTCATTTGCACCCTCTGATAACCCGCCTCTGATTCCATGCCTCTGATTCCCCGCCTCTGATTCCCCGCCTCTGATTCCCTGCCTCTGATTCCCCGCCTCTGATTCCCTGCCTCCAATTCCCTGCCTCAGATTCCCTGCCTCAGATTCCCTGCCTCTGATTCCCCACCTCTGATTCCCCGCCTCTTATTCCCCGCCTCTGATTCCCCGCCTCTGATTCCCCGCCTCTGATTCCCCGCATCTGATTCCCTGCCTCAGATTCCCCGGCTCTGATTCCCTGCATTAGATTCCCTGCCTCAGATTCCCTGCCTCTGATTCCCCGCATCTGATTCCCTGCCTCTGATTCCCCGCCTCTGATTCCTGCCTCAGAATCCCTGTCTCAGATTCCCTGCCTCAGATTCCCTGCCTCTTATTCCCTGCCTTTGATTCCCCGCCTCTTATTCCCCGCCTCTGATTCCCAGCATCTGATTCCCTGCCTATGATTCCCTGCCTCTGTTTCCCCGCCTCTGATAACCCGCCTCTGATTCCCCGCGTCAGATTCCCCGCCTCAGATTCCCCGCCTCAGATTCCCCGCCTCAGAATCCCCGCCTCAGATTCCCCGCCTCAGATTCCCCGCCTCAGATTCCCCGCCTCAGATTCCCCGCCTCATATTCCCCGCCTCAGATTCCCCGCCTCAGATTCCCCGCCTCAGATTCCCCGCCTCAGATTCCCCGCCTTAGATTTCCCGCCTCAGATTCCCCGCCTCAGATTCCCCGCCTCAGATTCCCCACCTCAGATTACCCGCCTCAGATTCCCCGCCTCAGATTGCCTGCCTCTGATTCCCTGCCTCTGAATCCCTGCCTCTGATTCCCTGCATCTGATTCCCTGCCTCTGGTTCCCTGCCTCTGATTCCCTGCATCTGATTCCCTGCCTCTGGTTCCCTGCCTCTGATTCCCTGCCTCTGATTCCGCGCCTCTGATTCCACGCTTCTCTTTCCGTATCTCTGATTCCCCGCCTCTGATTCCCTGCCTCTGATACCCTGCCTCTCTTTGCCTGCCTCTATTTCGGTGCCTCTTTCTCTGCATCTAGTTTCCCACATCTCATTTGCCCCCTCCGATAACCCGCCTCTGATTCCATGCCTCTGATTCCCCACCTCTGATTCCCAGCCTCTGATTCCCCGCCTCTGATTCCCCGCCTCTGATTCCCCGCCTCTGATTCCCTGCCTTAGATTCCCTGCCTCAGATTCCCTGCCTCAGATTCCCTGCATCTGATTCCCCGCCTCTGATTCCCCGCCTCATATTCCCCGCCTCTGATTCCCCGCCTCTGATTCCCCGCCTCAGATTCCCCGGCTCTGATACCCTGCCTGAGATTCCCTGCCTCAGATTCCCTGCCTATGATTCCCTGCCTCTGAGTCCCCGCGTCAGATTCCCCGGCTCTGATTCCCTGCCTGAGATTCCCTGCCTCAGATTCCCCGCCTCAGATTCCCTGCCTCAGATTCCCCGCCTCAGATTCCCCGCCTCAGATTCCCCTCCTCAGATTCCCCACCTCAGATTCCCCGCCTCAGATTCCCTGCCTCAGATTCCCCACCTCAGATTCCCCGCCTCAGATTCCCTGCCTCTGATTCCCTGCCTCAGATTCCCTGCCTCTGATTCCCTGCCTCTATATCCCTGCCTCTGATTCCCTGCCTCTGATTCCGCGCCTCTGATTCCCCCCTCTCTTTCCGTGTCTCTGATTCCCCGCCTCAGATTCCCTGCCTCAGATACCCTGCCTCTCTTTGCCTTCCTCTATTTCCGTGCCTCTTTCTCTGCATCTAGTTTCCCACATCTCATTTGCCCCCTCTGATAACCCGCCTCTGATTCCATGCCTCTGATTCCCCGCCTCAGATTCCCCGCCTCTGATTCCCCGCCTCCGATTCCCTGCCTCAGATTCCCTGCCTCAGATTCCTTGCCTCAGATTCCCTGCCTCTGATTCCCCGCCTCTGATTCCCGCCTCTGATTCCCTGCCTCTGTTTCCCCGCCTCTGAATCCCCGCGTCCGATTCCCCGCCTCAGATTCCCCGGCTCTCATTCCCTGCCTGAGATTCCATGCCTCAGATTCCCCACCTCAGATTCCCTGCCTCAGATTCCCCGCCTCAGATTCCCCGCCTCAGATTCCCCGCCTCAGATTCCCCGCCTCAGATTCCCCGCCTTAGATTCCCTGCTTCAGATTCCCCGCCTGAGATCCGCTGCCTCAGATTCCCTTCCTCAGATTCCCCGCCTCAGATTCCCAGCCTCTCTTTCCGTATCTCTGATTCCCCGCCTCTAATTCCCTGCCTATGATACCCTGCCTCTCTTTGCCTGCCTCTATTTCGGTGCCTCTTTCTCTGCATCTAGTTTCCCACATCTCATTTGCACCCTCTGATAACCCGCCTCTGATTCCATGCCTCTGATTCCCCGCCTCTGATTCCCCGCCTCTGATTCCCTGCCTCTGATTCCCCGCCTCTGATTCCCTGCCTCCAATTCCCTGCCTCAGATTCCCTGCCTCAGATTCCCTGCCTCTGATTCCCCACCTCTGATTCCCCGCCTCTTATTCCCCGCCTCTGATTCCCCACCTCTGATTCCCCGCCTCTGATTCCCCGCATCTGATTCCCTGCCTCAGATTCCCCGGCTCTGATTCCCTGCATTAGATTCCCTGCCTCAGATTCCCTGCCTCTGATTCCCCGCATCTGATTCCCTGCCTCTGATTCCCCGCCTCTGATTCCTGCCTCAGAATCCCTGCCTCAGATTCCCTGCCTCAGATTCCCTGCCTCTTATTCCCTGCCTTTGATTCCCCGCCTCTTATTCCCCGCCTCTGATTCCCAGCATCTGATTCCCTGCCTATGATTCCCTGCCTCTGTTTCCCCGCCTCTGATTCCCCGCATCTGATTCCCTGCCTCTGATTCCCCGCCTCTGATTCCTGCCTCAGAATCCCTGCCTCAGATTCCCTGCCTCAGATTCCCTGCCTCAGATTCCCTGCATCTGATTCCCCGCCTCTGATTCCCCGCCTCTTATTCCCCGCCTCTGATTCCCCGCCTCTGATTCCCCGCCTCAGATTCCCCGGCTCTGATACCCTGCCTGAGATTCCCTGCCTCAGATTCCCTGCCTATGATTCCCTGCCTCTGAGTCCCCGCGTCAGATTCCCCGGCTCTGATTCCCTGCCTGAGATTCCCTGCCTCAGATTCCCCGCCTCAGATTCCCTGCCTCAGATTCCCCGCCTCAGATTCCCCGCCTCAGATTCCCCTCCTCAGATTCCCCACCTCAGATTCCCCGCCTCAGATTCCCTGCCTCAGATTCCCCACCTCAGATTCCCCGCCTCAGATTCCCTGCCTCTGATTCCCTGCCTCAGATTCCCTGCCTCTGATTCCCTGCCTCTATATCCCTGCCTCTGATTCCCTGCCTCTGATTCCGCGCCTCTGATTCCCCCCTCTCTTTCCGTGTCTCTGATTCCCCGCCTCAGATTCCCTGCCTCAGATACCCTGCCTCTCTTTGCCTTCCTCTATTTCCGTGCCTCTTTCTCTGCATCTAGTTTCCCACATCTCATTTGCCCCCTCTGATAACCCGCCTCTGATTCCATGCCTCTGATTCCCCGCCTCAGATTCCCCGCCTCTGATTCCCCGCCTCCGATTCCCTGCCTCAGATTCCCTGCCTCAGATTCCTTGCCTCAGATTCCCTGCCTCTGATTCCCCGCCTCTGATTCCCGCCTCTGATTCCCTGCCTCTGTTTCCCCGCCTCTGAATCCCCGCGTCCGATTCCCCGCCTCAGATTCCCCGGCTCTGATTCCCTGCCTGAGATTCCATGCCTCAGATTCCCCACCTCAGATTCCCTGCCTCAGATTCCCCGCCTCAGATTCCCCGCCTCAGATTCCCCGCCTCAGATTCCCCGCCTCAGATTCCCCGCCTCAGATTCCCTGCCTCAGATTCCCCGCCTGAGATCCCCTGCCTCAGATTCCCTTCCTCAGATTCCCCGCCTCTGATTCCACACCTCTCTTTCAGTATCTCTGATTCCCCGCCTCTAATTCCCTGCCTCTGATACCCTGCCTCTCTTTGCCTGCCTCTATTTCGGTGCCTCTTTCTCTGCATCTAGTTTCCCACATCTCATTTGCCCCCTCTGATAACCCGCCTCTGATTCCATGCCTCTGATTCCCCACCTCTGATTCCCCGCCTCTTATTCCCTGCCTCTGATTCCCCGCCTCTGATTCCCTGCCTCCGATTCCCTGCCTCAGATTCCCTGCCTCAGATTCCCTGCCTCTGATTCCCCACCTCTGATTCCCCGCCTCTTATTCCCCGCCTCTGATTCCCCGCCTCTGATTCCCCGCCTCTGATTCCCCGCATCTGATTCCCTGCCTCAGATTCCCCGACTCTGATTCCCTGCATTAGATTCCCTGCCTCAGATTCCCTGCCTCTGATTCCCCGCATCTGATTCCCTGCCTCTGATTCCCCGCATCTGATTCCCTGCCTCTGATTCCCCGCCTCTGATTCCTGCCTCAGAATCCCTGCCTCACATTCCCTGCCTCAGATTCCCTGCCTCTTATTCCCTGCCTTTGATTCCCCGCCTCTTATTCCCCGCCTCTGATTCCCAGCATCTGATTCCCCGCCTATGATTCCCTGCCTCTGTTTCCCCGCCTCTGATAACCCGCCTCTGATTCCCCGCCTCAGATTCCCCGCCTCAGATTCCCTGCCTCAGATTCCCCGCCTGAGATTCCCTGCCTCAGATTCCCTGCCTCAGATTCCCCGCCTCAGATTCCCCGCCTCTCTTTCCGTATCTCTGATTCCCCGCCTCTAATTCCCTGCCTATGATACCCTGCCTCTCTTTGCCTGCCTCTATTTCGGTGCCTCTTTCTCTGCATCTAGTTTCCCACATCTCATTTGCCCCCTCTGATAACCCGCCTCTGATTCCATGCCTCTGATTCCCCGCCTCTGATTCCCCGCCTCTGATTCCCTGCCTCTGATTCCCCGCCTCTGATTCCCTGCCTCCGATTCCCTGCCTCAGATTCCCTGCCTCAGATTCCCTGCCTCTGATTCCCCACCTCTGATTCCCCGCCTCTTATTCCCCGCCTCTGATTCACCGCCTCTGATTCCCCGCCTCTGATACCCCGCATCTGATTCCCTGCCTCAGATTCCCCGGCTCTGATTCCCTGCATTAGATTCCCTGCCTCAGATTCCCTGCCTCTGATTCCCCGCATCTGATTCCCTGCCTCTGATTCCCCGCCTCTGATTCCTGCCTCAGAATCCCTGCCTCAGATTCCCTGCCTCAGATTCCCTGCCTCTTATTCCCTGCCTTTGATTCCCCGCCTCTTTTTCCCCGCCTCTGATTCCCAGCATCTGATTCCCCGCCTATGATTCCCTGACTCTCTTTCACCGCCTCTGATAACCCGCCTCTGATTCCCCGCCTCAGATTCCCCGCCTCAGATTCCCTGCCTCAGATTCCCCGCCTGAGATTCCCTGCCTCAGATTCACTGCCTCAGATTCCCCGCCTCAGATTCCCCGCCTCTCTTTCCGTATCTCTGATTCCCCGCCTCTAATTCCCTGCCTATGATACCCTGCCTCTCTTTGCCTGCCTCTATTTCGGTGCCTCTTTCTCTGCATCTAGTTTCCCACATCTCATTTGCCCCCTCTGATAACCCGCCTCTGATTCCATGCCTCTGATTCCCCGCCTCTGATTCCCCGCCTCTGATTCCCTGCCTCTGATTCCCCGCCTCTGATTCCCTGCCTCCCATTCCCTGCCTCAGATTCCCTGCCTCAGATTCCCTGCCTCTGATTCCCCACCTCTGATTCCCCGCCTCTTATTCCCCGCCTCTGATTCCCCGCCTCTGATTCCCCGCCTCTGATTCCCCGCATCTGATTCCCTGCCTCAGATTCCCCGGCTCTGATTCCCTGCATTAGATTCCCTGCCTCAGATTCCCTGCCTCTGATTCCCCGCATCTGATTCCCTGCCTCTGATTCCCCGCCTCTGATTCCTGCCTCAGAATCCCTGCCTCAGATTCCCCGCCTCTGATTCCCTGCCTCCCATTCCCTGCCTCAGATTCCCTGCCTCAGATTCCCTGCCTCTGATTCCCCACCTCTGATTCCCCGCCTCTTATTCCCCACCTCTGATTCCCCGCCTCTGATTCCCCGCCTCTGATTCCCCGCATCTGATTCCCTGCCTCAGATTCCCCGGCTCTGATTCCCTGCATTAGATTCCCTGCCTCAGATTCCCTGCCTCTGATTCCCCGCATCTGATTCCCTGCCTCTGATTCCCTGCCTCTGATTCCTGCCTCAGAATCCCTGCCTCAGATTCCCTGCCTCAGATTCCCTGCCTCTTATTCCCTGCCTTTGATTCCCCGCCTCTTATTCCCCGCCTCTGATTCCCAGCATCTGATTCCCTGCCTATGATTCCCTGTCTCTGTTTCCCCGCCTCTGATAACCCACCTCTGATTCCCCGCCTCAGATTCCCCGCCTCAGATTCCCTGCCTCAGATTCCCCGCCTCAGAATCCCCGCCTCAGATTCCCCGCCTCAGATTCCCCGCCTCAGATTCCCCGCCTCAGATTCCCCGCCTCAGATTCCCCGCCTCAGATTCCCCGCCTCAGATTCCCCGCCTCAGATTCCCCGCCTCAGATTTCCCGCCTCAGATTCCCCGCCACAGATTCCCCGCCTCAGATTCCCCGCCTCAGATTACCCGCCTCAGATTCCCCGCCTCAGATTCCCCGCCTCAGATTCCCCGCCTCAGATTCCCCGCCTCTGATTGCCTGCCTCTGATTCCCTGCCTCTGAATCCCTGCCTCTGATTCCCTGCATCTGATTCCCTGCCTCTGGTTCCCTGCCTCTGATTCCCTGCCTCTGATTCCGCGCCTCTGATTCCACGCTTCTCTTTCCGTATCTCTGATTCCCCGCCTCTGATTCCCTGCCTCTGATACCCTGCCTCTCTTTGCCTGCCTCTATTTCGGTGCCTCTTTCTCTGCATCTAGTTTCCCACATCTCATTTGCCCCCTCCGATAACCCGCCTCTGATTCCATGCCTCTGATTCCCCACCTCTGATTCCCAGCCTCTGATTCCCCGCCTCTGATTCCCCGCCTCTGATTCCCCGCCTCTGATTCCCTGCCTTAGATTCCCTGCCTCAGATTCCCTGCCTCAGATTCCCTGCATCTGATTCCCCGCCTCTGATTCCCCGCCTCATATTCCCCGCCTCTGATTCCCCGCCTCTGATTCCCCGCCTCAGATTCCCCGGCTCTGATACCCTGCCTGAGATTCCCTGCCTCAGATTCCCTGCCTATGATTCCCTGCCTCTGAGTCCCCGCGTCAGATTCCCCGGCTCTGATTCCCTGCCTGAGATTCCCTGCCTCAGATTCCCCGCCTCAGATTCCCTGCCTCAGATTCCCCGCCTCAGATTCCCCACCTCAGATTCCCCGCCTCAGATTCCCTGCCTCAGATTCCCCACCTCAGATTCCCCGCCTCAGATTCCCTGCCTCTGATTCCCTGCCTCAGATTCCCTGCCTCTGATTCCCTGCCTCTATATCCCTGCCTCTGATTCCCTGCCTCTGATTCCGCGCCTCTGATTCCCCCCTCTCTTTCCGTGTCTCTGATTCCCCGCCTCAGATTCCCTGCCTCAGATACCCTGCCTCTCTTTGCCTTCTTCTATTTCCGTGCCTCTTTCTCTGCATCTAGTTTACCACATCTCATTTGCCCCCTCTGATAACCCACCTCTGATTCCATGCCTCTGATTCCCCGCCTCAGATTCCCCGCCTCTGATTCCCCGCCTCCGATTCCCTGCCTCAGATTCCCTGCCTCAGATTCCTTGCCTCAGATTCCCTGCCTCTGATTCCCCGCCTCTGATTCCCGCCTCTGATTCCCTGCCTCTGTTTCCCCGCCTCTGAATCCCCGCGTCCGATTCCCCGCCTCAGATTCCCCGGCTCTGATTCCCTGCCTGAGATTCCATGCCTCAGATTCCCCACCTCAGATTCCCTGCCTCAGATTCCCCACCTCAGATTCCCCGCCTCAGATTCCCCGCCTCAGATTCCCCGCCTCAGATTCCCCGCCTCAGATTCCCTGCTTCAGATTCCCCGCCTGAGATCCCCTGCCTCAGATTCCCTTCCTCAGATTCCCCGCCTCAGATTCCCAGCCTCTCTTTCCGTATCTCTGATTCCCCGCCTCTAATTCCCTGCCTATGATACCCTGCCTCTCTTTGCCTGCCTCTATTTCGGTGCCTCTTTCTCTGCATCTAGTTTCCCACATCTCATTTGCACCCTCTGATAACCCGCCTCTGATTCCATGCCTCTGATTCCCCGCCTCTGATTCCCCGCCTCTGATTCCCTGCCTCTGATTCCCCGCCTCTGATTCCCTGCCTCCAATTCCCTGCCTCAGATTCCCTGCCTCAGATTCCCTGCCTCTGATTCCCCACCTCTGATTCCCCGCCTCTTATTCCCCGCCTCTGATTCCCCGCCTCTGATTCCCCGCCTCTGATTCCCCGCATCTGATTCCCTGCCTCAGATTCCCCGGCTCTGATTCCCTGCATTAGATTCCCTGCCTCAGATTCCCTGCCTCTGATTCCCCGCATCTGATTCCCTGCCTCTGATTCCCCGCCTCTGATTCCTGCCTCAGAATCCCTGTCTCAGATTCCCTGCCTCAGATTCCCTGCCTCTTATTCCCTGCCTTTGATTCCCCGCCTCTTATTCCCCGCCTCTGATTCCCAGCATCTGATTCCCTGCCTATGATTCCCTGCCTCTGTTTCCCCGCCTCTGATAACCCGCCTCTGATTCCCCGCGTCAGATTCCCCGCCTCAGATTCCCCGCCTCAGATTCCCCGCCTCAGAATCCCCGCCTCAGATTCCCCGCCTCAGATTCCCCGCCTCAGATTCCCCGCCTCAGATTCCCCGCCTCATATTCCCCGCCTCAGATTCCCCGCCTCAGATTCCCCGCCTCAGATTCCCCGCCTCAGATTCCCCGCCTTAGATTTCCCGCCTCAGATTCCCCGCCTCAGATTCCCCGCCTCAGATTCCCCACCTCAGATTACCCGCCTCAGATTCCCCGCCTCAGATTGCCTGCCTCTGATTCCCTGCCTCTGAATCCCTGCCTCTGATTCCCTGCATCTGATTCCCTGCCTCTGGTTCCCTGCCTCTGATTCCCTGCATCTGATTCCCTGCCTCTGGTTCCCTGCCTCTGATTCCCTGCCTCTGATTCCGCGCCTCTGATTCCACGCTTCTCTTTCCGTATCTCTGATTCCCCGCCTCTGATTCCCTGCCTCTGATACCCTGCCTCTCTTTGCCTGCCTCTATTTCGGTGCCTCTTTCTCTGCATCTAGTTTCCCACATCTCATTTGCCCCCTCCGATAACCCGCCTCTGATTCCATGCCTCTGATTCCCCACCTCTGATTCCCAGCCTCTGATTCCCCGCCTCTGATTCCCCGCCTCTGATTCCCCGCCTCTGATTCCCTGCCTTAGATTCCCTGCCTCAGATTCCCTGCCTCAGATTCCCTGCATCTGATTCCCCGCCTCTGATTCCCCGCCTCATATTCCCCGCCTCTGATTCCCCGCCTCTGATTCCCCGCCTCAGATTCCCCGGCTCTGATACCCTGCCTGAGATTCCCTGCCTCAGATTCCCTGCCTATGATTCCCTGCCTCTGAGTCCCCGCGTCAGATTCCCCGGCTCTGATTCCCTGCCTGAGATTCCCTGCCTCAGATTCCCCGCCTCAGATTCCCTGCCTCAGATTCCCCGCCTCAGATTCCCCGCCTCAGATTCCCCTCCTCAGATTCCCCACCTCAGATTCCCCGCCTCAGATTCCCTGCCTCAGATTCCCCACCTCAGATTCCCCGCCTCAGATTCCCTGCCTCTGATTCCCTGCCTCAGATTCCCTGCCTCTGATTCCCTGCCTCTATATCCCTGCCTCTGATTCCCTGCCTCTGATTCCGCGCCTCTGATTCCCCCCTCTCTTTCCGTGTCTCTGATTCCCCGCCTCAGATTCCCTGCCTCAGATACCCTGCCTCTCTTTGCCTTCCTCTATTTCCGTGCCTCTTTCTCTGCATCTAGTTTCCCACATCTCATTTGCCCCCTCTGATAACCCGCCTCTGATTCCATGCCTCTGATTCCCCGCCTCAGATTCCCCGCCTCTGATTCCCCGCCTCCGATTCCCTGCCTCAGATTCCCTGCCTCAGATTCCTTGCCTCAGATTCCCTGCCTCTGATTCCCCGCCTCTGATTCCCGCCTCTGATTCCCTGCCTCTGTTTCCCCGCCTCTGAATCCCCGCGTCCGATTCCCCGCCTCAGATTCCCCGGCTCTGATTCCCTGCCTGAGATTCCATGCCTCAGATTCCCCACCTCAGATTCCCTGCCTCAGATTCCCCGCCTCAGATTCCCCGCCTCAGATTCCCCGCCTCAGATTCCCCGCCTCAGATTCCCCGCCTCAGATTCCCTGCTTCAGATTCCCCGCCTGAGATCCGCTGCCTCAGATTCCCTTCCTCAGATTCCCCGCCTCAGATTCCCAGCCTCTCTTTCCGTATCTCTGATTCCCCGCCTCTAATTCCCTGCCTATGATACCCTGCCTCTCTTTGCCTGCCTCTATTTCGGTGCCTCTTTCTCTGCATCTAGTTTCCCACATCTCATTTGCACCCTCTGATAACCCGCCTCTGATTCCATGCCTCTGATTCCCCGCCTCTGATTCCCCGCCTCTGATTCCCTGCCTCTGATTCCCCGCCTCTGATTCCCTGCCTCCAATTCCCTGCCTCAGATTCCCTGCCTCAGATTCCCTGCCTCTGATTCCCCACCTCTGATTCCCCGCCTCTTATTCCCCGCCTCTGATTCCCCACCTCTGATTCCCCGCCTCTGATTCCCCGCATCTGATTCCCTGCCTCAGATTCCCCGGCTCTGATTCCCTGCATTAGATTCCCTGCCTCAGATTCCCTGCCTCTGATTCCCCGCATCTGATTCCCTGCCTCTGATTCCCCGCCTCTGATTCCTGCCTCAGAATCCCTGCCTCAGATTCCCTGCCTCAGATTCCCTGCCTCTTATTCCCTGCCTTTGATTCCCCGCCTCTTATTCCCCGCCTCTGATTCCCAGCATCTGATTCCCTGCCTATGATTCCCTGCCTCTGTTTCCCCGCCTCTGATAACCCGCCTCTGATTCCCCGCGTCAGATTCCCCGCCTCAGATTCCCTGCCTCAGATTCCCCGCCTCAGAATCCCCGCCTCAGATTCCCCGCCTCAGATTCCCCGCCTCAGATTCCCCGCCTCAGATTCCCCGCCTCATATTCCCCGCCTCAGATTCCCCGCCTCAGATTCCCCGCCTCAGATTCCCCGCCTCAGATTCCCCGCCTTAGATTTCCCGCCTCAGATTCCCCGCCTCAGATTCCCCGCCTCAGATTCCCCACCTCAGATTACCCGCCTCAGATTCCCCGCCTCAGATTGCCTGCCTCTGATTCCCTGCCTCTGAATCCCTGCCTCTGATTCCCTGCATCTGATTCCCTGCCTCTGGTTCCCTGCCTCTGATTCCCTGCCTCTGATTCCGCGCCTCTGATTCCACGCCTCTCTTTCCGTATCTCTGATTCCCCGCCACTGATTCCCTGCCTCTGATACCCTGCCTCTCTTTGCCTGCCTCTATTTCGGTGCCTCTTTCTCTGCATCTAGTTTCCCACATCTCATTTTCCCCCTCCGATAACCCGCCTCTGATTCCATGCCTCTGATTCCCCACCTCTGATTCCCCGCCTCTGATTCCCCGCCTCTGATTCCCCGCCTCTGATTCCCCGCCTCTGATTCCCTGCCTCAGATTACCTGCCTCAGATTCCCTGCCTCAGATTCCCTGCATCTGATTCCCCGCCTCTGATTCCCCGCCTCTTATTCCCCGCCTCTGATTCCCCACCTCTGATTCCCCGCCTCAGATTCCCCGGCTCTGATTCCCTGCCTGAGATTCCCTGCCTCAGATTCCCTGCCTATGATTCCCTGCCTCTGAGTCCCCGCGTCAGATTCCCCGGCTCTGATTCCCTGCCTGAGATTCCCTGCCTCAGATTCCCCGCCTCAGATTCCCTGCCTCAGATTCCCCGCCTCAGATTCCCCGCCTCAGATTCCCCGCCTCAGATTCCCCACCTCAGATTCCCCGCCTCAGATTCCCCGCCTCAGATTCCCCACCTCAGATTCCCCGCCTCAGATTCCCTGCCTCTGATTCCCTGCCTCTGATTCCGCGCCTCTGATTCCCCGCCTCTCTTTCCGTGTCTCTGATTCCCCGCCTCAGATTCCCTGCCTCAGATACCCTGCCTCTCTTTGCCTTCCTCTATTTCCGTGCCTCTTTCTCTGCATCTAGTTTCCCACATCTCATTTGCCCCCTCTGATAACCCGCCTCTGATTCCATGCCTCTGATTCCCCGCCTCAGATTCCCCGCCTCTGATTCCCCGCCTCTGATTCCCTGCCTCAGATTCCCTGCCTCAGATTCCTTGCCTCAGATTCCCTGCCTCTGATTCCCCGCCTCTGATTCCCCGCCTCTTTTTCCCTGCCTCTGATTCCCCGCCTCTGATTCCCGCCTCTGATTCCCTGCCTCTGTTTCCCCGCCTCTGAATCCCCGCGTCTGATTCCCCGCCTCAGATTCCCCGGCTCTGATTCCCTGCCTGAGATTCCATGCCTCAGATTCCCCACCTCAGATTCCCTGCCTCAGATTCCCCACCTCAGACTCCCAGCCTCAGATTCCCCGCATCAGATTCCCCGCCTCAGATTCCCCGCCTCTGATTCCCAGCATCTGATTCCCCGCCTATGATTCCCTGACTCTCTTTCACCGCCTCTGATAACCCGCCTCTGATTCCCCGCCTCAGATTCCCCGCCTCAGATTCCCTGCCTCAGATTCCCCGCCTGAGATTCCCTGCCTCAGATTCACTGCCTCAGATTCCCCGCCTCAGATTCCCCGCCTCTCTTTCCGTATCTCTGATTCCCCGCCTCTAATTCCCTGCCTATGATACCCTGCCTCTCTTTGCCTGCCTCTATTTCGGTGCCTCTTTCTCTGCATCTAGTTTCCCACATCTCATTTGCCCCCTCTGATAACCCGCCTCTGATTCCATGCCTCTGATTCCCCGCCTCTGATTCCCCGCCTCTGATTCCCTGCCTCTGATTCCCCGCCTCTGATTCCCTGCCTCCCATTCCCTGCCTCAGATTCCCTGCCTCAGATTCCCTGCCTCTGATTCCCCACCTCTGATTCCCCGCCTCTTATTCCCCGCCTCTGATTCCCCGCCTCTGATTCCCCGCCTCTGATTCCCCGCATCTGATTCCCTGCCTCAGATTCCCCGGCTCTGATTCCCTGCATTAGATTCCCTGCCTCAGATTCCCTGCCTCTGATTCCCCGCATCTGATTCCCTGCCTCTGATTCCCCGCCTCTGATTCCTGCCTCAGAATCCCTGCCTCAGATTCCCCGCCTCTGATTCCCTGCCTCCCATTCCCTGCCTCAGATTCCCTGCCTCAGATTCCCTGCCTCTGATTCCCCACCTCTGATTCCCCGCCTCTTATTCCCCACCTCTGATTCCCCGCCTCTGATTCCCCGCCTCTGATTCCCCGCATCTGATTCCCTGCCTCAGATTCCCCGGCTCTGATTCCCTGCATTAGATTCCCTGCCTCAGATTCCCTGCCTCTGATTCCCCGCATCTGATTCCCTGCCTCTGATTCCCTGCCTCTGATTCCTGCCTCAGAATCCCTGCCTCAGATTCCCTGCCTCAGATTCCCTGCCTCTTATTCCCTGCCTTTGATTCCCCGCCTCTTATTCCCCGCCTCTGATTCCCAGCATCTGATTCCCTGCATCTGATTCCCTGTCTCTGTTTCCCCGCCTCTGATAACCCACCTCTGATTCCCCGCCTCAGATTCCCCGCCTCAGATTCCCTGCCTCAGATTCCCCGCCTCAGAATCCCCGCCTCAGATTCCCCGCCTCAGATTCCCCGCCTCAGATTCCCCGCCTCAGATTCCCCGCCTCAGATTCCCCGCCTCAGATTCCCCGCCTCAGATTCCCCGCCTCAGATTCCCCGCCTCAGATTTCCCGCCTCAGATTCCCCGCCACAGATTCCCCGCCTCAGATTCCCCGCCTCAGATTACCCGCCTCAGATTCCCCGCCTCAGATTCCCCGCCTCAGATTCCCCGCCTCAGATTCCCCGCCTCTGATTGCCTGCCTCTGATTCCCTGCCTCTGAATCCCTGCCTCTGATTCCCTGCATCTGATTCCCTGCCTCTGGTTCCCTGCCTCTGATTCCCTGCCTCTGATTCCGCGCCTCTGATTCCACGCTTCTCTTTCCGTATCTCTGATTCCCCGCCTCTGATTCCCTGCCTCTGATACCCTGCCTCTCTTTGCCTGCCTCTATTTCGGTGCCTCTTTCTCTGCATCTAGTTTCCCACATCTCATTTGCCCCCTCCGATAACCCGCCTCTGATTCCATGCCTCTGATTCCCCACCTCTGATTCCCAGCCTCTGATTCCCCGCCTCTGATTCCCCGCCTCTGATTCCCCGCCTCTGATTCCCTGCCTTAGATTCCCTGCCTCAGATTCCCTGCCTCAGATTCCCTGCATCTGATTCCCCGCCTCTGATTCCCCGCCTCATATTCCCCGCCTCTGATTCCCCGCCTCTGATTCCCCGCCTCAGATTCCCCGGCTCTGATACCCTGCCTGAGATTCCCTGCCTCAGATTCCCTGCCTATGATTCCCTGCCTCTGAGTCCCCGCGTCAGATTCCCCGGCTCTGATTCCCTGCCTGAGATTCCCTGCCTCAGATTCCCCGCCTCAGATTCCCTGCCTCAGATTCCCCGCCTCAGATTCCCCACCTCAGATTCCCCGCCTCAGATTCCCTGCCTCAGATTCCCCACCTCAGATTCCCCGCCTCAGATTCCCTGCCTCTGATTCCCTGCCTCAGATTCCCTGCCTCTGATTCCCTGCCTCTATATCCCTGCCTCTGATTCCCTGCCTCTGATTCCGCGCCTCTGATTCCCCCCTCTCTTTCCGTGTCTCTGATTCCCCGCCTCAGATTCCCTGCCTCAGATACCCTGCCTCTCTTTGCCTTCCTCTATTTCCGTGCCTCTTTCTCTGCATCTAGTTTACCACATCTCATTTGCCCCCTCTGATAACCCACCTCTGATTCCATGCCTCTGATTCCCCGCCTCAGATTCCCCGCCTCTGATTCCCCGCCTCCGATTCCCTGCCTCAGATTCCCTGCCTCAGATTCCTTGCCTCAGATTCCCTGCCTCTGATTCCCCGCCTCTGATTCCCGCCTCTGATTCCCTGCCTCTGTTTCCCCGCCTCTGAATCCCCGCGTCCGATTCCCCGCCTCAGATTCCCCGGCTCTGATTCCCTGCCTGAGATTCCATGCCTCAGATTCCCCACCTCAGATTCCCTGCCTCAGATTCCCCGCCTCAGATTCCCCGCCTCAGATTCCCCGCCTCAGATTCCCCGCCTCAGATTCCCCGCCTCAGATTCCCTGCTTCAGATTCCCCGCCTGAGATCCCCTGCCTCAGATTCCCTTCCTCAGATTCCCCGCCTCAGATTCCCAGCCTCTCTTTCCGTATCTCTGATTCCCCGCCTCTAATTCCCTGCCTATGATACCCTGCCTCTCTTTGCCTGCCTCTATTTCGGTGCCTCTTTCTCTGCATCTAGTTTCCCACATCTCATTTGCACCCTCTGATAACCCGCCTCTGATTCCATGCCTCTGATTCCCCGCCTCTGATTCCCCGCCTCTGATTCCCTGCCTCTGATTCCCCGCCTCTGATTCCCTGCCTCCAATTCCCTGCCTCAGATTCCCTGCCTCAGATTCCCTGCCTCTGATTCCCCACCTCTGATTCCCCGCCTCTTATTCCCCGCCTCTGATTCCCCGCCTCTGATTCCCCGCCTCTGATTCCCCGCATCTGATTCCCTGCCTCAGATTCCCCGGCTCTGATTCCCTGCATTAGATTCCCTGCCTCAGATTCCCTGCCTCTGATTCCCCGCATCTGATTCCCTGCCTCTGATTCCCCGCCTCTGATTCCTGCCTCAGAATCCCTGTCTCAGATTCCCTGCCTCAGATTCCCTGCCTCTTATTCCCTGCCTTTGATTCCCCGCCTCTTATTCCCCGCCTCTGATTCCCAGCATCTGATTCCCTGCCTATGATTCCCTGCCTCTGTTTCCCCGCCTCTGATAACCCGCCTCTGATTCCCCGCGTCAGATTCCCCGCCTCAGATTCCCCGCCTCAGATTCCCCGCCTCAGAATCCCCGCCTCAGATTCCCCGCCTCAGATTCCCCGCCTCAGATTCCCCGCCTCAGATTCCCCGCCTCATATTCCCCGCCTCAGATTCCCCGCCTCAGATTCCCCGCCTCAGATTCCCCGCCTCAGATTCCCCGCCTTAGATTTCCCGCCTCAGATTCCCCGCCTCAGATTCCCCGCCTCAGATTCCCCACCTCAGATTACCCGCCTCAGATTCCCCGCCTCAGATTGCCTGCCTCTGATTCCCTGCCTCTGAATCCCTGCCTCTGATTCCCTGCATCTGATTCCCTGCCTCTGGTTCCCTGCCTCTGATTCCCTGCATCTGATTCCCTGCCTCTGGTTCCCTGCCTCTGATTCCCTGCCTCTGATTCCGCGCCTCTGATTCCACGCTTCTCTTTCCGTATCTCTGATTCCCCGCCTCTGATTCCCTGCCTCTGATACCCTGCCTCTCTTTGCCTGCCTCTATTTCGGTGCCTCTTTCTCTGCATCTAGTTTCCCACATCTCATTTGCCCCCTCCGATAACCCGCCTCTGATTCCATGCCTCTGATTCCCCACCTCTGATTCCCAGCCTCTGATTCCCCGCCTCTGATTCCCCGCCTCTGATTCCCCGCCTCTGATTCCCTGCCTTAGATTCCCTGCCTCAGATTCCCTGCCTCAGATTCCCTGCATCTGATTCCCCGCCTCTGATTCCCCGCCTCATATTCCCCGCCTCTGATTCCCCGCCTCTGATTCCCCGCCTCAGATTCCCCGGCTCTGATACCCTGCCTGAGATTCCCTGCCTCAGATTCCCTGCCTATGATTCCCTGCCTCTGAGTCCCCGCGTCAGATTCCCCGGCTCTGATTCCCTGCCTGAGATTCCCTGCCTCAGATTCCCCGCCTCAGATTCCCTGCCTCAGATTCCCCGCCTCAGATTCCCCGCCTCAGATTCCCCTCCTCAGATTCCCCACCTCAGATTCCCCGCCTCAGATTCCCTGCCTCAGATTCCCCACCTCAGATTCCCCGCCTCAGATTCCCTGCCTCTGATTCCCTGCCTCAGATTCCCTGCCTCTGATTCCCTGCCTCTATATCCCTGCCTCTGATTCCCTGCCTCTGATTCCGCGCCTCTGATTCCCCCCTCTCTTTCCGTGTCTCTGATTCCCCGCCTCAGATTCCCTGCCTCAGATACCCTGCCTCTCTTTGCCTTCCTCTATTTCCGTGCCTCTTTCTCTGCATCTAGTTTCCCACATCTCATTTGCCCCCTCTGATAACCCGCCTCTGATTCCATGCCTCTGATTCCCCGCCTCAGATTCCCCGCCTCTGATTCCCCGCCTCCGATTCCCTGCCTCAGATTCCCTGCCTCAGATTCCTTGCCTCAGATTCCCTGCCTCTGATTCCCCGCCTCTGATTCCCGCCTCTGATTCCCTGCCTCTGTTTCCCCGCCTCTGAATCCCCGCGTCCGATTCCCCGCCTCAGATTCCCCGGCTCTCATTCCCTGCCTGAGATTCCATGCCTCAGATTCCCCACCTCAGATTCCCTGCCTCAGATTCCCCGCCTCAGATTCCCCGCCTCAGATTCCCCGCCTCAGATTCCCCGCCTCAGATTCCCCGCCTTAGATTCCCTGCTTCAGATTCCCCGCCTGAGATCCGCTGCCTCAGATTCCCTTCCTCAGATTCCCCGCCTCAGATTCCCAGCCTCTCTTTCCGTATCTCTGATTCCCCGCCTCTAATTCCCTGCCTATGATACCCTGCCTCTCTTTGCCTGCCTCTATTTCGGTGCCTCTTTCTCTGCATCTAGTTTCCCACATCTCATTTGCACCCTCTGATAACCCGCCTCTGATTCCATGCCTCTGATTCCCCGCCTCTGATTCCCCGCCTCTGATTCCCTGCCTCTGATTCCCCGCCTCTGATTCCCTGCCTCCAATTCCCTGCCTCAGATTCCCTGCCTCAGATTCCCTGCCTCTGATTCCCCACCTCTGATTCCCCGCCTCTTATTCCCCGCCTCTGATTCCCCACCTCTGATTCCCCGCCTCTGATTCCCCGCATCTGATTCCCTGCCTCAGATTCCCCGGCTCTGATTCCCTGCATTAGATTCCCTGCCTCAGATTCCCTGCCTCTGATTCCCCGCATCTGATTCCCTGCCTCTGATTCCCCGCCTCTGATTCCTGCCTCAGAATCCCTGCCTCAGATTCCCTGCCTCAGATTCCCTGCCTCTTATTCCCTGCCTTTGATTCCCCGCCTCTTATTCCCCGCCTCTGATTCCCAGCATCTGATTCCCTGCCTATGATTCCCTGCCTCTGTTTCCCCGCCTCTGATAACCCGCCTCTGATTCCCCGCGTCAGATTCCCCGCCTCAGATTCCCTGCCTCAGATTCCCCGCCTCAGAATCCCCGCCTCAGATTCCCCGCCTCAGATTCCCCGCCTCAGATTCCCCGCCTCAGATTCCCCGCCTCATATTCCCCGCCTCAGATTCCCCGCCTCAGATTCCCCGCCTCAGATTCCCCGCCTCAGATTCCCCGCCTTAGATTTCCCGCCTCAGATTCCCCGCCTCAGATTCCCCGCCTCAGATTCCCCACCTCAGATTACCCGCCTCAGATTCCCCGCCTCAGATTGCCTGCCTCTGATTCCCTGCCTCTGAATCCCTGCCTCTGATTCCCTGCATCTGATTCCCTGCCTCTGGTTCCCTGCCTCTGATTCCCTGCCTCTGATTCCGCGCCTCTGATTCCACGCCTCTCTTTCCGTATCTCTGATTCCCCGCCACTGATTCCCTGCCTCTGATACCCTGCCTCTCTTTGCCTGCCTCTATTTCGGTGCCTCTTTCTCTGCATCTAGTTTCCCACATCTCATTTTCCCCCTCCGATAACCCGCCTCTGATTCCATGCCTCTGATTCCCCACCTCTGATTCCCCGCCTCTGATTCCCCGCCTCTGATTCCCCGCCTCTGATTCCCCGCCTCTGATTCCCTGCCTCAGATTCCCTGCCTCAGATTCCCTGCCTCAGATTCCCTGCATCTGATTCCCCGCCTCTGATTCCCCGCCTCTTATTCCCCGCCTCTGATTCCCCACCTCTGATTCCCCGCCTCAGATTCCCCGGCTCTGATTCCCTGCCTGAGATTCCCTGCCTCAGATTCCCTGCCTATGATTCCCTGCCTCTGAGTCCCCGCGTCAGATTCCCCGGCTCTGATTCCCTGCCTGAGATTCCCTGCCTCAGATTCCCCGCCTCAGATTCCCTGCCTCAGATTCCCCGCCTCAGATTCCCCGCCTCAGATTCCCCGCCTCAGATTCCCCACCTCAGATTCCCCGCCTCAGATTCCCCGCCTCAGATTCCCCACCTCAGATTCCCCGCCTCAGATTCCCTGCCTCTGATTCCCTGCCTCTGATTCCGCGCCTCTGATTCCCCGCCTCTCTTTCCGTGTCTCTGATTCCCCGCCTCAGATTCCCTGCCTCAGATACCCTGCCTCTCTTTGCCTTCCTCTATTTCCGTGCCTCTTTCTCTGCATCTAGTTTCCCACATCTCATTTGCCCCCTCTGATAACCCGCCTCTGATTCCATGCCTCTGATTCCCCGCCTCAGATTCCCCGCCTCTGATTCCCCGCCTCTGATTCCCTGCCTCAGATTCCCTGCCTCAGATTCCTTGCCTCAGATTCCCTGCCTCTGATTCCCCGCCTCTGATTCCCCGCCTCTTTTTCCCTGCCTCTGATTCCCCGCCTCTGATTCCCGCCTCTGATTCCCTGCCTCTGTTTCCCCGCCTCTGAATCCCCGCGTCTGATTCCCCGCCTCAGATTCCCCGGCTCTGATTCCCTGCCTGAGATTCCATGCCTCAGATTCCCCACCTCAGATTCCCTGCCTCAGATTCCCCACCTCAGACTCCCAGCCTCAGATTCCCCGCATCAGATTCCCCGCCTCAGATTCCCCGCCTCAGATTCCCCGCCTCAGATTCCCCGCCTCAGATTCCCTGCCTCAGATTCCCTGCCTCTGATTCCCCGCCTCTGATTCCCCGCCTCTTATTCCCCGCCTCTGATTCCCCGCCACTGATTCCCCGCGTCTGATTCCCTGCCTCAGATTCCCCGGCTCTGATTCCCTGCATTAGATTCCCTGCCTCAGATTCCCTGCCTCTGATTCCCCGCCTCTGATTCCCTGCCTCTGATTCCCCGCCTCTGATTCCTGCCTCAGATTCCCTGCCTCAGATTCCCTGCCTCTAAATCCCTGCCTCTGATTCCCTGCCTCTGATTCCGCGCCTCTGATTCCCCGCCTCTCTTTCCGTGTCTCTGATTCCCCGCCTCAGATTCCCTGCCTCAGATACCCTGCCTCTCTTTGCCTTCCTCTATTTCCGTGCCTCTTTCTCTGCATCTAGTTTCCCACATCTCATTTGCCCCCTCTGATAACCCGCCTCTGATTCCATGCCTCTGATTCCCCGCCTCTGATTCCCCGCCTCTGATTCCCCGCCTCTGATACCCTTCCTCAGATTTCCTGCCTCAGATTCCTTGCCTCAAATTCCCAGCCTCTGATTCCCCGCCTCTGATTCCCCACCTCTTATTCCCCGCCTCTGATTCCCCGCCTCTGATTCCCCGCCTCTGATTCCCTGCCTCTGATTCCCTGCCTCTGTTTCCCCGCCTCTGGATCCCCGCGTCTGATTCCCCGCCTCAGATTCCACGGCTCTGATTCCCTGCCTGAGATTCCATGCCTCAGATTCCCCACCTCAGATTCCCTGCCTCAGATTCTCCGCCTCAGATTCCCCGCCTCAGATTCCCCGCCTCAGATTCCCCGCCTCAGATTCCCCGCCTCAGATTCCCCGCCTCAGATTCCCAACCTCAGATTCCCTTCCTCAGATTCCCTGTCTCAGATTCCCTGCCTCAGATTCCCTTCATCTGATTCCCTTCATCTGATTCCCTGCCTCTGATTCCCTGCCTCTGATTCCCCGCCTCTGATTCCCCACCTCTGATTCCCCGCCTCAGATTCCCTGCCTCAGATTCCCTGCCTCAGATTCCCTGCCTCAGATTCCCTGCCTCAGATTCCCTGCCTCTGATTGCCTGCCTCAGATTCCCTGCCTCTGATTGCCTGCCTCTGATTCCCTGCCTCTGATTCCCTGCCTCTGATTCCCTGCCTCTGATTCCCTGCCTCTGATTCCCTGCCTCTGATTCCCTGCCTCTGATTCCGCGCCTCTGATTCCACGCCTCTCTTTCCTTGTCTCTGATTCCCCGCCTCTGAGTCCCTGCCTCTGATACCCTGCCTCTCTTTGCCTGCCTCTATTTCCGTGCCTCTTTCACTGCATCTAGTTTCCCACGTCTCATTTGCCCCCTCTGATAATCTGTCTCTGATTCCATGCCTCTGATTCACTGCCTCAGATTCCCTGCATCAGATTCCCCGACTCAGATTTACCGCCTCAGATTCCCCGCCTCAGATTCCCTGCCTCAGATACCCTGCCTCAGATTCCCTGCCTCAGATTCCCTGCCTCAGATTCCCTTCATCTGATGCCCTTCATCAAATCCCTGCCTCTGATTCCCTGCCTCTGATTCCCCACCTCTGATTCCCCGCCTCAGATTCCCTGGCTCTGATTCTCTGGCTCAGATTCTCTGCCTTAGATTCCCTGCCTCTGATTCCCCGCATCTGATTCCAGGCCTCTTATTCCCCACCTCTGATTCCCCGCCTCTGATTGCCTGCCACTGATTGCCCGCCTCTGATTCCCCGCCTCTGATTCCCCGTCTCTGATTCCCCACCTCTGTCTGTATGCCTCTCTTTTGCCTCCGCTTTTTCCCCTTCACTCTTTCCGCGCCTCTCTTTCCCTCCCTCAATTTCAACAACTCTGATTGATCTGTTCTGTGTACCTCATTTTCAACACACAAGTTCCAACCACTATGTTTCACCCATCTCTTTCCCCGCCTCTATTTATCCGCCTATGTTTACCCGCCTCTGTTTACCCACCTGTTTCACCGCCTCTGATTCCCCACCTCTGATTCCCCACCTCTGTCTCTACGCCTCTCTTTCGCCTCCACTCTTTCCCCTCCACTCTTTCAGTGCCTGTCTTTCCCTCCCTCAATTTCAACAACACTGTTTGATCTGTTTTCTGTACCTCATTTTAAACAAACAAGTTCCAACCACTATGTTTTGCCCGCCTCTTTCCCCACCTCTATTTATCCACCTATGTTTACCTGCCACTGTTTACCCGCCTGTTTCCCCGCCTCTGATTCCCCACCTTTCATTCCCCACCTCTCTTTCCCTGCCTCTATTTCCGTGCCTCTTTCTCTGCCTCTCTTTCCCCACATCTCTTTACCTCCCGCTGATTCCCCGCCTCTGATTCCCCGCCTCTGATTCCCCGCCTCTGATTCCCTGCCTCAGATTCCCTGCCTCAGATTCCCTGCCTCAGATTCCCTGCCTCTTATTCCCCACTTCTGATTCCCCGCCTCTGATTCCCCGCCTCTGATTCCCTGCCTCTGTTTCCCCGCCTCTGATTCCCCGCCTCTGATTCCCCGCCTCAGATTCGCCGGCTCTGATTCCCTGCCTCAGATTCCCTGCCTCAGATTCCCCGCCTCAGGTTCCCTGCCTCAGATTCCCCGCCTCAGATTCGCTGCCTCTGATTCCCCGACTCTGATTCCCCGCCTCTTATTCCCCGCCTCTGATTCCCCGCCTCTGATTCCCTGCCTCTGATTCCCTGCCTCTGATTCCCCGCCTCTGATTCCCTGCCTGAGATTCCCTGCCTCAGATTCCCTGCCTCAGATTCCCTGCCTCTGATTCCCCGACTCTGATTCCCCGCCTCTTATTCCCCACCTCTGAATCCCCGCCTCTGATTCTCCGCCTCTGATTCCCTGCCTCTGTTTCCCAACCTCTGATTCCCCGCCCCTGATTCCCCGCCTCAGATTCCCCGTCTCTGATTCCCTACCTCAGATTCCCTGCCTCTGATTCCATGCCTCAGATTCCCTGCCTCAGATTCCTCGCCTCAGATTTCCCGCCTCAGATTCCCCGCCTCAGATTCCCCGCCTCAGATTCCCCGCCTCAGATTCCCTGCCTCAGATTCCCCGCCTCAGATTCCCCGCCTCAGATTCCCCGCCTCAGATTCCCTGCCTCAGATTCCCTGTCTCAGATTCCCTGCCTCAGATTCCCTTCATCTGATTCCCTTCATCTGATTCCCTGCCTCGGATTCCCTGCCTCTGATTCCCCACCTCTGATTCCCCGCCTCTGATTCCCCGCCTCAGATTCCCTGCCTCAGATTCCCTGCCTCAGATTCCCTGCCTCTGATTCCCTGCCTCAGATTCCCTGCCTCAGATTCCCTGCCTCAGATTCCCTGCCTCTGATTGCCTGCCTCTGATTCCCTGCCTCTGATTCCCTGCTCTGATTCCCTGCCTCTGATTCCCTGCCTCTGATTCCCTGCCTCTGATTCCGCGCCTCTGATTCCACGCCTCTCTTTCCTTGTCTCTGATTCCCCGCCTCTGAGTCCCTGCCTCTGATACCCTGCCTCTCTTTGCCTGCCTCTATTTCCGTGCCTCTTTCACTGCATCTAGTTTCCCACTTCTAATTTGCCCCCTCTGATAACCCGCCTCTGATTCCATGCCTCTGATTCCCTGCCTCTGATTCCCTGCCTCTGATTCCCTGCCTCTGATTCCGCGCCTCTGATTCCACGCCTCTCTTTCCTTGTCTCTGATTCCCCGCCTCTGAGTCCCTGCCTCTGATACCCTGCCTCTCTTTGCCTGCCTCTATTTCCGTGCCTCTTTCACTGCATCTAGTTTACCACATCTCATTTGCCCCCTCTGATAACCTGCCTCTGATTCCATGCCTCTGATTCACTGCCTCAGATTCCCTGCATCAGATTTCCCGACTCAGATTTACCGCCTCAGATTCCCCGCCTCAGATTCCCTGCCTCAGATACCCTGCCTCAGATTCCCTGCCTCAGATTCCCTGCCTCAGATTCCCTTCATCTGATGCCCTTCATCAAATCCCTGCCTCTGATTCCCTGCCTCTTATTCCCCACCTCTGATTCCCCGCCTCAGATTCCCTGGCTCTGATTCTCTGGCTCAGATTCCCTGCCTTAGATTCCCTGCCTCTGATTCCCCGCATCTGATTCCAGGCCTCTTATTCCCCACCTCTGATTCCCCGCCTCTGATTGCCTGCCACTGATTGCCCGCCTCTGATTCCCCGCCTCTGATTCCCCGTCGCTGATTCCCCACCTCTGTCTGTATGCCTCTCTTTTGCCTCCGCTTTTTCCCCTTCACTCTTTCCGCGCCTCTCTTTCCCTCCCTCAATTTCAACAACTCTGATTGATCTGTTCTGTGTACCTCATTTTCAACACACAAGTTCCAACCACTATGTTTCACCCATCTCTTTCCCCGCCTCTATTTATCCGCCTATGTTTACCCGCCTCTGTTTACCCACCTGTTTCACCGCCTCTGATTCCCCGCCTCTGATTCCCCACCTCTGTCTCCACGCCTCTCTTTCGCCTCCACTCTTTCCCCTCCACTCTTTCAGTGCCTGTCTTTCCCTCCCTCAATTTCAACAACACTGTTTGATCTGTTTTGTGTACCTCATTTTAAACACACAAGTTCCAACCACTATGTTTTGCCCGCCTCTTTCCCCGCCTCTATTTATCCACCTATGTTTACCTGCAACTGTTTACCCGCCTGTTTCCCCGCCTCTGATTCCCCACCTTTCATTCCCCGCCTCTCTTTCCCTGCCTCTATTTCCGTGCCTCTTTCTCTGCCTCTCTTTCCCCACATCTCTTTACCTCCCGCTGATTCCCCGCCTCTGATTCCCCGCCTCTGATTCCCCGCCGCTGATTCCCTGCCTCAGATTCCCTGCCTCAGATTCCCTGCCTCAGATTCCCTGCCTCTTATTCCCCACTTCTGATTCCCCGCCTCTGATTCCCCGCCTCTGATTCCCTGCCTCTGTTTCCCCGCCTCTGATTCCCCGCCTCTGATTCCCCACCTCAGATTCCCCGGCTCTGATTCCCTGCCTCAGATTCCCTGCCTCAGATTCCCCGCCTCAGATTCCCTGCCTCAGATTCCCCGCCTCAGATTCGCTGCCTCTGATTCCCCGACTCTGATTCCCCGCCTCTTATTCCCCGCCTCTGATTCCCCGCCTCTGATTCCCTGCCTCTGATTCCCTACCTCTGATTCCCCGCCTCTGATTCCCTGCCTGAGATTCCCTGCCTCAGATTCCCTGCCTCAGATTCCCTGCCTCTGATTCCCCGACTCTGATTCCCCGCCTCTTATTCCCCACCTCTGAATCCCCGCCTCTGATTCTCCGCCTCTGATTCCCTGCCTCTGTTTCCCAACCTCTGATTCCCCGCCCCTGATTCCCCGCCTCAGATTCCCCGTCTCTGATTCCCTACCTCAGATTCCCTGCCTCTGATTCCATGCCTCAGATTCCCTGCCTCAGATTCCTCGCCTCAGATTTCCCACCTCAGATTCCCCGCCTCAGATTCCCCGCCTCAGATTCCCCGCCTCAGATACCCTGCCTCAGATTCCCCGCCTCAGATTCCCCGCCTCAGATTCCCCGCCTCAGATTCCCTGCCTCAGATTCCCTGTCTCAGATTCCCTGCCTCAGATTCCCTTCATCTGATTCCCTTCATCTGATTCCCTGCCTCTGATTCCCTGCCTCTGATTCCCCACCTCTGATTCCCCGCCTCTGATTCCCCGCCTCAGATTCCCTGCCTCAGATTCCCTGCCTCAGATTCCCTGCCTCT
Organism: Narcine bancroftii; assembly: GCF_036971445.1. Lineage (NCBI taxonomy): Eukaryota > Metazoa > Chordata > Chondrichthyes > Torpediniformes > Narcinidae > Narcine > Narcine bancroftii. Next base: position 319,602,576 of record NC_091472.1, read on the forward strand.
GATTCCCTGCCTCAGATTCCCTGCCTCAGATTCCCTGCCTCAGATTCCCTGCCTCTGATTGCCTGCCTCTGATTCCCTGCCTCTGATTCCCTGCTCTGATTCCCTGCCTCTGATTCCCTGCCTCTGATTCCCTGCCTCTGATTCCGCGCCTCTGATTCCACGCCTCTCTTTCCTTGTCTCTGATTCCCCGCCTCTGAGTCCCTGCCTCTGATACCCTGCCTCTCTTTGCCTGCCTCTATTTCCGTGCCTCTTTCACTGCATCTAGTTTCCCACTTCTCATTTGCCCCCTCTGATAACCCGCCTCTGATTCCATGCCTCTGATTCACTGCCTCAGATTCCCTGCATCAGATTCCCCGACTCAGATTTACCGCCTCAGATTCCCCGCCTCAGATTCCCTGCCTCAGATTCCCTGCCTCAGATTCCCTGCCTCAGATTCCCTGCCTCAGATTCCCTTCATCTGATGCCCTTCATCAATTCCCTGCCTCTGATTCCCTGCCTCTGATTCCCCACCTCTGATTCCCCGGCTCAGATTCCCTGGCTCTGATTCTCTGGCTCAGATTCCCTGCCTTAGATTCCCTGCCTCTGATTCCCCGCATCTGATTCCAGGCCTCTTATTCCCCACGTCTGATTCACCGCCTCTGATTTCCTGCCACTGATTGCCCCCCTCTGATTCCCCGCCTCTGATTCCCCGTCTCTGATTCCCCACCTCTCTCTACGCCTCTCTTTCGCCTCCACTCTTTCCCCTCCACTCTTTCCGCGCCTCTCTTTCCCTCCCTCAATTTCAACAACTCTGATTGATCTGTTCTGTGTACCTCATTTTCAACACACAATTTCCAACCACTATGTTTCACCCATCTCTTTCCCCGCCTCTATTTATCCGCCTATGTTTACCCGCCTCTGTTTACCCACCTGTTTCACCGCCTCTGATTCCCCGCCTCTGATTCCCCACCTCTGTCTCTACGCCTCTCTTTCGCCTCCACTCTTTCCCCTCCACTCTTTCAGTGCCTGTCTTTCCCTCCCTCAATTTCAACAACACTGTTTGATCTGTTTTGTGTACCTCATTTTAAACACACAAGTTCCAACCACTATGTTTTGCCCGCCTCTTTCCCCGCCTCTATTTATCCACCTATGTTTACCTGCAACTGTTTACCCGCCTGTTTCCCCGCCTCTGATTCCCCACCTTTCATTCCCCGCCTCTCTTTCCCTGCCTCTATTTCCGTGCCTCTTTCTCTGCCTCTCTTTCCCCACATCTCTTTACCTCCCGCTGATTCCCCGCCTCTGATTCCCCGCCTCTGATTCCCCGCCTCTGATTCCCTGCCTCAGATTCCCTGCCTCAGATTCCCTGCCTCAGATTCCCTGCCTCTGATTCCCCGCCTCTGATTCCCCGCCTCTTATTCCCCGCCTCTGATTCCACTCCTCTGATTCCCCGCCTCTGATTCCCGGCCTCTGTTTCCCCACCTCTGATTCCCCGCCTCTGATTCCCCGCCTCAGATTCCCCGCCTCAGATTCGCTGCCTCTGATTCCCCGACTCTGATTCCCCGCCTCTTATTCCCCACCTCTGATTCCCCGCCTCTGATTCCCCGCCTCTGATTCCCTGCCTCTGTTTCCCCACCTCTGATTCCCCGCCTCTGATTCCCCGCCTCAGATTCCCCGGCTCTGATTCCCTACCTCAGATTCCCTGCCTCAGATACCCCGCCTCAGATTCCCTGCCTCAGATTCCCCGCCTCAGATTTCCCGCCTCAGATTCCCCGCCTCAGATTCCCCGCCGCAGATTCCCCGCCTCAGATGCCCCGCCTCAGATTCCCCGCCTCAGATTCCCCGCCTCAGATTCCCCGCCTCAGATTCCCCGCCTCAGATTCCCCGCCTCAGATTCCCCGCCTCAGATTCCCCGCCTCAGATTCCCCGCCTCTGATTCCCCGCCTCTGATTCCCTGCCTCTGATTCCCTGCCTCTGATTCCCTGCCTCTGATTCCCTGCCTCTGATTCCGCGCCTCTGATTCCACGCCTCTCTTTCCGTATCTCTGATTCCCCGCCTCTAATTCCCTGCCTCTGATACCCTGCCTCTATTTGCCTGCCTCTATTTCCGTGCCTCTTTCTCTGCATCTAGTTTCCCACATGTCATTTGCCCCCTCTGATAACCCGCCTCTGATTCCATGCCTCTGATTCCCCGCCTCTGATTCCCCGCCTCTGATTCCCTGCCTCTGATTCCCCGCCTCTGATTCCCTGCCTCAGATTCCCTGCCTCAGATTCCCTGCCTCAGATTCCCTGCCTCTGATTCCCCGCCTCTTATTCCCCGTCTCTGATTCCCCGCCTCTGATTCCCCGCGTCTGATTCCCTCCCTCAGATTCCCCGGCTCTGATTCCCTGCATTAGATTCCCTGCCTCAGATTCCCTGCCTCTGATTCCCCGCCTCTGATTCCCTGCCTCTGATTCCCCGCCTCTGATTCCTGCCTCAGATTCCCTGCCTCAGATTCCCTGCCTCAGATTCCCTGCCTCTGATTCACTGCCTTTGATTCCCCGCCTCTTATTCCCCACCTCTGATTCCCAGCCTCTGCTTCCCCGCCTCTGATTACCTGCCTCTGTTTCCCCGCCTCTGATTCCCCGCCTCTGATTCCCCGCCTCAGATTCCCCGCCTCAGATTCCCTGCCTCAGATTCCCCGCCTGAGATTCCCCGCCTCAGATTCCCCGCCTGAGATTCCCCGCCTCAGATTCCCCGCCTCAGATTCCCCGCCTCAGATTCCCCACCTCAGATTCCCTGCCTCTGATTGCCTGCCTCTGATTCCCTGCCTCTGATTCCCTGCCTCTGATTCCCCGCCTCTGATTCCCCGCCTCAGATTCCCTGCCTCAGATTCCCTGCCTCAGATTCCCTGCCTCTGATTCCCTGCCTCAGATTCCCTGCCTCAGATTCCCTGCCTCAGATTCCCTGCCTCTGATTGCCTGCCTCTGTTTCCCTGCCTCTGATTCCCTGCCTCTGATTCCCTGCCTCTGATTCCCTGCCTCTGATTCCCTGCCTCTGATTCCCTGCCTCTGATTCCGCGCCTCTGATTCCACGCCTCTCTTTCCTTGTCTCTGATTCCCCGCCTCTGAGTCCCTGCCTCTGATACCCTGCCTCTCTTTGCCTGCCTCTATATCCGTGCCTCTTTCACTGCATCTAGTTTCCCACATCTCATTTGCCCCCTCTGATAACCCGCCTCTGATTCCATGCCTCTGATTCACTGCCTCAGATTCCCGGCATCAGATTCCCCGACTCAGATTTACCGCCTCAGATTCCCCGCCTCAGATTCCCTGCCTCAGATTCCCTGCCTCAGATTCCCTGCCTCAGATTCCCTGCCTCAGATTCCCTTCATCTGATGCCCTTCATCAATTCCCTGCCTCTGATTCCCTGCCTCTCATTCCCCACCTCTGATTCCCCGCCTCAGATTCCCTGGCTCTGATTCTCTGGCTCAGATTCCCTGCCTTAGATTCCCTGCCTCTGATTCCCCGCATCTGATTCCAGGCCTCTTATTCCCCACCTCTGATTCCCCGCCTCTGATTGCCTGCCACTGACTGACCGCCTCTGATTCCCCGCCTCTGATTTCCCGCCTCTGATTCCCCACCTCTGTCTGTATGCCTCTCTTTCGCCTCCGCTTTTTCCCCTCCACTCTTTCCGCGCCTCTCTTTCCCTCCCTCAATTTCAACAACTCTGTTTGATCTGTTCTGTGTACCTCATTTTCAACACACAAGTTCCAACCACTATGTTTCACCCATCTCTTTCCCCGCCTCTATTTAACCGCCTATGTTTACCCGCCTCTGTTTACCCACCTGTTTCACCGCCTCTGTTTCCCCGCCTCTGATTCCCCACCTCTGTCTCTACGCCTCTCTTTCGCCTCCACTCTTTCCCCTCCACTCTTTCAGTGCCTGTCTTTCCCTCCCTCAATTTCAACAACACTGTTTGACCTGTTTTGTGTACCTCATTTTAAACACACAAGTTCCAACCACTATGTTTTGCCCGCCTCTTTCCCCGCCTCTATTTATCCACCTATGTTTACCTGCAACTGTTTACCCGCCTGTTTCCCCTCCTCTGTTTCCCCACCTTTCATTCCCCGCCTCTCTTTCCCTGCCTCTATTCCCGTGCCTCTTTCTCTGCCTCTCTTTCCCCACATCTCTTTACCTCCCGCTGATTCCCCGCCTCTGATTCCCCGCCTCTGATTCCCCGCCTCTGATTCCCTGCCTCAGATTCCCTGCCTCATATTCCCTGCCTCAGATTCCCTGCCTCTGATTCCCCGCCTCTGATTCCCCGCCTCTTATTCCCCGCCTCTGATTCCACTCCTCTGATTCCCCGCCTCTGATTCCCTGCCTCTGTTTCCCCGCCTCTGATTCCCCGCCTCTGATTCCCCACTTCAGATTCCCCGGCTCTGATTCCCTGCCTCAGATTCCCTGCCTCAGATTCCCCGCCTCAGATTCCCTGCCTCAGATTCCCCGCCTCAGATTCGCTGCCTCTGATTCCCCGACTCTGATTCCCCACCTCTTATTCCCCACCTCTGATTCCCCGCCTCTGATTCCCCGCCTCTGATTCCCTGCCTCTGTTTCCCCACCTCTGATTCCCCGCCTCTGATTCCCCGCCTCAGATTCCCCGGCTCTGATACCCTACCTCAGATTCCCTGCCTCAGATACCCCGCCTCAGATTCCCTGCCTCAGATTCCCCGCCTCAGATTTCCCGCCTCAGATTCCCCGCCTCAGATTCCCCGCCACAGATTCCCCGCCTCAGATGCCCCGCCTCAGATTCCCCGCCTCAGATTCCCCGCCTCAGATTCCCCGCCTCAGATTCCCTGCCTCAGATTCCCTGCCTCAGATTCTCTGCCTCTGATTCCCCGCCTCTTATTCCCCGTCTCTGATTCCCCGCCTCTGATTCCCCGCGTCTGATTCCCTCCCTCAGATTCCCCGGCTCTGATTCCCTGCATTAGATTCCCTGCCTCAGATTCCCTGCCTCTGATTCCCCGCCTCTGATTCCCTGCCTCTGATTCCCCGCCTCTGATTCCTGCCTCAGATTCCCTGCCTCAGATTCCCTGCCTCAGATTCCCTGCCTCTGATTCACTGCCTTTGATTCCCCGCCTCTTATTCCCCACCTCTGATTCCCAGCCTCTGATTCCCCGCCTCTGATTACCTGCCTCTGTTTCCCCGCCTCTGATTCCCCGCCTCTGATTCCCCGCCTCAGATTCCCCGCCTCAGATTCCCTGCCTCAGATTCCCCACCTCTGATTCCCTGCCTCTGATTCCCTGCCTCTGATTCCCTGCCTCTGATTCCCTGCCTCTGATTCCCTGCCTCTGATTCCCTGCCTCTGATTCCGCGCCTCTGATTCCACGCCTCTCTTTCCGTATCTATGATTCCCCGCCTCTAATTCCCTGCCTCTGATACCCTGCCTCTATTTGCCTGCCTCTATTTCCGTGCCTCTTTCTCTGCATCTAGTTTCCCACATGTCATTTGCCCCCTCTGATAACCCGCCTCTGATTCCATGCCTCTGATTCCCCGCCTCTGATTCCCCGCCTCTGATTCCCTGCCTCTGATTCCCCGCCTCTGATTCCCTGCCTCAGATTCCCTGCCTCAGATTCCCTGCCTCAGATTCTCTGCCTCTGATTCCCCGCCTCTTATTCCCCGTCTCTGATTCCCCGCCTCTGATTCCCCGCGTCTGATTCCCTCCCTCAGATTCCCCGGCTCTGATTCCCTGCATTAGATTCCCTGCCTCAGATTCCCTGCCTCTGATTCCCCGCCTCTGATTCCCTGCCTCTGATTCCCCGCCTCTGATTCCTGCCTCAGATTCCCTGCCTCAGATTCCCTGCCTCAGATTCCCTGCCTCTGATTCACTGCCTTTGATTCCCCGCCTCTTATTCCCCACCTCTGATTCCCAGCCTCTGATTCCCCGCCTCTGATTACCTGCCTCTGTTTCCCCGCCTCTGATTCCCCGCCTCTGATTCCCCGCCTCAGATTCCCCGCCTCAGATTCCCTGCCTCAGATTCCCCGCCAGAGATTCCCCGCCTCAGATTCCCCGCCTTAGATTCCCCGCCTCAGATTCCCCGCCTCAGATTCCCCGCCTCAGATTCCCCGCCTCAGATTCCCTGCCTCTGATTGCCTGCCTCTGATTCCCTGCCTCTGATTCCCTGCCTCTGATTCCCCGCCTCTGATTCCCCGCCTCAGATTCCCTGCCTCAGATTCCCTGCCTCAGATTCCCTGCCTCTGATTCCCTGCCTCAGATTCCCTGCCTCAGATTCCCTGCCTCAGATTCCCTGCCTCTGATTGCCATCCTCTGTTTCCCTGCCTCTGATTCCCTGCCTCTGATTCCCTGCCTCTGATTCCCTGCCTCTGATTCCCTGCCTCTGATTCCCTGCCTCTGATTCCGCGCCTCTGATTCCACGCCTCTCTTTCCTTGTCTCTGATTCCCCGCCTCTGAGTCCCTGCCTCTGATACCCTGCCTCTCTTTGCCTGTCTCTATATCCGTGCCTGTTTCACTGCATCTAGTTTCCCAAATCTCATTTGCCCCCTCTGATAACCCGCCTCTGATTCCATGCCTCTGATTCACTGCCTCAGATTCCTGGCATCAGATTCCCCGACTCAGATTTACCGCCTCAGATTCCCCGCCTCAGATTCCCTGCCTCAGATTCCCTGCCTCAGATTCCCTGCCTCAGATTCCCTGCCTCAGATTCCCTTCATCTGATGCCCTTCATCAATTCCCTGCCTCTGATTCCCTGCCTCTGATTCCCCACCTCTGATTCCCCGCCTCAGATTCCCTGACTCTGATTCTCTGGCTCAGATTCCCTGCCTTGGATTCCCTGCCTCTGATTCCCCGCATCTGATTCCAGGCCTCTTATTCCCCACCTCTGATTCCCCGCCTCTGATTGCCTGCCACTGACTGCCCGCCTCTGATTCCCCGCCTCTGATTCCCCGCCTCTGATTCCCCACCTCTGTCTGTATGCCTCTCTTTCGCCTCCGCTTTTTCCCCTCCACTCTTTCCGCGCCTCTCTTTCCCTCCCTCAATTTCAACAACTCTGTTTGATCTGTTCTGTGTACCTCATTTTCAACACACAAGTTCCAACCAGTATGTTTCACCCATCTCTTTCCCCGCCTCTATTTATCCGCCTATGTATACCCGCCTCTGTTTACCCACCTGTTTCACCGCCTCTGTTTCCCCGCCTCTGATTCCCCACCTCTGTCTCTACGCCTCTCTTTCGCCTCCACTCTTTCCCCTCCACTCTTTCCGTGCCTGTCTTTCCCTCCCTCAATTTCAACAACACTCTTTGATCTGTTTTTTGTACCTCATTTTAAACACACAAGTTCCAACCACTATGTTTTGCCCGCCTCTTTCCCCACTTCTATTTATCCACCTATGTTTACCTGCCACTGTTTACCCGCCTGTTTCCCCACCTCTGATTCCCCACCTTTCATTCCCCGCCTCTCTTTCCCTGCCTCTATTTCAGCGCCTCTTTCTCTGCCTCTCTATCCCCACATCTCTTTTCCTCCCGCTGATTCCCCGCCTCTGATTCCCTGCCTCAGATTCCCTGCCTCTGATTCCCCGCCTCTGATTCCCCGCCTCTTATTCCCCTCCTCTGATTCCCCGCCTCTGATTCCCCGCCTCTGATTCCCCGCCTCTGATTCCCCACATCTGATTCCCCGCCTCTGATTCCCTGCCTCAGATTCCCTGCCTCAGATTCCTTGCCTCAGATTCCCTGCCTCTGATTCCCCGCTTCTGATTCCCCGCCTCTTATTCCCCGCCTCTGATTCCCCGCCTCTGATTCCCCACCTCTGATTCCCTGCCTCTGTTTCCCCGCCTCTGGTTCCCCGCGTCTGATTCCCCGCCTCAGATTCCCCGGCTCTGATTCCCTGCCTGAGATTCCATGCCTCAGAATCCCCGCCTCTGATTCCCTGCCTCAGATTCCCCGCCGCAGATTCCCCGCCTCAGATTCCCCGCCTCAGATTCCCTGCCTCAGATTCCCCGCCTCAGATTCCCCGCCTCAGATTCCCTGCCTCAGATTCCTCGCCTCAGATTCCCTGCCTCAGATTCCCTGCCTCAGATTCCCTGCCTCAGATTCCCTTCATCTGATTCCCTTCATCTGATTCCCTGCCTCTGTTACCCTGCCTCTGATTCCCTGCCTCTGATTCCCCGCCTCTGATTCCCTGCCTCTGATTCCCTGCCTCTGATTGCCTGCCTCTGATTGCCTGCCTCTGATTCCCTGCCTCTGATTCCCTGCCTCTGATTCCGCACCTCTGATTCCACGCCTCTCTTTCCTTGTCTCTGATTCCCCGCCTCTGATTCCCTGCCTCTGATACCCTGCCTCTCTTTGCCTGCTTCTATTTCCGTGCCTCTTTCTCTGCATCTAGGTTCCTAAATCTCATTTGCACCCTCTGATAACCCGCCTCTGATTCCATGCCTCTGATTCACTGCCTCAGATTCCCTGCCTCAGATACCCCGCCTTAGATTCCCCGCCTCAGATTCCCCGCCTCAGATTCCCCGCCTCAGATTCCCCGCCTCAGATTCCCTGCCCCTGATTGCCTGCCTCTGATTCCCTGCCTTTGATTCCCTGCCTCTGATTCCCCGCCTCTGATTCCCCGCCTCAGATTCCCTGCCTCAGATTCCCTGCCTCAGATTCCCTGCCTCTGATTCCCTGCCTCAGATTCCCTGCCTCAGATTCCCAGCCTCAGATTCCCTGCCTCTGATTGCCTGCCTCTGTTTCCCTGCCTCTGATTCCCTGCCTCTGATTCCCTGCCTCTGATTCCCTGCCTCTGATTCCCTGCCTCTGATTCCCTGCCTCTGATTCCGCGCCTCTGATTCCACGCCTCTCTTTCCTTGTCTCTGATTCCCCGCCTCTGAGTCCCTGCCTCTGATACCCTGCCTCTCTTTGCCTGTCTCTATATCCGTGCCTCTTTCACTGCATCTAGTTTCCCACATCTCATTTGCCCACTCTGATAACCCGCCTCTGATTCCATGCCTCTGATTCACTGCCTCAGATTCCCGGCATCAGATTCCCCGACTCAGATTTACTGCCTCAGATTCCCCGCCTCAGATTCCCTGCCTCAGATTCCCTGCCTCAGATTCCCTGCCTCAGATTCCCTGCCTCAGATTCCCTTCATCTGATGCCCTTCATCAATTCCCTGCCTCTGATTCCCTGCCTCTGATTCCCCACCTCTGATTCCCCGCCTCAGATTCCCTGACTCTGATTCTCTGGCTCAGATTCCCTGCCTTGGATTCCCTGCCTCTGATTCCCCGCATCTGATTCCAGGCCTCTTATTCCCCACCTCTGATTCCCCGCCTCTGATTGCCTGCCACTGACTGCCCGCCTCTGATTCCCCGCCTCTGATTCCCCGCCTCTGATTCCCCACCTCTGTCTGTATGCCTCTCTTTCGCCTCCGCTTTTTCCCCTCCACTCTTTCCGCGCCTCTCTTTCCCTCCCTCAATTTCAACAACTCTGTTTGATCTGTTCTGTGTACCTCATTTTCAACACACAAGTTCCAACCACTATGTTTCACCCATCTCTTTCCCCGCCTCTATTTATCCGCCTATGTTTACCCGCCTCTGTTTACCCACCTGTTTCACCGCCTCTGTTTCCCCGCCTCTGATTCCCCACCTCTGTCTCTACGCCTCTCTTTCGCCTCCACTCTTTCCCCTCCACTCTTTCCGTGCCTGTCTTTCCCTCCCTCAATTTCAACAACACTCTTTGATCTGTTTTTTGTACCTCATTTTAAACACACAAGTTCCAACCACTATGTTTTGCCCGCCTCTTTCCCCACTTCTATTTATCCACCTATGTTTACCTGCCACTGTTTACCCGCCTGTTTCCCCACCTCTGATTCCCCACCTTTCATTCCCCGCCTCTCTTTCCCTGCCTCTATTTCAGCGCCTCTTTCTCTGCCTCTCTATCCCCACATCTCTTTTCCTCCCGCTGATTCCCCGCCTCTGATTCCCTGCCTCAGATTCCCTGCCTCTGATTCCCCGCCTCTGATTCCCCGCCTCTTATTCCCCTCCTCTGATTCCCCGCCTCTGATTCCCCGCCTCTGATTCCCCGCCTCTGATTCCCCACCTCTGATTCCCCGCCTCTGATTCCCTGCCTCAGATTCCCTGCCTCAGATTCCTTGCCTCAGATTCCCTGCCTCTGATTCCCCGCTTCTGATTCCCCGCCTCTTATTCCCCGCCTCTGATTCCCCGCCTCTGATTCCCCACCTCTGATTCCCTGCCTCTGTTTCCCCGCCTCTGGTTCCCCGCGTCTGATTCCCCGCCTCAGATTCCCCGGCTCTGATTCCCTGCCTGAGATTCCATGCCTCAGAATCCCCGCCTCTGATTCCCTGCCTCAGATTCCCCGCCGCAGATTCCCCGCCTCAGATTCCCCGCCTCAGATTCCCTGCCTCAGATTCCCCGCCTCAGATTCCCCGCCTCAGATTCCCTGCCTCAGATTCCTCGCCTCAGATTCCCTGCCTCAGATTCCCTGCCTCAGATTCCCTGCCTCAGATTCCCTTCATCTGATTCCCTTCATCTGATTCCCTGCCTCTGTTACCCTGCCTCTGATTCCCTGCCTCTGATTCCCCGCCTCTGATTCCCTGCCTCTGATTCCCTGCCTCTGATTGCCTGCCTCTGATTGCCTGCCTCTGATTCCCTGCCTCTGATTCCCTGCCTCTGATTCCGCACCTCTGATTCCACGCCTTTCTTTCCTTGTCTCTGATTCCCCGCCTCTGATTCCCTGCCTCTGATACCCTGCCTCTCTTTGCCTGCTTCTATTTCCGTGCCTCTTTCTCTGCATCTAGGTTCCTAAATCTCATTTGCACCCTCTGATAACCCGCCTCTGATTCCATGCCTCTGATTCACTGCCTCAGATTCCCTGCCTCAGATACCCCGACTCAGATTTACCGCCTCAGATTCCCCGCCTCAGATTCCCTGTCTCAGATTTCCTGCCTCAGATTCCCTGCCTCAGATTCCCTGCCTCAGATTCCCTGCCTCCGATTCCCCGCCTCTGATTCCCCGCCTCTGATTCCCCGCCTCTGATTCCCAGCCTCTGAATCCCCGCCTCTGAATCCCCGCCTCTGATTCCCCGCCTCTGTTTCCCCGCCTCTGATTCCCCGCACCTGATTCCCCGCCTCTGATTCCACGCCTCTGATTCCCCGCCTCTGATTCCAGGCCTCTTATTCCCCGCCTCTGATTCCCCACCTCTGATTGCCTGCCACTGATTGCCCGCCTCTGATTCCCCGCCTCTGATTCCCCGCCTCTGATTCCCCACCTCTGTCT